>NW_024884722.1:10380756-10790749 GCF_019232065.1 Centrocercus urophasianus
AAAAAAAAAAAAAAAAAAAATCTGGGAAACTGATAAAACTGAACTTTACTGCAAGTTTTCTCACGATCCATTACAACTCTGAAAATTACTTAAGTGTAAGAAGAAAGTTACTACCATTAAACTCTCATCAGCCAACATTTCATTTGTTAGAAAAAAATGAGTTACCATTATGTCAACAGCTAAAACGAGGTTTCATTCTGCATGAGCCAAATTTGGCCATGACATTTTTTCCCATATATATTTGTATAATAAATTCACACAAAAATATTAGTTACCTATCGCTTTTAATATCACTTCTTGGAAATGCAGAGATCTACAATTAATACGCTCGTTAAAACTTACAAGTTGCTTTGATTAATTCTCCCTGTCAAGTTCATTGAGAAATGTACCGTATCTCCCAGGCTAATGAAGACAAGGAAGAGTTATTTAGGTGTTTGTTAACAAAGCTTATTTGCATATAATTAACTGAGAATATCCCTGTATTTACAACACAAACTGCCAATCTCTTTTCCTAGAGTGTTTTATGTAAATAGTCTAAATCCACACCAAACAAAACAAGTTATATTCATCCAAGATTTATATTAACTAAAATGGATATAACTTGCAGGGCCGTAACTGATAAAAATTAAAGCCCACATTAGAAAACAAGAAGTGTTTCCTTTCAAATGCTATTTATTCAGGCATACAGGGTTTATTTCTTTGTAAGCTCTCATTCTTTTGAGCAATTAGATATCTCTTGGACATGTAAACAAACAGCAAATTTGTCACATGGGATTGTTCTTTTCTCTGACCTACTTATGGAAAAATTTCACAGCTTTTGCACAGATGTCTTTTGTAAAATTACCAGTCACGCACAGTAAAGCTCTGAATATTTAAGCTTGTATAACATGCTTGCTATATGCAGCCTGCAGGGTGAGCAGACAATACACTAGTCCTCATTTAAAATATATTCCAACTCCACAGAAACAAGGGCACTGGACTTCGTCATTCACTTCTGATTTTGTAAACTTTCCAGACTCAGAAAGACTTGAGGACATGTTTTTCACAATATCTTTTAATTCTCAAGATGAACCAAACAAAATCACTCAAAACTGAAAGCTAACTCTCCATGAGATCTGAAAAATTAGTATCTATGAGATTAGTCATGATAACCTAATACAGTAGAAAGTCGTACGTTTGTTGATGAAATACTGGAGAGGGATACAAGAATTCTCAATCCATGATCTGACTATGCTACGTTATCATTTTGTCACCCTGATCTTGTCATTTCTCAAAGGCCAAGAGATAAAAGATGCAAAAATATAATAATAAACCCCATTGAAATCTCATCTAAATCAAATTATATAAAACTGATCTCCATGACAGCACCTAATTTCCTATATGCCTCCTTTACAGTTACTGTCAGTATTAGTTCACTTTCCCATCTCTATAGCCCTTTCTTACGCTTATTTATTCATAAGATAATTAGTAAGAGCAAAGAAAGATACAACAAGCTTTAGATCAAACATGTCCAATCCACAGGCTGAATGCAGTCTGGGACATTTAGTAATGTGGTCCACTGCCAAGCCATCACAGCAGCAGCTCCAACCAAGTGGTGGATCTTCCTTACCAAGCAACCCAGCCAAGGCCTGGACATGTACCATCACTCAGCAACAACCAGCATATCGGGGTGCTATTAACACTGTCTCAACTGAAGCAAAGTGGCAAAGGAGAGCAAACTCCATCTCTTCTGCCAACAACACACAGTCAGTTTGAAACCAGCATGTATTACACATTTCATATACTTGTGCTGCTTTGTGAGTAAAACATGGTGATTACCAATAATAATATTTCAACCTACCTAATGTCATCTCAAAAGATAACAGACCCTGCCTTCCCTCCCCCTCAAAAAAAATGTGGATGAAGGAAGTGTGCCCAATGAAAAATGGACAGGTGAAACAAATAATATGACACTGCTTAATTTGTAAGGAAAGCAGTTTCCAATGATTATTCATATCATCTCTTTTTGGCAGCACATACATTTGTGAACAACTGTTTTCAAGGATGAAGTACAGGAAGAGTAAAATTTCAGCAAAATCTCTGACGAACACCTGGAGAACCCACTAAGAATTGCAACCACTGCGATAAAACCAGACTGACGTGCTAGTTTCACAAAATCAAGTTCAAAGATCCCACTGGTTTCATGTTTTTGTTGCTTTCTTTTTTTTTGTGTTTTAATAAAAAATTGTAGATAACCAGAATAAGTTTTGTTACTTATAGACGTTAAGTATATAATATATTTTATGTGCAGTACAAGACAATTTCTTCACCCAGTGTGACCTGGACAAGACAAAAGGTTGGAAAACTGTCCTTTAGATACAAGGCAATTTGTGCAAGGGACACAAAGTTTTAGCACAATTTCTTGAAAATCTTTAGCTACATGAAGAAAAACTCAAAGAACTCAGCAAGGCATTATCTGATTTAGCTGTTACAGCAATATGCAGCATGAAGATGTAAAAGAGCTTAGTAAGAAAAAGTTCATGGACATACTAGCATTTTCCTGCCATGGATTTGTTCTGTTAGATAACATAACTGTTAGTTAACATAACTGCTGACAGTCCACCTACTGGTGAAAACACTAAAAAACAACAACAACAACAAAAAAAAATCCACTGAGAAAACTCAAATAAATACCCCTTAAAGTCATAAATAACATTAAAAAAAAAAATGGATCTCATTTTCTTTGATCAGAACTTAAAAAAAAAAAAAAAAAAAAAAAAAAAAAAAAAAACCAAACAGACAAAAATAACACATAGAAAAAGGGGACCCAAAGAGAGAGATGAGAAAAAGACAGTATGCTGAGTTAGACATGCTTCCACTCCACTGTGCTCATCTCACCTCTTCATTTCATAGAGGCAGTTTTGTTTCCACAGTTTACATGTGAAAGGCTCAACAGATTTCTTTGCTCCTCCTGACAGCCTGCTGGTGCATGACTGAGAAGTGACCTATTTGCAGAGTGAGACCAGGAAGCTGCAAACAAACAATAGTTGGAGAAGCTGTTAGGATACTCAATTGCTCAGCGTGGAGAAGAGGAAAAGGCAAACTGTCCAAGAAATTGCCTGATTCAAAGTTCAAATTAGAGATTTCGCACCAAATTAGAGCTTTTGAACTTACTAAACAAATAATAAATAACAGCAGCATTGGTTTGGACTTCAGGATGCCACAAGGAAGCCATAAGCATCCTAAGCTAGGAGGCCTGCTCTATGCTGTAATTTATAATTGCTTTACTTTAAGTACATTACAGCTGAAATACTGCTAGTCAGGATCACTCTAAGCTAGTGGATGAGAATGCATTTTGGTTCTCGTTACTACCAAGTTGATTACAAAAGCTGGTGGTAATAAAAGAGACTGAGAAAGAAGCAGGCTTCAAAAATAAGCATAATTAGCAGACAGAATATTGATTATTCAGTGGTTCTAAACATGATTCTGCTGAAAAGAAGCTTGAAAGATAAACAAGGAGATGGTATTAAAAGATAATTCGCCATTCTCTTCTGACCTAAATCATTATTTTCACTCCTACAACGTTTTGTACAAATTTCTCACCTCATAAACAATGTTCAAAGCAAAAAAAATAAGAAAATAAGAAAAAAAAAAAAAAAAGAGAAATGGCAGCAAGGAAAGTATTTCTCTCACTGGTGCTAGATAGTTCATGTCACACACAGATGAATGGACATGTACAAATTGTATGCCAACACCCATCTTGCTTCTTGTTTATTAATAGTAGGATAGTCACTCTTTTCACAACCACTACTCTCTCGACAGAGTCTACAAAACATAATAAATATGAATAAAGTCACTTGCAAGAATTTACTGCTGGAGGTAAGTGAATATTCCTAGGAAAAAAAAAAGTGCCCAGCACAGTAACGTATAGAGCAAGTGAGACTGATTGCAGATCTGCTGTCACTGAGATGTATCAGGCTTACAGAGATAAAACCACTATGAGGGTTCATGCCCTAGAATTGCTCCACAGCATGTAGTTTGTTTTTAAAGGAACCTCTGTATGGAAAAAATACTGGAATTTTGGAAAGGTGCAGCAGTTCACTCAATACTCTGAGTATTGGGTAATGGGAGCAGTGGAAAGGAGGCTAAATTTGAAAGAATCAACCCCCCAAAATCTCACAACCGCCTCTGCATTAGCATGAAACACATAGATGCTGTGTTTACTGGTGCGGGTAGGGACTTCACACTAAATCTAATTAAATCGATGAACAAAAGGACTATGGAATTTGCAGAGCCATGAATGGAGCCTTCCTTTCAGGCCATACAGTCCGCATAATTGTGTTTTCCCGAGGCTTTCAGAGCGTTTCTCTTTGGAAATAACGAAAGAGTGAAATAAGAACTTTTCTTCCCCAGGCAAGGTGAGGAAGTTAGATAATGCACCTCATTAATTACAGCGAAATCACCACCACTGCACATGAAGCCAAAGAAGAGGCCTGACCAACGTTTTTTCTTATAATATTATTGTTCAGGCACGATGGCAGGAAAATAAGTAATAAATCAGAATCAGAGTGCACTTGATGGTTTTATTTTGCAACTTATCTTGCTACTGTGACAAGCTGACACTAATTAGCACTCGATGCACAGGGGATGGATTGCCACGGCCAATGGATCTCATTAACCACTGTGAAATATTCATGCCAAGACCAAGTACACAAAGAACAGAGACCCCAGCAAATCGCCTGTCAGCAGCTGTAAGCATCACCAGGGAGCCATGGGTGCACAGATCAAAGGGCAGAGATGGAGTTTGCACAGCCAGCTGCGTGGATTTTCATTGATTTATTAATTTATTTTCCCCTGAACTCAGAGAATGTGCCAACAGGAAAACTCAGCATCCAGTTTCCCTCCAGGGTTTCAGTTGAGCCACTCCATGTGAGAGGAAGATGGGGAAACTGAGGGCACATCAAAGCCCATGGCATTGCTCTTTCCTGGAGCCATGTCAGCAGATGTGTCATTCTTGGGGTGAACCACTTCACAGCCTCATTGAAGGCAGGGGATGAAAAGACAAATTTTGGACTTTTTCTTTTGCCCAGCTGCCTTTTCACATTAAGCTTATAAGAAATTGATTCTCCGAGACTCAACAAGCATGGTTAAAACTGCTCAGCAGCTTCATTAATAGAAAATGAAGGCCAGGAGGCAAGAAACGTCTAGAGAGACATCAAAATAACCATACCCACGAGCACTGAGTGAATACACGAGCCTGCTTCTGTAGGAAATGTGGCTATCAGCTTGTTTCAGCTGACGAACCCTCTCAGCCCCTTCTCCCCAGCTGCCTGCATCCCACAAGCCCTGTCATAGTGGTCCTGTCCACACTAGCAAGAACAGAGTTTCTACAAGTTCTACAAGAGCACAGTTTCTACACAAGGCCAATTCCCTTAAAGTTTAATTCCTACAGCAACAAGTATTCCTTTGGTTTAGACCTTTTTTTTATTTCAGTTGAGAACCAGCTGCAATGAAGTTGTCTGTGCTTTACATAAAACTACATACAGAAGCAGAGCTGACAATACAGGCCCTCAGGTGATCCCACATGAATAGTACTGTGTGATTGATCCTCATGTCTGAATTAACAAGGAACCCATGGCAACAGGCTTTCCTCACATCAAATTGTACTGCTTGGATGAAGGCACAACAAGCAGCTATCCCACAGCCACTTAGTAGGGGAACAAATTGTCCTTTCACTGCAATGGGTGATTATGCATCTCCATCACATTATTTGAGTGGAAGCATCAAGGCCTTGCTGCCATGGAGACACTCAAGGTCAGGCTGGACAGAGCTCTGAGCACCAGACCATTTGTAGATGTCCCTGTTCATTGTAGGGGATTTGGACTAAATGGCCTTTAAGGGTCCCTTCCAACTCCAAAATTCTATAACAAACCTCCCCCAAGTTCCTTGCAGTGGCAGCAGTCACCCACCCCTGCTGTTCAGTTAGCAGAATACTCAGCACATATTAACCTCCTTAATTTGTGTTTTTGTTTTTTAAAATAAGGTACCTTCCAAACTGAAAATAGGAATATTTTTTCCTATAAAAGGATTGTTTCACGTAAAAAGACTGTGCTGATTTTTAATCAAGTTTTTTTTTTTAAAAAAAAAAACTCTGATTTTAAAAGGTAATAAAGCAGAATTGGACATTCAAACAGCCTCAGAGATCTGCATGCTTTCAGATTTCGCTGTCCCCAAAGCTAGAAGTGAAAAAACAGCACACAGACTGCAGTAAGGCAGTAAAAAGTTGTCATCAGTACTTTTTCATTTTTTGCTTATGAAATGAAAACCAGGCATGTTAATCCATACTTCTTTTTAGAGATACTTTTGGTTATTTTAAGCAAGAAGCAAGACAAACATCTTATTTTCAGGGATGTTCATGGCACATCAGCCAATCAAGTGCCTTCTACCCACAACCTTCCTAGCTCTGCTGAATACTTCATCAAACAGAAGACAGATTCTGGTGTACAGAACTGTATTATCTCGGACCATGCTGTTCCTGGTCAGGCCTGCACATATAACTTACTTATTTATGGCATTTTTAATAGATGGAGCATCAATATTTGATAATGTCCTATGAATGATTAAAAATCAAGAAAATCAAGAACATGAAATACAAACATCTACTTTTAAGTGACGCTGGGGTAGTGATATCCATAAATAAATCATGCGGTGTCCAGTTCGGTCTTTCTGAGATTGAGTTAAACAAACAGGCACTTCAGTGTATTTACAACATGTTTACAGCTGTGGCTGCAGGAGCACAGCCTGACCAAGGGATTTCAAAGTAAAAGCTAATGAAGTTTTCCCAGAACTAACAGTAAATTTTTAGCTCCTTAGAAAATGTATTATCTAAATAAATATACAACTTCTATGGTCAGAAAAGCAAATGAAAGTTATAGATGTGGGTCTACTTTTTTATTTTTGGCTTCTTTTTGATAAACAACAAAGGCCTGAGCTTACCTCCAAAAAATTTCCTCTTAAAATAGAAAAAAGCAACTTTGTAAGCATATGTAATAGCATATCAGAACATTACCTACTGTGGCTGAAGACTTCTTTGGGGTTTAGTTTCTCGTACTTTAATTGACAGTATTCATTAGATTCGTTGTTGGTGTTTACTCATTTATTACACAGAAGTTTATTGTTAGCCAATTTGGCTAGTGATGAACTAAGAAGAAAACCTACAACAGTTATGCGCTTTATCTGTATGTAAAAATGGTCCAGCATAACAAAATAATATTGCCTAGAATAAAAATCCTAAAATTGTGATATCACAGACATGGACCGACTCCCAGAAAAGTAATTAAGAGAGTCTGGCAGGGCAATGACTGAATACAATTCAGACACAGTATACGTTGTCTCTAGCAATAAAAAGATTTATTTATTCCAACACAGTTTGAAGATAATGAGTCTTTATATAAATATATATTAAAAAACACCAACTATTTTCTTAGTGAATAACTGGACATCAAGGAAGTGAAAGAATGAAAATACAAAAGACAGTAGCCTGAGAATTAAGCTTTACAGTAGAGATTTTATGTCAAAACCTACCAAACTCCTAGGGATAGCTTAAGACAATCTGCAGTTGTCCCTAAAGGAAGATAGCATGAAATAAAATAGATGTTTTTTTTCTGATCTTGTTTGAATCAGCATCACTGTATTAACAAATTGAGTATGTGTTCCCTAAATCTAAAATTAACTTCTTCAAAATATCTTTGCAAGCATTTGTGTACATTCATAGTTTAAGAAACAAGAAACCAAACAGTACAGATCAGTATAAACACATGCACAACAGTGAAATTATCAAGTGGGTTCTATTATACATGTTTGTCAGCACTAAGCAGATGTCACATTTTGCTCAATTTGTTTTTTGCCCTTTATTGGTGCTTTCTGAGCATCTTTCTGGATAGCTTAGACTTCTGAGGATCCCATAAGGAGTTAATGAGCTAGTTGTTACTGCAGCAGATTCACCTGACTCTCTCATGTCTGTGTGTACATGCTGGCAGAACATAGGAGATTTGATGGATTCACTAGAATGATAACTTTATTTATACCTCAAATACAATTCTGGGGAATTCTTGGGGATGAAAAACTGGACATAGGCCAGCAGGTTGTGCTTGCAGCCTGGAAGGGTCAGTGGTCTCCTGTGCTGCAACAAGAGAGGGTGGCAGCAGGGCAAGGGAGTGGGATCATCCCCCTCTGCACTGTCATTGTGCTGTGTCTAGACATGGGGGCCCCAGCACAAGAAGCATGTGGAGCTGTTGGAGTGGATCCAGAGGAGAGCTATGAATGTGTCTGGAGGGTTGCAGGACCTTTCCTACAAAAAGGTGGCCAAAAAAGCTTATGTTGTTCAATCCAGAAAAGTCTCAGGGGAGACCTCTTCATGGCCATCCAGTGCTATAAAGTTGCTAATAAATAGGTGGCAGACTGACTTTTTACAAGGTCTAACAGCAATAGGACAGGGGGGTGAGGGGGAAAGATTTTAAACTAAAAGAGAAAGGATTTATACAAGTTAGGGAGAAATTGTTTACTCAGATGGCAGTGAGGCGCTGGCACTGCTGCCCAGAGAGCTATGGGTGTCCCATCCCTAGAAGCATTCAAAGCCAGGTGGGATGGGGCTCTGGGCAACTTGATTTAGTGTTTGACAACCCAGCCAACAGAAGGTTGGAACTAGATTATCACTAATATGCCTTCCAATACAAACATTCTATGATTAAGATGAGAAAGCTGATATAATATGAATAGATTAACCATGAAGAGTTGAGGACTTGACTCCCAAATTGGCACCCCAAAAATATGCAAGCATTGGTATGAACACAAAGTGCAAGCAATGTTTTGCTTTCATAACTGAAGTATGATTTCTTAAGTGAAGGGACAATGAGCTTGCTTATTTTTGCTCTCTTTTATCCTATCCACAAACCGCACATTCTCATGAGGAAGTCATCTACAGTATCTTTTATTACTATGTGAAGTACCATCTAGAAGCCTCAGCAAAAGGCTCATACAAGAGATCCTGCATGTGTCTTTACGTAAAGATGCCCCCTGACACACAGACTTCTATTAAGGACAGTAAGTCACTGAGGAATCATTCTGGCAATATAACCACAGAGGCAGAGATTAACCAGAACCCATCTGACAAAGTGTTACTTCAAAAAAACCCACAATTTTAATTAAAAGTTGGTACACTTCAGTTTTGCACGATGCTCTCCTATCTGGTTCCTCTCTGTGGTCATTACAAATTACAGCTACTCCTTCCCTCCAATTTAATTAAATGTTAACTGACATAATCAACTCCTCTTATATTGTTGTGTTTTGTTTTTTTAAACAGTGAGAACTCAAATGTTATTTACTATTTGCCAGATTCACTGGTGGTTAAATACAATAGCGCCAATTAGACATCTCAGGGTTAACCTGATTAATTAATTTGTATCCTTTAGAAAATTGCCTTCCATTTTGACAGAAGATCAAATCACAGCAGAGAGGGTCTCTGTTCAGCAGGGGCAAGTGTATTGTTGATGTGTCAAACAGAGCTGGTTGTGCTTTCATCTAAAGAGCAGTGGCTGCATGAATAGCCTGTTCTTGGGACGTAGGGTCTGCAACACTACTTTCCATTTTGCTAAATCGCTGTGGACATGGCTTCACTCCAAGAACTGACATAGAGCTACAGGTCTGCAGCAGACTTCCCTTGGCTATGCAATTGTTCAGCCCCCTTTTTTTCCCCCCAGGGCACAGTGAGAAGAGGGAATTATCCTCAGAGCCATGATTTCAGTAGAGTTTAGATCACACGTGTGATCGTTCAGTTAAACTTGATGTCTCTACTGAAAAACCTTTAACTTTTGAGAGTAGTATCTTTTATTAACCAACACAGGCAGACCAGTCTCTACAAAACAAGTTGGGTATTATTTGCTGACTTTAATAAAGTATTATGGAGATATACCCTGAGATGAGGGCAGATAAACAGAGCAGATCTGAATCACAGCAAGGGCCCCACACAGACTGCTCTCGTCTCTGACAATGGCCATAAACAGACTCCTAGAAAACAGCAAAGTGTACAGGGTCCACTCCCAAAACAATAGCAAGTCTCCAGTTATTAGAGAGCTGGAATTTTATTGAGCCAGCAATAGCTTCTACATATATAATAGCAATCAATGGATTTTTCATGAACATGCCCCACACAGCATGAACCTGTGCGGTCCTTAGTTTCCCAAAGAGTCCTTCAACAAAGACTGAGATGTGCTTCTGAAAGCATCATTGCTCTGAAGAATGCTGGATAGTCTTGGCTGACAGCAATGGCTTGATTCTGTTTGTTTTGCTACATTGTACAACTGAGATTTTGAAATTCCAAATCCAAACACTACCTCATTTTAGTACAGCTGAAGTCCAATCATACTTCAGGAAGGTGGATTAAGATTTCAACAGAACTAGGAGAGACCAAAGATATCCTAGAAAACCATATAAATAATCTAAACTGTGAAATCCCTCTTAAAGATCCTTTTCACTTTAACCATCAGGGACTATGACAAGTGTGCTTGTGGCTCAAGGACACATCCAGCCTCTTCAGAGGCACAGGAACTGGTCCATCCATTCCAGGCTCTGGTTTTCCACTGAAAGTACAGTGGCACAACAACCCTGTATTCTACCTCAAGCAGCAGATACTGTGAACTGCCTCATTTAACTTCCATGAGGAGAGTCATTCAGGCCATCCAGCTAGACTAAGAAGCAATTTATGAACCTCCCAGGGCTTGGCTCAGTGAAACCGCTCCCAGGCTCATGTTTATGATGCCCATGAAATAGGAAGAGTGAATGAGATACTTTCCCAAAGCAAACTTCTCTTTAATTTCATCCTCTTCTTTCTAAAGCTCCTCTGCTCTTGTTGCCTGGCATCCCTCCAAACACTCATTCCTGTGCCTGTTCGTCACAAACCAGTGAGTTTAATGGTATTCTTAAAGAGGTTAATTAAATACTGATTCTAAGGTTTGCAGTATACAGCTACTTGTCCAAAAGAAAGCTAATTTATATGTTTATATCCTTAAAAATCTCTATTGTTTTTTTATTCCCTCTCCTTTGCTTCCAGATTTGTAGCTTTGTGGATTCATGTGAATTACTCCCCAGGGCCAAGAATACCATCTTTGGTTGACTTGATTGATCTATATTAGAGCTCAGAACACCATCATGGTAAAGCTATATTTCTTGTAGTGAGTTAATAGGAAAATTGAAATAACTAATAATAAGAGAGGAGGTTTTCATTTTTTGAAACAGCTCTTCATCTACATGCTAGACCCTGGTCTGAATTACTCTTCCTGCTTAGCTAGTAAATCCAGCTTGAAAGCATTTACTGAGATTGTATTTTGTAACTGAAAGTAGGATTTAGCTGGGGAAGCTAAATATACAACCGTATATTTACATATCTGCTCCTGCCCCTGATGCTCTACAGTTACAGCTCCTACATCTCTATGAAAGTGGAGAAGGCTGTATAGATGTTCATTATTGTTATTACCTACTTCACATCTTTATTCCATATGCATTTTACAGTGCACAGTCTCTCATTCAGCAAGTTACATAAGCATACGCTTAACATTAGGCTTCCTGAGTGCTTTTCTAAATAGAAATAACCATTAAATCCAGTTGATGCTTTTACCTAAAATGCATGCCTTAGTATAGACAGAGGTAAGACCTTCCCTACCCAGCAGCTTTAGTACTTTAAGGCTGGAAATGTACTTGGTACTGGTCTTTCTGGGCATAGAATAGTTTCAGTCAAAAATGAATATTAAAACAAAATGCCTTCTTGACACAGACACGCAGGAAAGAAACTATGGTGGCTCAAAATTCTAGAATAGATACTTCAATTTTTGCAGATGTTTACCTTACTTCCCACCTGAAGGAGCTGAGGTTTGCTCTGGGATAAGTGGAGGATGAGTTGGTTCATAGCAAAAATAAACAATCGCTACTTTGAAGGGCTTTCCCAAGCACCCAGCTTGGGGCCCCTGCTGCAACTTCTGGAATGGCAGGATGGATCAGCCCAGCTCTGAATGCACCAACACAAAAGCAGTCATGTCATGCTCTTAAGATGAAGTTAAAAACAACATATCCCCATATATCAGTTTTGTTTCTTTTTTCAGTAAATTGGAAGTAACAGTGTTTATTACTTCAGAAATGCGGCATTTAAATCAGCACTTCAGAATTGAGACTGGATGCAATTCTAAAATAAAAGAACAAAACTACTACCTTCACGCTTATCCAAAAGGAGCCAAGTTACACCTATTTACACAGCCTTCAGCCAATGGTTCCTGATTTAGAGCCAAGCACTCCAACTTTGTGTACATCTGCACAGGTGAGCACATATATCCACACACACATACAGAAAAACCTTTCTGAGAAAATAACCTGCTTTATAAGGAAGCAAGAGACAACAACTGTGTCCAATTAAGCACTGGTTCTAACAAAGACCTGATTTCATTGAAGGTGTCAGAATGTGCATGATTTTCATTTTGACAACCACCAGCTTCCTAGGGAGCAAGTAGACACATTTCCTGGCAGCCAGTTCATTAACTGGAGGCTGTGCTTTAGCTGCCTTCCTTTTTGCTTCTGGGTTCCAGATGCCGAAGTTCCTCCTCTATTCTGCACTCATTCACCTCTCAAATTAAAGCTCATTTTGGTGATCATGCGCTGTCCATATGTAATGGGCTTACAGCTGACCAGGAAACTTTGGGGTAACACTGGCTGAGGACTTAACAAGTAAGAACAAAAGAAAAAAGTCCACAGCAAGCACTATTAATAATTCACCTGTCCATCATGCCAGCTAAGAATTGGAGGAAGATCCTCTTTCTTCTTGATAGATAGGCAAGAGGAAAAGGCCTGTCTGAAATGATTAAAGGAAGTAGTATGTAACAAGGCTTCCTCATGCTGAGAGCGACAGGGAAGAGGCTGGTCACTGATATTTAAAACACACATTATCATTCCATCTTCCTGTCATTCTGTTCCACAAGCTGTTCAGATTTGTCTGTGCCAGTAAGATGGTTGCAAAAAGCAGCTGAGCAAACAAAGAAAAGTCTAAGCAGAATCTGGATTTAAAAAACAAACAAACAAAACAAAACCATCCTGATTCTGAATCCCTCTCCCCCCAGCATTAACCTTCAAATATACTAGCACCCAAGCACAAGTGAAGCTATATCAGTACAGAAAGAAAGTGTCAGAAAGCACAGGGAATTTAACATGAATATCAGAGCATGGCCTCAAATTTTTCCAGTCACCTCTCAATGTAGTCTGAGTGTCTGCTTTAAGCATAGGTGAGATTAGCTATGTCTCAGGATTTTATGTTGTGTATACCTTGTCCATGGAAACGTTCAAGGCCAGGGTGGACAGGACCCTAAGCAGCCTGATCCAACCTGCTTGATCTAGCAGTTGGCAATCCTGCTCATGGCAGGGCATCAGAACTGGGTTATCTTTGAGGTCCTTTCCAACCTAGGCCATTCTGCAATTCTGTATGCCTTTATACTTGGGCCAGATCCTTGAGCACCAAAAGGGCTGAGCCACAGGACACACTCCTCAGTTCCTGACACATGGTGCTCAAGCACCACTCTCTCTACCTGCCTGGGGTACAGCACATCCCAGATAGAAAATTAAGATTCCCACGGGTTGGTGTTAAATGTTTCCTCCTCCTCTGCAGAAAGGATGCTTGAACTGAAGGCCACTGCAGTTGTGCAGACACGTGGCAGCAAGCCCATCCCTACTTGGGGCCTTGCATCACCCAGCTCTGCAGGCTTTTTCAAGGAACATTTTTTCCTCTGAAGTGTTGGGGAGGTGAGAAGCCAGTTGAATGGGAAACATTTAGGGATTTAAACACATCTGGACTCATGCTTACATTTTGCTTGCAGCATAAGTGATCATAAGGGCACTGAGAGAAGTGTGTGACATTAGAAATGGGTGAGTGTGGTCTTTCCATTGTAACATAAGCAGAGATTCACAGGAGGCAGATGAGGTATTAATTTGTTCTCTACAAAAGATTATCTTCGAAGCTTTAATAGCAGCCTGCCTATGAAAAAAAAAAAAAAAAAAGGTGGAGTTTACCCACCAGCTGCATCTGATAGCAAAGCAATTGTAAACCAAATAGGTCTGCATGAATCCCTGAGCTTGGAGCTTTTAAATTCTAACATTATTTCTAACCATCTACTTCAGACTGCTTGTTCCCAGGATGAGCCAATTCAGGTAAGATAAACCAAAGCAAAGAAATTAGAATTCCCAATGCATGTATATTTTGAAATGTATTCTGTAGCTGAGTACTTCATCAAATAGTGCTATTGTGCTCCTTTTATCTGTTCAAGTTTCCATGGAAATATAAAGGAGGCATTACTTCCAGAGCAACCCATGATATCAATTCTGACCATTTATAGAGATTGAAAGTGTTAAGTTTTATAATACTTGACAGCTCACATCAACTTCAATTTAATGTGCTCCTTTGCTCAGGCACTAATGAATTAAGTTACGTATGTGCCACAACACTAAGTCTGGAATCTCGTTTGTAGATGAAGATGCCTCTCAAAGAGCAGAAATGCCAATAGACTTTTTGAATCCCCCAAAGGCACTGCTACACAAAAGCAACTGCATGCTTATAAACCCATCTTAACGATGAAAGTGTTTGTCTCCCTTGATTTCAATGGAAGCACATAGAGACATTAAGGTAAAATGAACATGAACAAGACAAAGCTGAAGCTTTCTTTTAAGGCCTGTTTTCATGATCCATTATTCTGCATGCACATATGGAGGGTCTTGACATTTGTCACACAGCTGCCATCACATCAGACTCAGCTTATAAAGATGAATGATAAGATTCCTCCGTAATAATAACCAGCAGCCCAAATTAGAACTGTGAGAATAAAACAATCTTCTGATTTTGATAAAACACACTGGTATGGAAAAAAATCTTTTGGAAGTAGATTCAAGACTTGGAGTTCAGAGAGCTACCTTGTTTAATGCCAGTGTTCTAATCAGAGGAAAATTCATTCATCTGCACTAAAAAAAGGAAAAGCAGCAAAAGTTATTATCTATGCTTATTGGATTGCCATCAAAAGTGATTTCTGCAACAGCAAGCCATGTTAAAACCTATTTTACCTTATTAATAGCCAGGTGCAATTCTTTTTTAAAAGAAGAGATAAAGTAGTATCTTATTAGTTGAGTTTTATGTTCAAGTGTCATCATAACAGTTAAGCTGTCTCTTTGTTACATTTTGAAGATTTAAATAAGAAACAAACAATCTATACCATTTCCTTCAGAGTAGCTTAATTTCTCCCCAAGCTTTTCCCATTATGGTATAAAGCAACAAGAGAAAAAGAGAGCGCAAAAGGAGCAGCCTCTTAGATAACACCATACCCTTACAAAGACACACACAGCCACTTCCTCTGCACCTAGACTTAGCAGCATATGTTAAACACATAGCACCTCAGACATGAAAATCCAAAGGAAAATGAATGGCTTCTTTTTGAAACGATAATCCTTCTGGTTATGTAACTGGAAACAACAAAAATTGTTTATTACACTGGTAGCTAGAGGGGAGAGGGATTCACTTAATATTTCATATTACAGGGCCCCCAGACCCCCAAATGAACTCATGTCCATCGACTGACAAGGAAGAATATGCACTTCAGTGTTTTCGGCACATGCCAATGAGCAGACCTTTTGTCTGTGCTTCTAAATTCACTTAGATCTACCTACACTTTTTTTCTGTGATATTGAGCCCAACACTTGTGTGGAGCTAATGTATATTATCAGTTATGTGGATCTGTATATCAATTCCTTAGAGAGAGAACCTCAGTTATCTCAGATCCTATAACTGCGTACCATAAGTCAAAAAATATAAACAGACAGTTGAAAAAGACAGATCACCAGAATTCATTATCATTTTCACATGATCAAAACAAAACAATACAAGAATTTAGATAATAGAAGAGGAAAGAATCAAGTCTGCATCTGTTATGTGAGAGACTGTATTCTATCATGTCTGCTTTTTAATGATGTTACTTCCACATACACAGTGAGCAGATAATGCACACCTTTTGGTGCACTGAATAAAAGCCTGTCACTTAAAATAACAAAGATTTGTTAACAATGGTAAAAGACTAATAAACTGCAAGCCCTGGTAGAAGACTGACCTACTAAATCCTCATTAATTTCCTTTACTAACATTTGCTAGCATTCACTCACACTTCTCCATTTTTATATTTGGAGTAGAAAAAAGGACTTCAGGTTTGCTTGATCCTAATAAGCAGCTTTACACAATCCTACTATCTCCTCCATTCCTGTGATTTGTCATCAGCTCATCTTCCTCAAGACATGAAAGAGCATTTCTTAGCAGCTCAATCTGCCTTTGATCAGCAGAGTTTGTCACTTAACTGGACAGAGAAAATCAGCAGTATACAAACTGTTTCCATAATTGTAAATATGGGTCCTTCTCTGCTGAATTTAGTAAAAGTGCCAACTGTCAACCCAAAACCAGAGTTCTATGTTTCTTTTGTTTTGTATGCATCTGATGAAAGCAGATCTGATTCATGTTCTCCCAAATGAAAAAACTAACTATTCCATCTTAACACCAAATACTTGAAGTTCTCAAGTTCACTTTCAAAATGATTTCAGAGTAGTGGAAGAATATAAAACTGGGCTTATAGTGTCAGGCTGAAAGCCTGCCCCTTCGCCTTGAAGATTCACAGATGCACAGTTTATCCATGAATTGTGACTTAATAGCTTAATCCAATTGTATTTCAGTACTCTTGGTTACCAAATAAAGCCACTCATTTTTCTCTCCTCCTCCCTCCTCGCTCTCCTGGCATCTTATACATGCATGATTTTTATAGCATATTTTGTACAGTAAGTCTACAGCTGTAGCTAATGCTACAGCAATCCAGAGGTGAAACATCTAGAAAGAGACTTCGCTCCAACTTCGGACTACCTTGGGGTAACAAAGCTTTTTACTATTTATGGTGAATACACTTTTGATGCTAGTGTTAAAAGGACTAGTCTAGTATTAGATATGGAGATTGATGGCCCTGCATGTGGCAGGGGGGCTTGAGATTGATGATCCTTGAGGTCCCTTCCAACACAAGCCATTCTATGATTCTGTAACTCAATCAAGGTACAATTATGTCTTGAGAAAAAAATAATCATTAGATTTGACTGGGATTTGTACCTAAATCACTTTGAAAGTAATGCCTGCTATTTACCTCTCTGAAAGCTATAACAAACATGAAGAACACGATTAACAATTTTTCAACAGTCACCACTATTAGCTACTCATTTTCACCAGCAATGAGCAAAAGCTTGCATGCCATACTCTTAAAAACCTGCACCAGTGGAAGTGACTGACTGTTGTGACTGCTGAAATATACCACCCACCACCTCACTGTGCTCACATCTGCTGTTTGGTCAGTAGATGTTCCAATGGTGTTGGTTTTACAATTTTTTTTTTTTTTTTGCTATCAGTAGAAGTGGAATAGCACAACAGTTACATTACCTAAGGAAAACTATCTTTCCATAAATAATACCTATGAAAAAATTCAAGATATATAGTCCTATGATAGGGTCATAGGTCTTCCAATGCAATGACCTTTTCTGATATTTAAGTTTCATCTTTCATTGCTCAGCTTCCTCTTTTTGGTATCCACTGGTATTGCAATGATCATCATGTATTTAAAAACTCTGCTACCAGCCCCCCCTCCCCTTTTTATCTATTTTTCACTACTTTGTTAAAGATGTGGTGTTTCTGAATGACATGTAGATTGACACCTGGTACCTCTACCCACAATCATACTGAGAACATAAAAAAGAAAAAAAAACACTACCTCAGAGAGAGAACATATGTCTACAAGGTCAGCAGCAGGGAAGTTCAAGAGTTTCCCAGTTTTCAGAGATATAAAGAAGGAATAATCTTTAAGTTGCAGTAATAGGGTATATTTTTTAAAGCCAGGATGTTATAACCATTTAATTAAAATAATAATGGGGCACTAAAAAAAAAAAGAACAAAAGTTGCTTACTATACATCATCTCAGAAAATTCCCTCTCTGACCCTCGAACCAACAGGTCATATCATATGTAATTAATTCAGCTAAGTAGCTCTAGGGCACTCTTGAACTTCAACCCAGAGCACAGGGGAGTAGAGACAGCTAGTAACTCTGGGGAAGAAAACATAATAAAAGAAACAGAAGAAAAGAAAAGGAAAATTAAGATGTATGAGTTCAGTTACAGGCTGGTGTCAGTCTCATAGAAGATGGGCTGCTCACCTGTATTAAGACTTAAGGAGAATAAGAGAATAGGGAAGAAGAAGTGGTTATTAAAAATGAGTTACGCTGGAAAAGAAATGCCTGCAGGTTCCTTACCAACTGAACCTGTTACATCAGACTGCAAGCTTGCAAAGAAGTCTCCAACTTAAGCGTATGTACACTTTCAGCATCAGCAAGCAAGTTATTTGAACTGTTCCTCCAGCACAGCACAAGCAGGAATCTGCTGAAACTAAGTCTGTAATTCCATTACACTAGCACTAATTACAGAAATGTTGGTTTCAGTTAGCTTTGGAAAACTATGGCTGTCAAGTAATTCTTAAAGAGACAACTTGAGAGAAGATTGACTTTCAAAAGTGCTGACAGCAACATGTTTTTGTGGCTTTTGTAAACTGTGAGTAGAGTTATCCAAATTGCCCAGAAGTGAAAAACCATTACAAAAAAACTACAACCACCACAACAAAAAATACAACCAAGAACAAATGCTTCTTTACTGATTATTACAATGGCAGCAAGCACACATGGAACTTTATGCCTGCCTCAAGGCAAACCACAAGGCAATGACCACAGCTCCAGATTTCATATTCCATTTACAGGTTTTGTAGGACCAATACAAGAGATGTGGACATGAAGTTGCCTCTAAGTATATTTTCCCTTAAAGGCTCTCAGAGGGAAAAAGATGCTTGTCTACCACTGACAGTGAAACAGGTCTTTACCTCAACCCTATGCTGTCAGACGTGGGGGCCGTACATGAATGTTGGCTAACTTTTCTCATCACAAACCCGCATGCTCTATTTTGTGAAGCATGAGCAGATCAAAATAGAAGAAAAGTAATCCAATACCAGCCAACAGCAGGTGTCCTGGACCTTCCTAAGCAGAACTAATGAATGACAGGTTGACAGACAGTAACAAGAAAAGCAAGCTTGTGGATAAAATGGGATTGTGTTAATTCAAAACAATTTTAGGATAGGAAACCTCAGTGATATCCTGAAAAGCTGTCAGGTTAAACAAATATCACTGCAATCCTTTCTTTTTTCCCTTCCTTTGTGTTACCTGCATTCCTCCCAAGGTACTTACTTTGCTATTTGTGAAAGTGTTTGAACTACATTAATGAGACAGATTTTGGCAAAATTAGCACCAGACAACCTTGTCAACTTTATTACCTTTCTGAAACAGATGTTTTTATATTACATACATGATAAAACACTAACTACATCTTAAAAAAAAATATCAGTGAAGTGTTTACAACTTGCTTGAATTGTGCAGAAAAAGCCACAATACCTGCAGAAAACTCAGCAACTTTATTCCAGGCCAAGACAAATTAAAACTCTGAATACACCAATGCATTCAAAAAGATTCCTAATCCTTAGGTCATTTAAAAAGAAAAACACACACAAAATCTTCTCCATCATCAGGAAAGTTCAGGATTTATAGTATCAGTATGTTGCAGTTTTAGCCCCAGAACTGATCCGTTCTCCTGCCCACGAGTGGCTTTCAACCCAAGGCTTGCCAGCCTTGGCAACAAACACTATGTGCTGGGGATCATTAATGGATGAAACTGTGCCTGTGAAAGGAAACTTGTCTCCTTTCCTGCAGTGCAGCCTCTACACGAGCTTGTCTTTTTACAGCCTAATCATGTTTATAAGGTTAAAACACACATCCTGGGGAGTTCTGCAAGTTTTGTAGGAAGTTCTAGTGCTAAACTGTATCATACATAGACCCAACCAAATCAATTAGGCTGAACTACTGTTTAGTGTTTTCTGAACTGTTTCCATGCCATTTTGTCTCTTGTCACAGCTGTTGTATACAGACCATTCAACCAGATCTAGTACTTCAGTTTTCAAATTACTTATTGATTCATACAAAAAGAAGAGGATGCAAGGAATAGAAATCTTAAAAATATCTTCCAGTCTCAAAATTGTCACAAATTCTTTTTTATTGGATAATAGAGAAGAGGGAGGATGTTTCACCTGACACAGAGCTAGAGTCACACAGACAGGGATTTTTGTACAAAGAAGTTACTGACCAATGTCAACCCCACTGCCACGTAGTCCTGAGCTCCCCACCCAATACTCAAGTTAGAAGAAATAGAAGAAATAACGAAACATCTGAAGTCTTCTTGACAAATATCATCAATGCTTCCACAGAAGATAAATAGCCCTGAAAAATCCTAAGTGTTGGTTATAGCATAACAAAGGGAAATTACACAGAAACATAAGCATATATAGAAATAAAAGTAAGAGATTCATCATCCTTGCTGTGACCCTATAAAACCTCAAAGAGAACTGTCTTCTCATTTCTGGCCCTCAAAAAGCACTTGAAATTCACTTCTAGCAGAATTTTTCTGAAAGAAAATAGTTATTAAATAATCATCTACAAGATACTCTAGTAGACTGCTAATAAATTTCAACAGGCTTTCTATATTAAATTCATTGTTAATTTAGCAACCTGTATTTTCTCAAGAAAATACAAGCAAGACATGAATGTGAGTCATGTTTGTTATGAAATCCTTCATACCACTGGGAAAGAACATGAAGAATAAGATTAGAACAGTCTTATGATGCCTTATTAAAATAAAAATTATCATTAATCATGTCTTGGAACCCACTGAGGAGATATCTACCCTCATGTGGGTGCTTCCTAAGCTCCTGCACGAAGTCTTTCAGGACTGACATTGTTCTCCTACAACAGAAAGAACCGAATGCTAAAAATATGAACCTAGGGAATCTTATATGTTAAAGAAGCATCTTCCAACTGATCTATCTCAAGAGCACCCAAATTCACATTTGTTATAATTTACTTTTTGGGCATCACATCCCTCCTGGCCAGTGGATCAAAATATACAAGTGGAGCTTATGACAGTGACATAGCGGAGGTATTTACTCTTAGGGCTGCATCTCGAGGAGAACAGGGCCCAGCACATACCCCTTCTTGTCCACATCCTTCCAGATTCACCTGCACCAACAGAACATCAGGGTCTCATATCTGAGACCCCAAAAGTTGAAAAGTCTTTGGTCTGAATACTTTATGCTTTTAGATTTCAGTTTCTTGATCTCAACTGTGACTTTTACTTCATCTGTTAAGGGTCATCCCTCCAACAAGGCTGCATCACAGAAAACATGGCCTCTATATTGCACTAAGCTTATCTGGAATGATCTGAGAAAAAGGTTAAGCATACAAGGGACCTCCATAGACCAACTTGGTCCAACCCACCTCTTCAAGAAGGGCCATCTACAGCAGGTTGCCCAGTACCACTGGAACATCTCCACGCGATAAGAGATACCAGCACCTTAACAGTTAATGCAAAGCCACTGTAGAAGTACTTCTACAGTTCATTTGATAGCAAAATTCTAGGGTTCACCCTGATTTTCCCCATTTCCATGTTTTTAGTCATATGAGAACAGGAAGGCAATATAAATATATCCTCTTGTACTAAAAGGAAATAACAGCCCAGAGAGCAGAGGTTCAGATCCTGCTAAATTCCACAAGGTATGATACAAATTTCTTTAGAGACTAACACCACATGAAAGGGATTTTCCACTTGAATATGGATATTCCAGCCACTTTGAAACACCAAGAGTTGCTCAGCACAGCAAAGGACCTCAAGCAGCATAGCAGTTGAAACCACCTCCAAAGCCATTCAGCTAATCAAAACAAAAATCTTAGACTGCTTAAGGGAGCTGTTTTGAAGATGATGACAAACACAAAATTAACTCCAGTGGTTAAGTAGATTTGCAATTTACAGTTCAGAGTAAGCGAGCTATCAACAGAGCTTAATCCAAAGGTAAGCAAGTAGCAATTCTGCACTTGAAATGTTCATTCCCCTTTGAATAGAAGGCATCAATTTAATGATGACTGAAAATGCCTGCACTGAAATCTGTTGAAGAGTCACTAATCTCCCAGGTTTTGGAGGATTTCCATTGTAATGCCTAAACTTGGATTATCATTACTCTTCACATTAAACTATCGGAGTGCAAACATAGTAGCGAACTTCTGATCAGCTTATATTTATTATACTCATATCTGAGTAATGTTAATGTATAATTGGCAGCTGTGCTATCCAGCAAAACAACATGGCAGCATGCTGGTCAGGCTCTGAGCACCTTGATCAAGCTGTAGATATACCTGTTTGTTGCAGGAGAGTTGTGCTAGACAATCCTTAAGTGTCCCTTCCAACTCAGTTTACTCTAAAGGCCAGCTGGATGCAGAAAACAACAAACAGTACAGAGTTACTCTCTATTGGTTTGTCCCAGTATTTGAATACAAGTCACTGGAGACCAAAATACAGCAAGGTTGACAAGTTTCATGATTTTGCCACATCCAGTTCAGCAGAACTTTTCAGTCATATTTCTGCTCATTTGGTCAACTAACTTATCGGCCTTGCTGTCAAATAATCTCTGGCCCCCAGGTGGATGCTCTTCAATTGTCTTCTGGTGGCTTTGGGAAGAGAACATTTCATTATATAAAACATTTAAAAAAACACTTTTTGTTGAAGGATTTTAGGAGTAATCCATTAATTCTAGTTTGTCTACCTGCTGATCTGTTAAGCATGACACAGGATTAAATTTAATTTACTGTTTATCTGTCCCTAACATCCCCCAAACCACTGACAGCTAGCAGCAGAAGGAGAGATGTGGAAAGGAAAAGACTTCTCATAAAGCAGCTCCAAGAAAATAAGAATCTGTTGTACTAAATTGCTCAAGACCAGGTCATGCTAAGATCCCAGCATACAGCTTTCAAAAGATCTCAGTTCTGAATTTGTAATTCCTGCAGTCCAGGTAGTCCTAAAAACACAGCTGGAAGTTATTTTTATAGTACTTTGCATACAGCTTATAAAAATATCAGTGACCTTCAGACCCCTCCCCCCCATTTTAAAATCTGTTTCTGCTGGAGAAGCAGACCTTCAGGAGAAATAAGTGCTTTACTCGCATTTAAGCCATGTAAAATACAGATTGACTGTGCTTTTAGACACTTCCAAAGCAATTACAGCACAGGATAAAGCACTGAATTCATTAAGAAGCTCTGAAACAATTTTAATGTACTATTAAATAAAAGAAGAAGAAAAGAATGGGAAGCTATAAATCGAACCTTATTACTTGCCTTCTTTCTTGAAGAAACTCCTCCTACAAACAGCTTTTGTTAGCCAAAGACCCCTGATAAAGGACAGCATAAGATGCCTACTACAAGAATAGATAAAACGCTGGTCTAAGAATTTGGGAGGTTTGCATGCAGTGTCTGGCTTGCAACAGGTTTCCTACCAATAGTAGCCTGTCTGGATTGATCAGCATCTGATTCTACTTACCTAATGACTAAAACAGTAGGACATTCACCTTCCTCAACTACCAAGACAGTAGGATTCTGCTATTTGAAGACAAATAAGAGTACAAAATACTTCAGAGGGTTCAAAATAGCCATACCATAAATAGGTCAAAATAAGAAACAGATGAATATAGAAGGAAGCATTCAGATAATGAAAGCTCTACCCAAAACTGAGTTGATGAAGAGATTCTCAGGTGCTCAAACACAGCATATTTTATACTAGACTGGGTAATGTAGCTGGAAAAACTGCTGAAGCATCTGCAGCTGTAGAGTTGATGCTAGCTAATGCCTGAACAAGCACATCTGTCTGAGATGGCTACAAGGGCTTACTCTGGAAATTCACATACAGTTTATTTCTAAAATTAAAAATAACTCCCTGAGAACAACATCGAAGCAAAACGAAGCAGGCTCTCTATTCCCTTACTTATAACATTCATCCTATGGCTTGGCAATAAGGAAAGCAAAAGAAAGTCTCAGGTACCAGATATAAGGAAGCATGCCTTGAATGCTTATTTTGTCTACTTTACACATTAATTTCCCAAGTGTTTCCTGACTCCTATTTGGTTAAAACGTTAGGGTATCTAATTCTTATTTGCTACACAAATTGCTCATTTGCAATCAAATTTCCATCAGTATTTGCTATTTTATTATTGTGCTTAACACCACTTTGCACTTTGGTATTAACTAGAGAGACATTCTAAAAAGCGACAGAATGTTATACATTGAGACTACTGTGGCTCTGTTTTTCTAACAAATGAAATCTCCGTAAAGTCACTAGGTTATTCTAATTATCAAATCCCAGCATCCCAAAGGATTATCAAGCAACCAACTCAGGCTTACAGTTTCACTGCTTGCATTTTTGCAAATGCTAATCAAACACTAGATGTAGTTCCAGCCTTTTTCTACAACTGGACTAAAGTCTTCTTCAACTCAAGTTCAAAGCTGTATCGTTCCCACAAAGAAAGACATGGCTATATCTGGAGTCCATCCATACCCTATGATCCAGAATACTGTCTACATATTCAACCATTGGTCACTGTGAGCCTGTAAAGCTTTTTTGACTTCCCTTTTCCCTTTGAGCTCTTCATAGCAGGGAGAGCTGGTCCACAATTCAAGTATGCTCACACGCTGCAATAACACAAGCATGAAACTGGTGGTACTTTCCAGAGGCCAACCTGTACGTAAATGTGACTGAGTGTAGTTCACAGCACCAGGGCAGAAATTTTCAAAGGTCAGAAGATTCAAGTTTGTATGTATGTCTCATCTGATACCAAGACTTTTTTGGTCTTACCTTTGAGAGCAATATACTGAAGAGCCCTATTTCTGCTCCTGGTTTATGGAAGAGCTTTAACAGAGCAGAGCTGTCTCTTATTAACAGTAGAACTTGAAATAATTCATGAATTAATGGTACAACCATATTCTTCAGTCACTACCAACCATAAGACAGGTTCAGTTAGTGAAACATACAAGCAAGACTCTGGCTTGTGATTTTCCTTACGTTTCCCTGAATATTCCCAGATAACAGTACTATCCTTTTGGTTAGAATTACTATTGCTGGCAGATTGAAAACTACCTTAAGAATCAGCATCTGTGATAATCAAGTGACAAGCAAGTTACAAAGCAACCTAACGAAATTTGGCTTTTAATTTTATCTTTCAGTCTTGGATAATTCAAAGTTATGAAGATGAGATTCCTACCCAAGCAAACGGCATTCAGTGACCTGAAACAGTGGCTGTTGGAAAGGAAAGATTTGAGAAGTGTGTGATTCTACATATATCGAATTGAAAGTTTCCTGCAGCTATTAAATTCACAGCCAAGAGTTACTGAAAAATATGGCAGCCAGTGAAAAGATTTACAGTAAATTATCTGTATTTTGAATTAGAAACTTCTAGATACTTAATAGTAATTGCAAAAATGTTATCTCTTGGTAAAATGCACATTAATCTTGTTCTTTCCCACTTACAGAGAGATCGTTCCCCGGTTATTATTCTACTCTGCATTTCAGCAATTTTCAGTCCTATCTCCTCTGCTACCCTCTATTATTGCTGATATCAGTTGAAGTCAGTTGTCAGCTAGTTGTTTCTCTCCCATAGATCTTACCAATATTAGGATAGTTCCTACAGCCTCGGACCAAAGCATCCAGCCTGCTTGATATTTTAGGAACCTGCCACATCACTAGACTTAGTGTTTAAAGTGGCTGGAAGGGGACAAAGCAATCCAGAGCCTGTCTCTGACTATCTCCAGGGGGTAATACGGCTTTTCCACATGGAAACAACTGTGAAAGGCTGCCCTGGTGCTCATAGCTCTGCAAGCTCTCTTTAGCCCTCATCCTGAAGCATGTGGATAGACAGCAGAAATAAGAGTCACAGCAGAGCCAGAAGCAGCTGGAGGAGTGCTCTCCTGATTTAATTAGTCTGTCTTCTCTGCTCAAGAAGTAGGTGTTGCATGTGCCAATAACTCTATATACTTATAAGCAGTACCCCTTTCACCTTGAACTGCAAAGCTCACAGCTGCCAGCTGCAGTTTGTGATATCTTGAGTACACGTTTGATGAACTCTGGAGACATCTTCTTCTTTTAAATATAGAAAAACTGAGCAGCTACCCAAGACAGGCAGTACAGCATGGAATCGTGTGCTTGTCAAGGCCACATTTCAATCCCTGACTTCAAACTAATAGTGCTGCAAAGCAAGTAGAACTGCAACACCAGCTGGCTCAGTCCCAGGCTAATTTCTCATACAAATATCCATGTGACAGAAATTAGCTGCTACATTGGGCATTAATTGCTTCTTTCATTGGTTTGATGACCAAGAGCATGCCATAAACTCTGTGCCAGAAGTCCACCAATTAGGCTCTGGTAGAGTGAATGTCTTTGTTGCTGTATTTATGATCCATCCACTACAGGTGCCTCAGATGCCAGCAAGTTTATTCAGCACTCAGAGGAATCAAACCACAATTCCAAAGGAAAACACCTGGCAGTAAATTATCACTGGCTATTTACACTAGATTTTAGAATATCAAGTTGAAGATAGATTATTTTTTTTTTTTTTAGAGATTTGATAATTGAAATGCATTTAACCATTATATGTTTATTAACAGGCAAAAGCACAGTAGCCACTGAGACATTGGTTTTCTGACTTCCAGAAGAAAAGAAATCAAAAGCAAGCTGCAGATCCTGTGCTAATGTACTACTGAAAATACCATGAGATTAAACTCATTCCTTTGCAATTACAAGTAATGGTAAATGGCTAGCACCATTCAGCTGCTTTAAAAGGGGAAAAGCAAAGAAAAAAATTCTATAATTGAAAAGACTGGAGTGGGAATAATTAGGCATCATGATTGTTAACCCTAATGCACAGACCCATTTACAAGGCAATTTGCAAAGGAACAAGAATTCTGATATCCTCCTTCCTCTATATCATCCTTTGTCTCTAGCTGTTGTTTTTATAGCTTTGTAGCTTTGTTATTTTTTCCTTTCAAGATTTTAACTTCTCTAAAATACACCAGCCTCTCCTTGAAATATGAACTCTTTTCTACTTTAAAAGTGGTTGAAATCCCTTCATTTACCATACATTCAGGAGTATTGCTGTCCTAATTAGCTCATGTTAAGAACAGTCATTTCAGAGGCTTAAAAGTTCTTGAAGAAAACATTCCCTCGTAAAGATTAACTGCTTTTTTCATATTAATACCCAACAAAAAGAGACCAAAAACAAAGGTTATGGTTTGATGCTCAATTAAGTGAATCAGAACTGATGATACAGGGTAGGGGGGAAGAAAGCACTACGTTTCCATGCTTACTTTCACTCCCTCCAGCACTGGGATTTTTAAAAAAGTGTCCGCTAAGATTTCACTAAATTATTAAAAGCATAAAACGTACAAAATCAAAGTAATATGTATTAATAGAGAAATAGTAATCAATATTTTATTACAGTTACTAATGAAATACTTACCAGACTCTCTTCCATACTCTAGAGTAATTTAAAAGATACAACTCTTACATTAACACCTGGGTTAACACGTCATCTTCTATTTGTGCTTGTAGAAAAGTTAGCTATGTAAACTTATGCCATGAGAATCGTGTATATGGGTGGTACATAAGCTTTTTTGGTTTTTACAGTATATTATTTCCACACTTGGAAAATCTAATCAGTTGAAGGGAATTGCTCCTAAGTAAATAAAAATAAATATGTGCACAAGCATTGAAAAGTATGGAGGAAAAAATAATAAAATCCAATACAAAATTAACTTCATGTTGTCTTGGACTTAACTGATCACTCTTTAATGACAACTATGAAAAACTGCCAGTGAATATCAGATCAGTAAATATAACTTTGTCTTATCCATTCTAAGATAGTCAAACTGTTAGATGTTGAGAAGACTAAAATGAATGCAGAGAGTCAGCGGTGAAGAAGCATTCTCCTGCACTATGACCAGTAAGAGAAGGGAGAAAAATGGTAGGAATATCTGTGTGATAAAAAGCATCTTCAGTCATGCTGGGTTAGTTTAAGATAACAGATACACAAACCTTTGTATCCCACCATACTTAGAAACACACTTTGAGTAAAGGCAGATGTTTTAAACAGTGAAAAAAGGTTTAGACATATTAGCCAAATGAAAATAACTCAAGAGCATGCATGTGGTTCTGCTCATACAAATGGTTCCCACAAGCAAAATAAAACCAGACTCAGAGGGAGTAAGAATACCCACAGCTAATCATCTAGAGACATCTCCAGACATGATTTAGGATGTTTTCTTACTATAAAAGGACTACCAAATACTTTGAATCAAACTACAGAGGATCTTGCAGGAGTCAAAGAATCATTTGTCACAAACCCAAAACTACATATTTGTCTTCTCAAGGTGCCTGAAGTTTGAGTTCCGGCTTCTACAAGACCACCATCAGCCTGCACACCTTGTTCAGAATCTAGGCAGAATCTGAGTAGGTGTAATTTCAGAATTAGAATGAGAACTGAAAACATTTATTTAACAACTTAGATTCAAAACCTCAGCCCAAGAAGCAGCTGATACATTTTCGAAAACTGAAAGAACGAATCAACCTCAGCAGGAAAAGCAGAAATAAAGCACAAGAAATTGCAAGCTTATAGAGTTCCCATGCCTCTATAAGGGCTGTTTTGGTGTCAAAGAAGTTATTTTTGGGGCCTACCAGCAGTTATTTACACACATGCACATTTGGTCAGGGAAGTAACATCCGAACTTCAACTCTCAGAAGAGTATTATGCTTATTGCTGCTTTTAACCTCTATAGTTGTACCACATGAACAGGTTTGCACCTTTCACAGCTGCCTTTCCAATCCGTTTATTTACTTTCAGATTTCAGTTTACTGATACAACAAACACCTCAATGCACAGTACACAGAACCATAAAAATACATATTAATAACACTGGAGAATTTTCTTCTGAAAACATCACCACCAATGGACACTATCTCAGACTATACCTCCAAACAGATCATTAATTTCTCAAAAGAATGCAAGAAAAAGAACAAAGAAAAAATAAAACAACAGATATTTTTTCTTAAAATTTTCTTAAAGAAAGAAAAAATATCTGCTCATAAAGCTGATAATGACTGCAGTGCAGCCAACACTCGACCTGCTTTTTAGACCTCCTTTCAAAACACACATCCCTTAGTACCAAAAATTCCCTCCTTACTGGCCCTACCCTTTCCATTCTTCCTTCTCCCCTCCTATTGTTCACTTCAAAAGAGAACTCTCCCCACTACCATTAAACATTTTCAATGAAAAACTGTTCTTCTAACTCTGTAACCATAGAGGCCACAAGGGAGATTTCCACATTGTTATTCATTTGTTCCACCCAAGAAAGTCAAAAGTAAAGCTTCGTCAGATCTGGCAGAAATCAACACTAAGCACACCACCATCTCCTACTCCCTTTATCTGCTAATCGCTCATTGACACCGATTCAAGCTTCCTCCTTCACAGTTTATGTAGGAATGAGAAAAACAATAATAATAATCCTACCTCAGCCTCACATTGCTTTCTTTGACAGTTTTGCTGTTATTTCCTTCTTCTTGTTCTCTCACCTTGACATCAACAAAGTTATCAAGGCTGTAAACAAAAAGGACAAGACATTTCATTTAGCGTCTCTAATGTAAGTATTTAGCACAAATAATAATAATAATCTCTCCCTCACAAACCTACACCCCACCTAGATTACACATCTACTGATTTCTAGGTCATAAAGTTGATATTTATGAAAATAATTGCAGTGTCTTTAAGTTGCAGGGACTCCTTCAACATCACAGGTGGAAAATAAATTAGAGGAGCAATCATTAACAGCTGTGTTGAAAAGAAAGAAAAGCAGACTTCATTTTTCTGTTCTTAATGGAAATACAAGAAAATCTATCACAGAGACAGCCAGCACAAAACATATTTATCAAGATTTGTATTGCTGTAAGTCCTTTCTAGACCAATGAACACACCCAGCTTCACTCAGAGACACTTAGACAGCAATTGTTGTTGCAGCAAGCTGTAGGAGCTGGAACTCATTTTAAACCTTTAAATCCCCCTCTCAGCAGAAAACAATAAGAAAGAGGACGCACAAAGTAGATCCTGCTCAAAAAACCATCTTCCTCATGACCCCAGCTGTTACAAACCCTCAGGCCAAAAGGAGAGAGAAGTTATGACCCCAGACTTGCTTGTAAAAAACTAGGACTACACAGGAACAATAAGAAAGGGCTACCTGTGTTTCATCTACCCACGATGAACAAACTCAAAAGTGCTAGCATACACAGGCTGCCTTATAGCCTTCCCCTGCCTTAAAGACACACAAGCTCACCCTTAACGCCTCCCACTCACCTCACAGCTCTCCTTTTAGGCAAGAAGAACTTAGTGATGAGCTCCTGATAACATCTCACATCAAGTCTAGGGCCACAATTACAAACCAAATGGCAGAATTCAAATTTTCTCTGAGCACTCTTTAGACGATCCACTTAACGAGATACTAAGTGGTCACTGAAGCCTGCTGCAAGGAGCCCTTTTATAACCACAGGGCTCCAGGTGCCCTGGCATTGCTAACAACTAACGAGTACCACCTGTGATAAAATCCACACCTGAAGGCAACAATACATCAGCTCAGCTCTGACTCATTTTTCCTTACTTCTTATGACCGTTTAAAATTTGAAGATCTGTGCTTTAATTAAAAGAGTGAAAATGAAATGATATTTTAATGACTTAAGGCTTTTGAGAGATGAGAATCATAGTATCGTGGAATCGTTAAGGTTGGAAAAGTCCATGAAGATCATCCAGCCCAACCTTTGACCCACCCCCCACCATGCCCACCCACTAACCATGCATTCCTTAGTGCTGCATCCACACCCATGGTTCTTGAACACCTCTGGATATGGTGACTCCACCACCTCCCTGGACAGCCTGCGCCTCACTGCTCTTTGTGAGAAGTTTTTCCTGATATGCATTGTGAACAGCTCCTAAACATAAGAATGTGAGATGATTAAATCAAATCTGAAGTCTATGCTCTGGTCAGATATTTTTTGTTTTGTTTTGTTTTGGTTTGTTTTTTTTCGTAGTTGTTTTGTTTCAGAACAGCAAAAGCAGGGAAGGCATTCTTTTTTTTTATCATTTCTGGAAAAAGAAAAGAATAAATAGAGCGTAGAAATGACCACTAAGCTGCATAAAAGCCATTAGTGGCTGCCTATGTTTAGCTGCAGAGTAAAATGAAGAGACAGCTCCCTGTATTAAGACACTGTCTGAAACAGTATCGGTCCGTTTTCTTGTGGCTTCACTTCTTTTTCCACTAGGTGGCACTCTGGAAATATTTCTAAATTCTAGAATCCTTCCTGTTGCCTTTTAAAAAGCCAACAAATTAGCGATTTTCCTCAAAACTTCTATTGTTTACAGCCTACTGAAAACAGCAAGTGAATTATAGAGTGGTACGGAAAATTAGCATTGTTAAATGTGTCACATATATCGCTAATAAAGTTTCATTATTTATACTGTCATCTTGAAAAGCACTTATTTCCTAATCAATCAATTCACAACTAAATAAACAGTCATATAAGCATACAGCATGAAAGCATAGCACTTCCAAATCACATCTTCCTGATATTAAGTGTACGCTGGATGCTATTAGGAGAAGGAATAAAAGAAGACTTCTCAATTTACTCATTTCTCCCCATCTCCCCAGATGTCTACTTTTATTTAAGAAAATGCACATATGTGTTTATTTTAGGACATTTACTCTTTTCTGCTAGTCTTGTTTTCATTTGTTTTCCTTTGTTTCTTTGTTTTAGTTTTGCTTTCACTTCAAAAGTGATTCTGGAATACAAATTCATAGAATCATAGAATGGCTTAGGTTGGATGGGACCTTAAAGATCACTGTGCTCCAACCCCCTGACATGGGCAGGGTAAGGTCACAAAAGTCACAAAATGCTCATATTCATTTGAAAAACCTGGAGATGTTCTTAAAATTAACTGATCTCTATCTGTGTATGGGGACAAAAAGATGTATATGTGTATTTTTTTTTTAAAGAGTTGCTTGAAGCCATCTAAATCCAGCTGCAGTCCCACAGACATTCTTTTTGATGTTCACTAAAACTGGAGATCAGTTCTAGTAAACAGATGTCCTTGTCAGAGAAAATTAACAACAACAACAAAATAAACATTAAATTTGGTGCTATCTAGCAGGTGGAAATGAATAGGAAACATTTCTCTGTTTTCTGAGTTGCTGCAGGGATGATGGGTAGATGTGGCATTGGATCCCCATCCCTTTAGAAACCCGAGGTCAGGCTCGATGGGGCTCTGAGCACTTGATGGAGCTGTAGGTGTCCTTTTTCAATGCAGGGGGAACTGGACCAGCTGGCCTTTAAATGTCCCTTTCAACTCAATTCCCTGATTCTGTGATCCAGGAAAACTGATGATAAATAAAGGGAAAATACTACATCTGCGTGGCCATGTAGGACACATGCCTCAAAGCATTTGATGTGCTCCAGAGGACCAGCTACTCTCCTTCTCAGTCAAAAGTCACCGTCCCTGGAGGAGTTCAAGAACCATGGAGACATGGCACTGAGGGACATGATTCAGTGGGCATGGTTGGGATGGGTTAATGGTTGGACTAGATGACCTTTGTGGTGTTTTCCAACATTAATCTACGATTCTATGAAAAGTCAGTCTGTTGCACGGAGCTTCATTTCTGGTTTCTCTTGTAAGAGTTGAAACATTAAGAAGGAAAGGTGTAGTGCTGTTGCCTCTCTTCTTCTCTACCTTCCCTCAGTCCCAAAAAGATTTTGCAGTTAATTCTTTATATTATATAATTGGAAGAGAGACGTTTGCGAAAATTTCCAGGTGACTATCAGAGAATTTATAAAGTAGGTGTAGCATAGAGGTCTGTAAATAGCAGCAGATGTTGTCTGGACGACAAAGAGAGAGCCTATGTATTAATGAAAGGAATATGTTCTACAGAATCAGCCACTGTCTCTGATCCCAGGCACTTTCTTTGAATTCACCTTCTGACACATTGAACCTTGGAAATCCTCCCTGGAGGTGGAAGAAGCCTTAATTGTTGACCTAGCTTAGTTGCAAGGTAGGGTCAACATTTCCAAACCAACTAGGTTAAACTTAGCTTAAAATTCCAATTTGACTTGGAGACATAAAGTGAAGCATAAGCCTTGATGATCCAGGTATACTCAAAAGTGCATGAAGATACAGACCTCACAATCTCCTGCACACCAGGAGATAAGTGAAATGAAACCTGGGAGGCTTTACTCAGGAAGGAAGATGAGCTGGCTGAATCAGAGTCCTGGATGGAGTCAATGACAGGAGGGCTCATACAATTCTCCTTTGTGTTTTGTCACACTGCTATAATAGAAAATCTTCACCTTCACGTACGCAGCATTAACTCTTCTTCAGAGTGTTGGTGGTTTTAAGTGTGATTTCTGTGTTTGTAACAGGAACAAAACCCAAAAGCAAACATAAGCATTCCAGTTCATTGGATATTTTTCATTATCCATTATGTTGACTATTAGCCAACACACTTGAAGTTTAGTTGAAGTTGAAGTTTATTACCTCAGTTCCCTAGAAAAAGACAAGTTGGGATAAATTTCCTGGTGAAAAGCTCTTCCCAGCTTCTGCTTGAGCTGAATGATGATCTTGGATCTACAGATACAGAAAGGCTTTTTTCTCTTCAGAAAGCCTTCACGGCGTGGACGGAACCTGCATCAGGGTATAACCTTAATTGTCAGCCACTGGGACAGTGGTAAGTGACTCTGAGCATGGGCTCCATGCTTGGCCAAGTGTTAACGCAGTCCCCAGTGTACTCATTATCAGAGATCTCCAAATTTCTGCTGCTGAATGAAGTCACTGTGGTCACTTGTGTCAGAGGAAGGCAGAGAATTTGGCTGTTTGTCTTTACACAAGTACAGCTGAATCAATAACCTGTGGAATGAGAGCTTTAGGGTGGATGAAGAGTGTATTATCTTATATATCTGTATTGGAAAGTGCTGGCAACACACTGCTGTTTTGAACAAATAAATGAACTTACTAAGAGGAAAAGAGAGACTGCTGATAAAACAGAAAAAAATACTGTACTCAGGAGATGATTTTAGTTTGAGTGCTAATATTTTATACAAGAGAATATTGAATTTAGGGAGAGGCTTATTCATTTATTTGGCTTTTTAACTTTCCAAAATGTTTTTATTGACTGATTTTGTTTGTGGCAGCTAATATTACTGTCACTGTAACTATATTTTCTCCTTATTTAGCTCTCTTGATGCAGTTTGCCACCTGAAGACATTTACTTTTTTTTTTTTTTTTTTTTTTTTTTTTTTTTTTAAATAAAGCTGCTCCTTTATTCACATGGGCTGAGGCTGCATTTGCTCAGATGATACCAAACTGATAAAATTTCAAGAACTGTTGGATTAGCTGAGATCCAAGGCCCATTTGCTGTGTGTTCAACTGCAACACTAATTGACAAAGACATTTCCAGAATGCAAACAGGAGATGTACTGTCTTGCTTATTTGTCAACTTTCTCTCCTGTTGTTGATCTTTGAAATTCTTGCCTTTTGCTGTATTCTGTGATCTGAATGGATTCATCAACTCAGTATGCTATCATGATAAAAATGACTTCAAAACCTTCCATCCTTAACAATACCATATGAATAATCTAATGCTGCCAGAAACTTTACAGTGTTTTTTTCTCTTGGCAACAACATCAAGCTACTAGGAGAATACATACACAGGAACAGATTGTTTTCAGTTTTGAGGTTTGGTTTGGTTCAAATTAAGTACAGTATTGCTGAACACTTCTAATTACCTACACGGGGGCACCAACCCCATAGCAGATATACAACAGAATAGACTCCAGCAACACCACTGTTCTCCCTATTCAAAACCCATCTCATTTAGCACTGAAGTTTCTCTAAAGCTGCAGGACACTTTCTGAGTGGGAGTCCTGCCATTCCATCAGGCTCAAGAGGAGCAACTATGTTTTGAACTTGAACTGTATTTGCTCAGGGCAAGGCTGCAAGGCTAAAACAGCTGTCAGCTTTGAACTCCAGCCTTTGGGGGAGAGGCAAGGAGGAATAGCTTCTGCAAAACCAACTTGATTTCAGGGGAAAAATAAAGCATAAATTGCTTCTACATCTATGATAAAAATCAGCTTTTCTATCTCAGGAGGGGAAAAGTTTGTGTGTTTCATCTTTCCCTACAAAAGCTAAGCAGACCACCCTTAGACCTGGAAAATTCCAGGTGAGATTCAGTTCACTGAATCCAGCAGAGATTTCACCACTACAGCAGTGTTGTACTTTCAACAAGAACAAAGAACCAAAGCATCTGACAGCCTCTTTTGCCAGTTTGGTCTCAAGGCCTTAAGCAAGCTGTAGAGGTCCTTGGGAATGCCAAAGCAGCAGCTGCAGCCCCATTGTTTGGTGTGACTGTTTTCGGAGTGTGATTGCATGTTGGGGGCCAAACAAAAGAGGCAGAAGATCAAAAAATCATAGAGAGAGAAGGAAGTACTTCCAATCAGCATCAGTCTATACAAATTTAGAATCTGTCCTTTGGAGATCCACTCTTCTTGCTGATCACTCACGTATTAGGAAAATAGGTATGCAACACATTAACTCCTCCCTTCTGTCTGCTTATCTTGATGACAGCCCAAGGATATCTGAGCACTTCTAGCATCCTTAAACACTTTTAAGAGACTCAATTCTCCCAATTTGTGTGGATTAGAAAAAATGTAGTAAATTCTTCCATTTGTTTTAGTTAAAATTCTCATGCTCCCTCCACATTGCTCTGTTAATGTTTTCAGAAGCAGCCTTCCCTTTGCTTCAAGCTATATCAGCTCTAGCATCAACAAGTTGTATGGACATTCGTGGAGAGCTAATTGGGATATTCATAAGTCTCTCCTGCCCAATCCCATCTGCAAGGGAAATGGTTTAGCTTATTGTATACTCCCTAAGTGTCCAGATGTCACCATGGGATAAATGTTTTGCAAATTGAAGGGTCAGGACAGTCTCAGTTTCACTACCAATCAGCCCTGATGCCTTTAGCAGTGCTGATTGCCTGAGAGGGAGGACTCTTCCAACCCAATTTACGAAACAAGCCAGAGCTGATTGCTCTGGCACTTGAAAAACTGCCTTGATGCCAATGGTATCTCTTCTTGATCTGGGCAGCTTGTTCCAGAGATTTTGGGGTTTTAATCACTAAGGGATTAGCATGAGGGTAAGGGAAGAGCTGGTGATATTTGGTGCAAGACACAATGGATAGAAACTGGTTGCTGTGGAATAGTACCACGGGAACTTGTTAACAGTATGATGGATCTGCCTAAGGGAGCTGGGCTTGGCTACTAATTCTGTGATGTAGTAGAATTAATGATAGATGCTGATGCAGTCTAGTTTTCCAAAGTACTGTTTTTCCTGGTGATTTATGGTTGCACATCCAAGCTAAAATTAACAGCTGCCTTAGCAGGCAGTTTTAACCAAACTGGTGACTGCACTGTGTTTCTTAACTCCAACCACTGAAAGGATCAAAAGAAGAGACAGAATTCCAAGTGAAGCAGACATCAAAGAACAACCAGGGGTTTCATTGAAATTATAGTATTTTCATCATTCAGGGTGTTTAGCCTAAGATCTATTGTTTCTAAGCACTGTAAACCCAGTTGCATCCTTCAAGGATGAGATTTGGCCCTGCCTCACATCTCTTGGCTATAGATCCATAAAACGCTGATTTTGACCAGCCTAAAGCAAAAAGGAAAAACAAAAGAAAAGCTTCTGTGAGACAGAAGAATGATTTAACAGGTGCTGAGAATTAAAAAAAAAATCTTGTTGATCATAGCAGTTATGGACTAAAATTATCAATATCTTAAATTTTTTTTTTGTTGTTTTTGTTTTTGTTTTTTTTTACTTTGTCTGAAAACTTGTAGTCTTTGTACATATCATCATTCTGTTTAGGTAAGTTGCTATAAGTTAGTGTAAGAAACTTCCGTTAGTACTTATATAACAAAAAAAAAAAAAAAAAAAAACTTTCAGCTTTCTTCCAAGCAAAATGTTTGGGAAGCAATTTTGATTATTTAAAAAAGAAAAGAAAACAAAACAAAAAAAAAAACAAAACACCAAAAATCAAAAAAACACAGCATCTTATTTCTACAATTCCCAGAACATCTTTTTCAGGATTTATAAAACAACTTCTTTGTAAAATGCTCAGACAATTACACACATCTATTGTGCACATAAAGTTGACACAAAAAAAAAAAAAAATCAAATTTCCTATTTCATCCAAATACACCTTTCTTGTAGGCTTTCCTTGTGCTACAAAAATACATCCTTCACTCTCTGCTAAAGATGAGAGACCACTGTTCCCAAAGGACTTCTCTTGGCTCACTGAGATGTTCCTTGCTGATACAGCTAACAGTCAGAATCACTGTACTTTCCTTTCTTCTTGTAAATAAGAATAGTCTAACTTACTTCTTATTTCCAAAGATGTGACAGCAATTTAATTACCTAACTTTCTAACTGGCATCACCACTATCCCTGACAAGCAGCAGCAACAAGCATTTGAATTAATTATTTCACAGAATAAGGATTTATAATACAGCTGAGGGACCTTCGGTGCAACATCTACATTCAATGCAACATATTTTTAAACACAGAAAGGGAAGCAGTGCTTGAGGTAATAAGCTTGGATAGCTTTTCTGTGTTACAAACATATCAGCAATGGGTACTTAGAGGTGCATCAGCAGAGAACAACCTGGATAAGGCTCAGAAAGTCAGGAACTGTCCTGCTAGCTTATGGATTCCCAGAATTCATTCACCAAGGAGAACAATGAGGAGATCCAGAGATAACAAACAATATGTTAGCAAGCTACAGCAACATCTGAAAGGTATCTGTGGAAAACAGACAGTAGCCGATATAATGAGAAAAAGAACAAGGAACATACATTCCTACAAAGAATTTCAATTAACATGATAAAGACAGCTCAAAAATCTGAGGAGACAGAAGATTGCCACTTGCTGTGATGTTAGCAACATCCCACTAATGTGAGGATCCAAAAATATCTGCATGCTTCAGTCCAACCGAACTCAACAGGCTTGTCTCTTTATACAAGAAACTAAAATATTGAATTCTCTGTCAATCTGAGCCTTGTGCTCTTCTGCAGAAGGAGCTGTGTAAAAGAAGGCAGAATCCACCTAATACCGGGAACTTGACTGAGTGGGTTAACCAAAGCTGCCATTAGCCCAAGGGGCAGCCAGGGAGCAGTCAGACAGCCCATGGTCCTCTGCTGAACCTGTTTCTGGGTTTGCTTCTCAGCCGATGGAGGAAACATTCGCATTTTCACTGAATGACAAGAGCTGGGCTATTTGAATTGACCTCCTTAAATATACATATATATATTTTGCTCTTCCTTATCAAGACAGAGGACATACCCAATTGCTGCCATAGGATTGAGGGAACCCTGCAGATCTGTCTCTTCTACAGTGAATATTTACTTAATCACAGACTGAATAAGTTTTCAATAAGTGGCTAGGAAAAAGCAACAGTGTAAGATAAGTTGGCACAATGGCATAGCAGGAAGACCTGATTCTGCTACAAAGCCAGTGAGAAAAATCACTCGAGTTTCTACTGAGCTGCATTTCTTTCCAAAATACTCTCCACAACCAAGTGAAACAAAAGCTCTGACAACCTATGTAGACTCATTAATAGCTTTATACAATTGATGATTTTTTATTTTGTTCCTTCTGAAAACCTCCAGCCCAGCTACAAATATGAAGTCTAGTCCCCAACAACAATCACAGAATCGCAGAATCCTTAGAGTTGGAAGGGACCTTTAGATGTCATCTAGACCAACTCCCCTGCGATGAACAGGGACATAATGAATACAGTAACACTGAATATAATTGTTTAAATACACTTTGCAAGATGAAGCGAATGATTTATTATCACTATAACTTGTCTGGTACTAAAAGAAAAAGAGTTAGAGATGGCAAATTACATGTTTATTTCTATCAAAGTAAGAACCAATAAATGTGTAACTTCTGAAAATAAGACCAAATAAACCCAGAAGTAGACAGCCAGGCTCTCAGGACACTTGTTGGTCTGGCTGGGGCCATCTTGCTCAGTTAGTTGAGGAGAAGGGCATCTCCCAGAAACAAAATGTTAAGCAGGTTACTTTGGCATGCAACAGGCTAGAAAGAAAGTACATAAAACTCAGACTTAATGCCATAGTTGTAACACAGTTTAAAAAAAAGTATTTTTCCAAAAGTTATAAGCAACCTTGATGAGGTCAGACAATTGTCTCCTCAGCACAACACAACGATTCTCAAAAATAGAGTCCTCCGCAAACATTTCCTCTCTTCTGGCTATAAAACCACTTTGAATGATAAACCACCACTTTGTGTCATTTCACTGTCACTGGAAATTGGGTCCCTCTTTTTTTTTTTTTTTTCCATTTAGACAGTGACTTGTCTAAAAGCATTCAAGTGGTCTGAGCTTTCTAATGGATCGTACTGATTATTAAGGACTTTGCTTGGAGCTGTTTGCCTTCAGCTCTCTAAAAGTATGCTTTCATACACTGAGATGTTTTAAGGAGTGCACAAAAGATCATCCAAAAATGAGGATACTTAGACATTGAAACAAAACCTCCTCAAATTTTTGCTTTTGCCAAGAATGACAGGAGTAAAAATCTACATTTCTAACTCAGAGTGATGCTGTGAGTTCACTAAGGTTTATCTGGAAACTAAAGTCTCCAGATAAATATGTCCTTGCACGATCTACCTGTTAATGGCAGTTCACCCCAGATGGGTCATACACAGAGATTCACCTCCTAACCTTAGGTGGAGACATCCAACCTGACAGCATGCACGGCACACACTGCATATGCTCAAATTAAAGAGCTAATACAGATTCTGATAAAATTTCCTGTCTCTGCACAGGCATGGCTTGGATAGAGGCAACACAAAACCTATTAATAAAAAATAACAGAAAAATACAAATCAATAGACCTCCCACATCCTCTGTAGTCCAAATGAAGAGTTAAAAAATGTACTATTAGTAGCTCGGAAAAGCACATTTTCCTTGTCAGTACGATTGGCTGTAATAACAAAAAAATATGTAAATTTGTCATTAAAAACACTGGTTGAGGCTTAATGCAACAATTATTCCTCTGAATTTGCTTTGATTGCAGGGAGCAAGTTTGTTCAGTGCAGCCTCAAGCTTTCATCTGTTAAAGGTCACTGACTGCCCATAATGACCAGAATGAGGAAATAAGTTAGTCTGCCGGCAAGCACTACTGATAACAGCATTTGTGGGTACTGCAATAGTGCTTGGGAGCACTGATCAGGGCAGGCATTACACTAAACGGAGAGGAGAAGAAACGAACATTACACTTAGCAAAACTACAATGTACCTGCTGTTTGATCTTAAAATTGACCTATCCTCAGATCCCAGAAGCAGCCTGTGTACTATAGGAGAAAAAAGTGATCTTGAAGAACTGAGCTGAAAGAAATTTCTATTCCAAGTGAGCTTGAGAAGGACCAGAAAAAAAAACTCCTTTTGGCAAATGCCAAACCTTGAACTTTTATTCACATGACAATCAGTTACTGGCTTTATAGCTGCAGACTCAAGATCAGATGGGCCCCACAGAATGCAATGAAAGTAAATGGGAGACAAGACCAATCTAATCATTGATAGGAAAAGGGGAAAATGGTTTCAAACTAAACAAAGAGAGATTTAGATTGGATATAAAGAAGTGTTTTTACACTAAGGATGGTGACAGACTGGCACTGGTTGCCCAGAAACGTGATGGATAATTCCATCCTGGGACAGGGCTCTGAGCACTTGATGGAGCTGTAGGCATCCCTGCTCATTGCAAGGGAGTTGCACCAGATGACTTTTAAGGGTCCCTACCAACTCAAACCCTGAGCACAGCAGGGAGGATGAAACTAGATGATCATTATGGTCCTTTTAAACCCAGGCCATTATACAATTCTATGATTCAAACAATTCTATGATTTCTACTTTCTCTGAATGGCAGTGCATTGTTCAGAATGGGTGCCACTGCTTTGCAAAAGGACCCAAATGGAGTTTACTAAATGCAGCATACATGTGCCAACTACAGATGTTTTTATTATAGCTATTTCATCTTGCCTTTGAATATTTTAGTTTATTTATGCACTGAGAAAATTAATTTTACACAAGACAACTACGAATTGATACAAATGACTCTTCATAAATATGAATGATGTGATGTTTTCTGAAAGGGAGATACTAACAGACACAAATGTACTCAATAAGCATGCTTTTTGTTGTCTCCAAGTTGTGTTTTTTGTTGTTTTAATTTATAAGTCTGAGTCTACTGCATGTTCTTGGTGAAATCTATGCAGCGTTTGAGATTATTTGGCAGCTTTCTTTCTGAGTGGTTTTCCCAGTGGAAGAGCCTTGAGGTGTGTTTTTTATTCCTAAGCCTTATTTCAACTGAGCGACAAGAAGAGTTCTTCTCCATCTGGTGAATTTGCTTAGGCACACTAATGCAATCTCTAAAAGAAAAATTACAACAAAATATATGCAATTTCTTTTTAAAATTCCCTTACAAGTAAATTTATCACGAAAAAAGAGGTAGTCTGTTTGGTTTTCATCCATGCAGCAGATGGGCCTCTGTTCCTACCCACCCCAGGTAATCAGAAACTCATCTGATGCTCTGAAAACTTGGGAGTGATCTGATGCAGTCCTCAAGAATTGTTCATAAAATTGACCTATGTTGTTTCGGTTTTTTTTTTTTTCCTCTATTTTTGCCTAAAATCGGAGGAAATGTTTTGCAATAACTGCCTTCTGAACTTGCAGCAATGCTCATAAAGGACCTTCAGCCTCATTGAAGTACCACAAGAACTACAAAAGGCCACGCATTTGCAGAAGTTATCCTTCTGATCATAATGTAGACTGTGTTATTTATATTAGGGACCATTGGTTACTATTTTTTTATTTTTTTTTTTATAAACTAGTCCCATTTGTGTTTTAAGAGTTCTTTGATGCTCTATGCTTTGCACTCTTCTACTGCTGCAATGCTAATTCATAGATGACTTTCACAAGGAGACCAAGTCAGGGACTCAGGCTTGTGGGAAATAGGATTTTAACAAAGCTATGCCATGCCTTTGCCATTTCCCAAGCTGCAACCTGCAATCATGGATTATGCGTACCACGCTAGAGCTACATGAAGTTTCTGGAGCCCAGAGCTCACCAACCCTCTGTAGACTCTTAGCAGAGGCTGCTCAAAGAAGTGACAAGGACATACTTCAAGAGTCAAGATGGACATTAGCTGGGAAAAATACTGTAAATATACTGGTACTTTCATGTAATTCCCCAGATTAAAGGAAGCGATAGAAAACTACAACAGGAAGTTTACCTTCTTTTTCAGAAGTGTTGCTGGTAAACAGCAATAGCCAAATCATTTCACATTGATACAAATTCTATCAGATGCAAACACTAATTTTTAAGCAGCACAGGCAGTCTTTGGTTATCTCTACGGTAGATATTATCTTTTCTATAATTGAGATATTTCTTCAATTGCAAGGATTTAAATTTTAAAGGATTAAACCTGTAGAAGACAACATGCAGGGAAAAGTAGTATATCAGAGGCATGGATCTGAAGGAAAGTACTGATAAACCTGGTTGATCTAACTTGGAAATAAACAGGGAGATTTGCTGAAAGCAACAAAACAGCCCAGAAAAGCAAACAGAAAGCCAAGATATTTTTCATTAGTTGCAAAAAGCCACAGTTCCAAACACATTTTAAGTGATCTTTTCACAGAATTTCACAGCATTATGTTTTTCCATTTTTATGTCAGATGAGAGAAGTCCACCTTCTGTACTAATTGATGGCTTTATTTGCATTGGCAAACTTTTGAAGCAGAGAGTTACATCTGAAATAATAGCAGAACCAAATGAAATCATTGATCCTAGCCTGGTTCTGCCTTCCCCCCTCTCCTTCATCTCACTACCATCTAACATGGGTAAAAAGGATGTGTCAGCTCCCTCCTTCAATCCACAACTTCCTTATCTCTCTGCCTGTCTCTCCAGAACCTGGGTGGTTGACATTTCTCAGAGCTGTCTGCTGACAGGAAACTGTACTTTTTGAGAAATTATTTCAGCAGGAGTGCCCAAATTTTATGAGGAATTCACTATTCAAAGAGAAAGCACACACAATCAGATCCATATATGTGAAAAATGAGATATCTGCACTTTTTTTCTGAAACCGAGCAACGTATTTCCCCTTGGATATAATGCTGTGATGAATCACAGCAATGATGCTTCAATTCTGTAGATGTCTGCTCTGCTTTATTGGCCAGACCTTATTCTAGGAGTCCTTCTTTTAATCTGAACAGAGATAAAGACATAAAACAAACAGAATTCATGAAGAAAAAAAAAATTAAAGCATTAGAGGAGCTCAATAAAAGCAAATTATAAAAAACACCTTCTAGTATGAGGATCTGTCTTAAGATAAACTGAAACATAAAAATGTATGGATCTGTAGCTCATCCTTCCCAAGATCTTCTATCCAATGTCTTAATTATGGCATAAGGTTGCACTATACATAAGCATCCCGCGTGACCCCAAATCTCCTCCACAAAGATCTGCCATGCTGCATTATCTTGCTTCCTGTCACACTGCCCGCAAAGGGCTTTAGCCTCCATTTGTGAAATCATCCCCTCGTTGAACATTAGCTGATTAAGCATCTGAGAGAATTGGTTATTTCTCACTATAGCTGCACAGCTCACTGAGCTCAGACCCCAGTGGTAAGCAAAGATGCTGAAGTCTGTGCAAGCCTTCCTGCAGCCTCATAAGCCATGATCTGCTGTACCACAATGGGACCAATGTAAATGGTTTCAGTGCGTATCAATTTGATCCATGGAAATAAGCAGAGGAGGTTTCTCAGATGTTGTTGTTTTTCTTGTTGTAAGCTGTTCTGCACAGCCTTCTGAACTCCTTCTTACCTCCAAAATCATCAAGATGTATTGCAGGCACTTTTAAAAGACAGCTGACACTTAAATCCATGTCATTCACTTATTCTGGGAATAGCTGAAAGTATTGATCAAGAATTTCCTAGGCCTGATACCTGATTTACCAGATTAAAGCTCCTTTGATTCTATCTGTGTGTCTTCAGAGAGGCTGTAAAATTCACCTTTAAATAGAACAAAGATAAAAGCTGAATCCTGGCATGGTTGTGTGCAGCCACAAATAACACTAGATAAATAATAGTAACAGCAACAACAACCAGACTGAAAGAGATATTTTAACTCTAAATAATGATAACAGAACTGGAAGAGATACTGCACTAAGATACAAATAACATTTTATCTATCTACTGTTTTCAAATGCCTTCCCCCAAATATTGCTGGGAATTATCTTTGTGTAACAGACTTACCTGAGTCCAAGCACACAGATAATTCAGGTATATCTGAAAATGCTCAAAAAAACCCCACAGAGTAGATTTTCAAAATATGTAAGACGACTAAGAAAAAAAAATAAAAATAAAAATAAAAATAAAAGGAAAAATCAGCAGTGAAAAAAAAGGATAACCTTGTTAGAATTAACATGTTTGTATAATAGTCATGAATATCATGGCACACAACTTCCAGAAGCATCAGACAAAAACATACTTTCCTTTTAAATTGTCTAATCTTACACACACAAATAAGCACACATTTGAGTTACAGATATACAAATCTTTTAACTTCAACAACTAAAATTCGGCTGTTGATGCCCCTGGATTTAAAGCTCAGAACTCTAATTTACAGAAGAGAATGCTTTCATTAAGTATAATAAACAACAAAAAACCTGCTGAAAGTCTTAATTCCCATACATTTGGAGTACTGCTGAAGTTATTAAAGAAGCAAAGGCACAAAGGTGCTCCTATGCTTTTTTATGAAAATAGTGGCAGTTATTTGAAAATACATACATTTGATCTAACACCATTAAGTTCCCAAATATAGCATTTCTCTTTTTTCAAATCGAACCACAATGTTCTCTTCCCAACCACTGTTACTCAACCTAATACCTATATCTCCCCCCCAAGAGCTATTTATTTACTTTCCCAAATTGCTTGTTCCATCCCTACTCAATGAACGTTTCTTTAGAGCCAATCTCTATTGCTGTGCTGCAGCAAAGAGGGCACTGCAGTAGGAAAGAATCACAGCATAAATTTGGGGACTACAGTAATTTCTTGTCAGCCCAAGGCATTCAAAATTCATCATCTCTGCAAAAGCTCATTTTAATAGAAATTGGACTTGATTGGTCAAGTGAATAGTCAGACAGAGTCAATATACATGAGGGAAAAGGAAGAGTTTTTAGAACTGATCAAGCAGCCCCAGCGATACAACATGTAAACTAGGGACTTACTGCATAAGACTCATAGAAGAGATTGATGCTGTTGAAGACGAGATGCAATTAACTAAATTAATGAAATCAGAAAGCCACACCTGCTCCACACGCCTGAGTCATTCCTTTGGCTCTGGCCCCAGCTTGGAAAGGTGAATTAACAAATGATGGGTTTAATGTGGGATATGCACAGTAAGTTGGTTAACATATTGTGGAGATCAGAAACACTTCTGCCTGTGAAGGCACAAGTATTTGCAAGGCATTATGGTAGGAATCCTCATTCTGCTGCTGAGTAAGTGTTTTGAGAAACATCTAAAAACAAAGAAACAAAGCTGGACCAGGCACTCTGACTGAGGGTTATTTTCTCCAGCCATAGGCAGGCACTATTAGAAACAGACTTAGAATTGCTACCTCCTACTCAGCTCCAGAGAGCCAGACAGCTTTTCTGTCCATGGGAAGATTAGAGTATTTGGCAGGCCCTAGAGAAGAAGGCACAGGTCCATCAGGGCATTTGTTGTCAATGTCTTGCTCTGCATTTCTTATGTGGGAGCAGCGCCTCATCCCATGGCACTGCAGCAGCACTGCATGAGTAGTTGGAGCCACATGCTTCACCAGCTGCACTGACCTCGTTGGACTATGGCCTAGAGGATGGATCAACCCAGCTCAGGAATTGTCATACAAAGGCAAGACAGACAAACATGAAGCCATGTAAGACCGGTGGCAGAAAAAAACTTCTCCAGTGACATTTTCCAGTTCATTTGAAGATGCTGCCTGAATCCACAGATAGCAAATAAAAATGATAGTCCCTGTCTCATCATTTGTTAGAGTAATGTAGGTAGCACATCAACTTAAAGCTGTGTAGTGACAGGAAGGCTGATCAAAAGGACTAGATCAGAAAGTAAAAGATTTTGACATCAGAATACCCATTCTTACACAGCAGATTAGCATCATGGAACAGTTTTTAGGCTTCTGAGGCCTGTGCTGTATTTATAAGCTTTATGAGTCTGATTGCGATTCATTCACAAGAACCTCAAAATCACTAAATCTCATGGAATAACACATTTCCCTCTAGACTCGATATATATATAATTTAGCCCTCTGATGTCTTATTTGGCAGAGCCAAACAAGGTAGTTCCATCTGTAACAAAACCTACAGCAGAATTAGTCAGAGAAAGAAATACAGAGTTAAAAAGAATGCCTCTTTCTACCATCAGTGCTTCACAAATTGTTACCAAACTTCTGAAAATCAAGTTGACTTGAGAACTGGAATTACTTAAAGACAGAGACAAATACAAGCACACAGAAATACGCTGACAGCAAGAGATGATTATCAGCATTATGGTAGCCCCGGTCAAGATTGGGCACTACATCAATACATAAAGAAAGACTGCTTCTGCCAGGAAAAGTTTAGAAGTAAAAAGGTAGGAAGGAGTTGTAGGGGTGCGTGCATATTCATGAGAGATCCCTAAAAAAGGAAAAAAAAAACTTGAAATGATGCAAATGGTGAAATAAATTAAGTGGTCCAAAGTTTCTTGGTGAACTGTAATTTCTTGTGCAAGAGAAGCTGAGTAAAGTGCGTTTGGACTAGACAGGACGGGGATGTTTCAGACTCCCTGCTATTTCAGGTATCAACTGTCACAGCGCCACCTATGCCTTCTCATTTGAATGCACATGATAAATTTACACTTTCATATAATCAGCACAATGGGAAAAATAAAGTCTTCCTTCCTTGAGTGTTTAGTATCATTCAATTGCCAATGAACTGTTCATAACCAAGTTTTTCCTACCATCATTGTCCTTCAGTTTATATAGCTCTTCTTCCTCCTTTGTGCTTAATCCTCTCTGATGCATTTATTTAGTGTAATCCTATCTCCTCTCAGCCTTCAATTTGCAGGCTAAGCCAGTTAAGCTCTTTTCATCTTCTCCCAAAAGCACACACTCCATTCTTCAGTAGCGCCTCTTTGCCCTTCTCCCCATTTCAGTTGATCTTCTTGAACTTAAGTGACAATTTTTTTATATATATACACATATAGTCACACACATCCTTAGACAGTAGCTACTTACCTTCTACATGCTGGTAAATTCTCCCCAGTACACCACTAGAGCTACATTTGTCTTTTTTTCATGTCAGCTGTGCAGCATGGGTTTGAGTTTCTTCAGTGATATCCTCCCTTAAGAACTGAGATTCTTCTCCTCTCTTTCCAAAGGATGTGCTCTCCGATTACGGTAAAGACTCCTGCATTACTCTCTAACAAATGGTTTAGCATTAGTGAGATTAAACTGCTGTTGAGCCACACTGTCATCTGAAACACAGAGGGAATCTTGACTCATTTCATTAGCTAAAATGAAGTGACCTCGGATTTCCAGACATGTAACAGATTCATCTTTGAGCAGCCTCCTCGATGAGCTATCCACAGCTACACTGTAGGCCATTAAAAAGTAGTGTTTATAACATATTGTGTTGCACATAATATTCTGCAAAGAGAGGGTGCTTTTGCCATGACATATGGCATACAATGTAAATGAACTCTGGTGTAACAAATTAAAAAGCTTTTACAGCAACCTCTAAATACTATTTATGGCTCCCAAGTGCTACCTAGGCTGGCCACTAGTCAAATAATTACAATCTCTACACCAAGTGCCAGAGTGCATTTTGTTGACTAACTGCTTCTACAGTGAGCCCTACAGTCTATTTCTACGAGATATACTTTCCACATACCACCATCCATTTTGACAGCAAAATTGCAAAAGCTCAATATGTTACTAGGTGTCATTCAAAGAATGGAGTGTGTAATGAAGTGGCTATTTTAAAAGCTCTGATCATCTTTCCTTAACACTTGCAGCTTTTGTTGTAGCAAAAGAAACTCATCATGACAAAGCCTTTTCAGCCTTTGCCGGAGCTGCCCTTCTGTCAGTGTGTATTGGAAAACCTGCTGGATAGGGTTGGCTGCATATCCACAGAAGAGAAAAAAAACAGTGAAAGGTCTGGAGCACAGGTATCGTGGGGAGCAGATGAGGGAACTGAGATTGTTCAGTTTGGAGAAGAGGACATTAGATGAGGTCTCAGGGGAGATCTTACCATTCTCTACAACTGTATGAAAGGATACTGAGGCAAGGTGGAAGTTGGCCTCTTCTCTCAGGTAACAGCAACAGGACAAGAGGAAAAGGTCTTAAGCTGCACTCGGGAGGGTCAGCTTGGATAGTAGGAAAAATTTATTCCCCAAGTGAGCGGTGAGGAATTAGAATGAGCCACCAAGGGAGTTAGTGGAGCCACTGTCCCTAGAGGTGTTCAAGAAACATGGAGACGTGGCACTGAGAGACATCACTAACAGTGAGGTCCATTAGTGGTTGGGCCAGATGAACTGAGTCGTCTTTCCAACTTCAATGATTCTATGAGATGTGGCAAAAGAAAATGTTTCCATCATTTTGTGAGGAAGAATCTGACAGAACATTCAACTTCTGAAATGTTTGTGTTCAAGAGCAAATTCTGCTCATAGCATTAAAAAGAGTATTTCTGCCAGGAAAAGATGAAAATAAACAGATTATCACTAACTTTCATTTCTATTCCTGGAAGCTTGCAATAAAAACTTAAGATGACCTCTTTTCATCATATAAACAGATTTACTTACTAAATCTTTATTTTTATTTTTTATTTTTGTCACAAATTAGAGCAATCCAGCATCCAGGCAAGTCTCCCTGCTCATCCCACATGAACACAGCAAAAGGCAAAGCTGAGTAATGACCACTTCATAGCTCTCAAAGCACTCTATTTGTCACAGGAAAATTGCTGCTTGTTTTTAAAAAAATGTTGTACCAGTATTGCTATATACCTCGATGATGATTATGATGAGAAAAGCAACCAAGATGCACAGCTTCACTATTAGAGATCATGCTTTGTTTTAAGGTCCACATAGCGGTGCAATTACTGCACTGCTTTATTACTAGACTATCCCCCTTGAGCTGCATGCAAACCTGTCAAATCCACATCACAGCTTTGCACAGTTAAAGGTTTACTGTCAAATGAGCTGCACTGGTTTGTGACCAAATTGCTATGACATTACGGCTTCACTTTAATAAGCACTGGTAATACATTCAATCAATCATGGCCACTGTATTTGAGCTGAAAAACACTTGTCCTAATGTCTGCCTTAGACTAGAGTAACAGCATTATTTATACACACCCACAGCGAGTATATTTTTCTATGGTATTTTGATGCAGAAAATCTTGCAAATTATAAATATATATGCGTGCAGAATTTAAAGCAAGGAAGCAAAAAATGGCAAAGAACGTGGGGCTTTTATTAAGCTGTTATGAATTAAGCATTTTACAAACAGGTGAAAAAGATGGGCTTAAGAACTCCTGTGCAGAGGGGACAGTGTTCTGTAATAATTTAGGAAATGCTCTGCCTCAAGTTACACCACACATCCCTTTCTTTCAGACAGACTCTCTCAAAAGGTAAAGTATCTGGAACGATACTATAAGAAAAGCTATATTTTACAAAGAAGAAAGGAAGCAGAAAGATGTCTGAAACCCCATTCCAGAATCCTAAGTCAAAGGGAATTTATAAAGAAAACAATCATTTTATTCTTCTTTTTGTGAATAGCAGTAGGCTTCTGTCAAAGCCCATCGGTGCTACAGGTCAATAATTCAGTGTACTTGGGGCTGTGTCTATCAGTGTGTCACTTAAAACAAAATACTGTTTACAAAGGGGAAAGGTTCCCACAAATCACAGTCCAGACATACTAGATTTTGTAAGTGTCTAGACAAATAGGACCATCCCTGTGCCAGGTTTAATAAACCTTCATATATTCCAGTAAACACTTGGTGCTCCATCTTTCAATCAATCATTTTTAGTTCTTAATGAGAATGCTTTTAACCGTTGGTATTTGACTGTTAACACCAATTCCCTTAACTCAATATCCCTTTGCCAAGCAAACAGCTTCAGTCTAGCTGTTATGCATGGTGGAAATCTACATTTTCCATTATCAGTGACTGCATATATATTTGAAGGACTAAAGGATTTAAAAAGCTTAAGGAGAAAATATTCCTTGTAGCTGACCTGAATAGGCAAAAAGTTAACATTGGCAAGTGGAGATTGAATTGAAAATAAGGTAATTAGAGAAAAATAAAATTTCACAGAAAAACGATGTGTGAGTATAACAGAAATTAGTTTATACCATTTTCAGAAATTAATAGTACACATTTTCAGCACAACAGTAGAATAGAGGAAGCTTTAATATAAGGCTCCAATTGCTCTAATATGTTGTTAATGACAGTGAACATGTCTCCAGATGTCAGTAGCCTTGTACTTGAGAAATGACAACTATACACTTAGCTTCATAAAGTAGTGTTTTACAATTAATCTATTACATATATTCTATAAAAAAGGTGCTGGTTGTGCATTTAGATATAATTATATAATGTTATATTCAAACAACTTATCAATTTCTTATTTGGATTAAAATAAACTGATTTTTATTCTGATAAAATATTTATGAACAATTTTCTGTTATTTTGACCAGTCTAATAGCAAACTAATTTGGATCCTGAGTAGTAGATAAAATAACTAAAGCTATTTTAAGTCCATAAATGGAATACAGCAGAAAATTGCCAATTACACTCACAAGACAAATTACCAGTAGATTTTGTCCTCTTTAAGTAAACACCAATTTAAGTCAAATAGGTCTGAAAATTATCATGTGCTAAGAAGCAGTTACACTGCTGTCTTTAATAGCAAACTAACAGTAGGCAGCTCCTAAAAGGTCTGGGAAATACCCAAGTACATTTTCTGCTTTCACTGGATTAGGGCAGAACTGCTTCCAATGTAGTACAGGTGTACTGCAAGAAACAGAAGTATGGAGAACAAAATCCAAAAGTTGCTGTACTATCAGAGAAAGCAGAACTTTCAGTCTTATCCTTACATCCACTTTTTCCACCAGACCCAGGTAATATAATTTCAGCTTCTCATCCTTAAGAATTAAGATCATAAAAATAAGATAATGCTTTAAAAATATATTTTATCAGTATACATATATATATTCATATAAAAATGTGCTTATATAGAGTAACTATCGCCTGTTTAATAGCAGGGATATTTATATTGAAGTTGTATCTCATTATAGGTTAAATACACAGTTGCTTCGGATCTAACTTCATCATTTGAAAAATGCAGTTAAGTAATAGCCTCAATTGTAAGAAGCCTGTAATTACTGTATGGACTTGAAAGTGGGTTAATATTGCACTGTGAATGGAAGAGCCTTTACTGCTCCCAATATTAACACTGCGCAAACACTTGGTGACAATTTCTCCTTTTCCCATTGCCTGACTGTCTTTAGAATGACAAATGAAGATTTCATAACCACAAGAGCTGTAAATTTGAGAATTAGTGGGAAGACATTATCACCAAGTTCAACACACAAATCCAATCTGCAAAACAGACCGAGACTGCACTGATATCATGCATGCTCTCCACATTCACGTTACTGTTCATACCCATAATTCCATGAGTCGCTCCCCTTCTCTTGTGGTGTTTCACATCTAGTAGGATTTGTCAGTCTCCAGATGGACCAGAAATTGAGCTCTGCCCCAGCGAGCATCCTGGTTCACTACTGTCTCCAGTGTGGAGCAAGCACTTCCCTTAACATCCTCCATCTGCAAACAAAAAAACTAATAGAGACAAGGCCTGAAGGTCGCTGGACTGAATGTCCACATTACTGTTTTTCATCTAAGACAGTGGTTCTTGTTGCAATGATTTTCATTCATGTTCCAGTTGTAGAACACTAAGCAGAAATCACTGGTCGTTTAAGTGAACACCACTGAGAAGCAGTTAATCACAGAACTGCAATTCTTCCTCATCCACAGTTAGGGATTAATTTAATTAAATCTATATCTCCCACTTGTTTCATGACTATCCATTGGACTCCAACAAAACAAAGCCAGTTATAGAGAGCCCACTTCAGCTTCCACGACACACAACTTCATTGCCTTGACTAAATTAGCTAGTTATCTCATTCACTTATCAAGAAATAAAAGATGAGATCCCTTGAATAGAACATGACTGAAATTGCTGGGTCCAGTAAGGAAGCATCATTCATACCCGCCCACTGTCAAAAAAAAAATGCAGCAGAACATCATGTCAGGTTTTATTTGTAGTTAAATAACAGGTGTCATAAATGTGAATTGTGACAAAAAGGGATTATGTGAGAACAAATAAAATATCATTAGTTTTGAACAAGTGTTTGTTTTACAGTTATCTTTTCTCACTGGTTATTGTAAGCTAATTTATAATTGAGTTTTGGCAGCCACACCCCTTGGGTCTTCTAATCTCAGCTGCCTAGGACAGTTAAACATACAGTTTTTGTGGAAAACACATTTTGCAGATATTTAGACTTAGTAGGGGGAGGGATGGACTGATGTGTCATACTTGGAAATAAATAGGAACAGTCAAAAATTCAAAACACTTTAACATATATTTGTGGAAAACAATGCTTGCAGCAAGTATTTGCAATTCAAATCTCAGTAATTTTCTTCTCTTCTTACAAGAAGTCCTTCCAGCAGTTTTCAAAGGATTAGTTATATATTAAAAGAGAAACTTTCTCTACTGGGGTACACTGTCTTTCAGACATTTCTGACTCAATCATAAATCCATTTACTTTTCACAGGCTCTTTTGTAGTTCATTTTGCTGTGCTTATTAATTAATAAACAAAATCTACTGCATTTAAGACAGGCTGTTTTTTTTCATCCCTCACATCTTTCACTTACTGCACAGAGACTTCACTGACTTATCAAGAGAGAGTCTGTGAAAAATGGTACAGAAGGAGTTCTGGAAAGACACTCTCAGGAAAGCCAGGATATTTAGGAGAGATCCTTGAAAAGCTCCAATTAGCCCAAGCTATGACAGTCCAGAGATGTCTGTTTGCTGTTGTCCAGCACTGGAACAACTTGCAATGTTCAGATGTTTTCATAAGAATTATGTCAAGAGCAATTGTTTTCTTGCTAAAAAGCACAAAAGATTTTTCACTATTGGAAAAACCCATAGGCAGATGTGATCATTAAGCTTTTGACATCTCACAGCCTCTTGACAGCAAGCTCACTCAAAATCCATGAGCACATACCCAAAGGGTTCCAGATTTAGCTCCAGCACTGTGTTCTTGAAATCTCATTTTGTAGAAAAAAAAACATTTCATACCTAGCTTTCATATTTCTGCTTGTTATCTTCAGTAACAACTGCCCAAATTAGAGGCAAAAACAATGAGTTTCTAAAACTGGAAAAAAAAAAAACACATGTCCCTTTTGTTTTGATCTCATGTACCTGCACAAACACCATCACGTATGGAAATGTTAAACACATTTTCCAGAAGACAATGAGAAAAGATCCCTTGCTTTTTTATTTTTTCCTGCATTTTCAATTTATGCAGAATAAGATTAGCATTTTAACTCTTGTGGAAGAAATCTATAAAGATTTCTTCTTGGTTTACATCTGCAGAAAGTGGAATCCTGAAGGCTTCTCGTGTTGGAAGATGACAGCAACTGATCCTGGATAGAGAACTTATACCTTTTCCTTTACAGAAGGAAAAAGTAAATTAAATATTTGCAGCCTAATATTCCATGAAGTGTTAGAATGTGACTGAAGGAGGGCCATGAAGATCACAGGAGAGGTGTTCCAGCCCACTGCTGAAGTCAAAGTAGGGAGGCAGAACTCCTTTAGCTTGGAAAAGAGAAGGCTGTGGAGACCTCATTGCAGCCTTTTAGTACCTGAAAGGAGCTTAGAAGCAGGAGGGGAACTAACTTCATACATAGGCAGAGAGTGATAGGGAAAAGGTTGAAAACTAAAGGAGAGAAATTCAGCTTAGAAGTTAGAATGAAATTCTTTCCTCAGAAGGAGGTGAGGCCCCTGACACTGCTGCCCAGAGAAGCTGGGGGTGCTTCTTCCCCAGAGGAGCTCAAGGCCAGTCTGGATGGGACCTTGATCTGATGAGGGGCAGCCAGCTGATGGCAGGGGGTTGGAACTGGATGACTTTAAGGTCCCCTCCAATCTAAGCCATTCTATGAAAATGCATATTCATACACACACATGGTTTTCAGACTAAAAAAAACTCATTTAAAACATGGGAAAAAATTAAATATCCAAAAGGTACAGATATATTGGCTGAGGTGCAGAGCAGAGGCTTGCAGCGTTGCTCAGGGCAGTCTCCCCTGTGCCAACATTAAAGCAGTAGAAAAATATTCTCCTGAAAGGTAACAATGGAAACTGAATATGAATGAAGTCTTCAGGAGAAGATCAACCTGTAAGATCAACCCCTGGCTTATACAATGTATGTGGCACACCTGTCACTGACAGCTCACCAGCTTACATTTACTTTTCAAACCCTCATTCTTTTCCTGCCTATTTGATGCTCATGAGATCAGAAAAGAAAATAGCTCTGGAAATATTGTCTTCAGAAAGCTCATTTTTGTAAGAGAAACCTTGGCTGTCTTTCCGGATGCAGAGATTCACAGCCATGCGAGGGCAAGAATAGAAAGGTGCATCCCAGCAGCCATTCCAGGAAAACATCTTCACAAGTTGTCTTTCACTTCAATCCAGCTTCCAGTCACTTGCAAATTACCCTCAAGAAGGAGAAAGCAGAATACAAGAACGTTTTGAAAGGATAGGAGCAGAAAGAAAATATCTATGTATAAAAATTGTTTGCAGCTTTGTTAGATTTGGAACTGGGGTGTGAACATCAAGAATCCCACTGTGCAGCAGTCCTTCTACTCAGCAGAGAATTGCTGAAGGTGCTGAGGAAGAAGCATCACAGAGCACATCATTTGAACAGGATGTTTAGTATCTCTCCTGCCCTCAGGCAGGCACACTGCTAATGGATAACACGGCTTCCCAGTGTACTGAAGTTATTTTAAACAATAGAATTGGTGGCCAAGGACTACAGGACATATCTAAGCCTTCTCTTACTTGATCAGTTACAAGCAAAGCTGCAATGAGATTTTAGTTTTATGTCTCAAGAACTAATACCTTAGGAAGCAACATTTTGACCCAATGGACTCTTTTTGCATTGGGTAACTGCATGGGGGTTTTTGCTGACCTTTAAAACTAGCTTCTTGCAGAATTTTCACCCCTAAAGATTAGACTATGAGGAAAAAAGTCACAACCAATTTGAAGAGGAACTAGGTCCTCAAGTAGAGGGTATCACTAGTACATTTTTTTGTGAGAGCCATGCATAGGTGTTTGCAGGGAAGGAAGGGAACATTGGATGGTGCCAGCCCCTGCTCACCTCCTTCTGACAGCTTCCAAGCAGGTGGAGAGCTACATTCACTTTTGAGCAAAACAGAGTTTAACAGGGCTGCTGAGAGCCATGAGACTGTGCTCCCATATTTATCTTTAAATAGAAGGAAGCAGTGCCAGGTCAAATAAATGCACATCTGCTCTCTTTCCTTGACAGAGGTCACAAATAGCAGTTTAGTGCATTTCCCCTGTGGGTTTTATTTCCTTTGTGGCTAATACTAAGGAGCAGAAAAAGAATTATCACTTCTCCCAGATGCCCTTTGAGATCATTTTAGAGACAAACAAATACTAGCCTCTAATATCATTCTAGTTGCCTCTGTTCAGTGCAAAGAACATAACTAGTAGGTTTGCAAAAAGCTGATTGGATGGGGAGAAAGGGGTTGGAGGATCAAAGTAGAAGCAGCATTCAGCCCAAGTCTCTATAAGATTTACAACACAGACCATTTCATTTTTAGTTGTTCCACCAAAATATGTGCTGTAAAGATGACATAAGTACTTATACAATGTGTCCATCTTCTGTGAATAAGACTTCCAAATAAAGGGCACAGTTTACTAGCCAAATTATACCAGAAAGTCATATTTCAGACCTAGAGAGTCTTGCCAAAATCCCAACTATTGATTTAATACATGTTCACTAATATCACGTTATTAATTTTTCCCAGCTGTAAGCATTGCAGATCTGGAAGAGAAACAAGAATTAATCTCATTTATTGCAGACTCTCAATCTTATATTCATCCAGGTTAGTCAGAATTAGTTACTGCATTATAAACTATTCATGCATTCAAATCTTCATTATTCTGGAATGGAAAATTTTACTGTTAATCAGGGAAAATGCTGCTGAAAGGAATCAGTTTGGCAGCCAAAATGGTGCTTGTGTCTTTTTAGTGGATTCTCCAGATGTAATTTTTTGATTCAGGCAAATAAATGGAGCAGTAACGAGGGCTTCCCAGGTACCCCAAGCAGGAGCAGGAGAGAAAAGTGATGTAACAGAAACAGTATGTCTTAATACAACTTGTGAAGACAAGTCTACAGTGTACTTCTTCCCTACTTGCTAAGTATGCAAAGGTCATGTTTAATACTGGCTGCTCTTTCCTGAACAGAGCCTTGAACATAGAGCTCATCCAAGCTGATGATGTCTTTACTACCTTCCTAGTTTCTTCCTTCCCAGCTATTCAAGGCAGAAAACTTATTTCCAGCAATTTCTGAAACTGATTAGAGAGTACAGTGGCGAGGAATGATCCAGTTACTGACTTGTTAGAGACACACACAAAGCAAAAGCACCCATCTTACCAGAAAGCCTTTAAGTAAAATGAGAAACAAATCAAGTCTTTTCCTTGGGAATCTTTTCTTTCTTGACCACAAGCATATACTAATGAATGCTAATAGGAATTGCATGTATACGAAGTTGAAGAACAGGACAAATATTTTAACGTCTCACTGTACCTATACCAGCATAGATAATCTGTGCTTATACATATACACTTTGTAAGTAGCTTTGTATGACAAGACAAGCCACATATCGTCTCTTTCTTGACTGGATTGTAGTCTCAAGTTTAAATAGACAGCATTTGCTCTGCTAACTACGTTCTTAGCACACAAGTTTTTGTTTTGTTTTGTTTTGTTCTTTTCCCCTTTAAGTTACCTGGTTAACATCCTCCTGCTACGTTGCATGCTTAAAGACAGACTACTGATCACAACAGTACCTTTAGCAAGAATATGCTAACTCCTGCTGCAGCACAGATCCAGGAAACACCAAAAGAGACGAAACAGAATCCTTCTATCTGAAAATCAGCAATATCAAAGTCACACAGATTTCAAAAGTTTCCTACTCAGTGTGAAATGACAGCAACAGTTCTGAGGAAGGAAAAAACAGTCCTTGGCGCAACACAAGAGTTTTCTAACAGCTGCAATACAACTCAGAAATACAAAGAAAGGTCTTTGGAGTATTGGTTGGAAGATCAAACAGTATTTTGCACAAAATTTACTGGAACACTGATTCACCTCGAAGCTCTTTTTTTATGAGGAGATATGAAGAGTTTGTTCTCAGAAAAGTGATTTGGATACTAAGGAGTTTTCAAACTGATACCTTTGTACTACTTGACTTGGTGAGCAGGAATCCACAGCAACCAAACCGCATCATCCAAGGAACAGGGTAAGGAGCAAACTGATTCCCCAGCTGTATCCACTTTTGTAACGTGGAATTTATTACCTAGCCTAGAAACAGACCTTCCACCTCCTGCACACCCCACAGCCTCTCCTGGGGCTGCAAGAAGAAACTACATCTGTTACTCTTTCTACACCACATCTCAAGAGAGAGACAATTTGAATTTAATTGTATTGATATCCAAAGTCACAGTCCAAGCGGAAAGAATAAAATCCCTTCCATCTCATCACTCAGCAATGGTGTTCTGCCCACAGAGGAGCAGTATTGTTTCTGTCAGGCTCTTAGAGGCACCAGGCAAAGTATCCACAGACAGGCCAACAGTCACAAACAGAAAGAAAAGTTAAACTCTCCCCAGTGGTGAAGGGCTGCTCCATCTATGCAACACCCCTATTCAAGAAACAGCCCCCATCCAAGAGATTTTCTCTATTCCATGGCTGACCTTTATATGGGGCCAGGGGACTCCATATGGGAAGCACAGGTGCAAACAGTTTGCCTGTGCTCCCTGGTCCAGCCATACCCCTTCACCAAGTGCTCAATCACCAGTTCAGGACATGACCTAACATTCCCCTACACCTCGCTATATTGATCTATCTCTTTTAGATTGTCTGTGCCAGCTGTGGAACACAAATACATAGGGTGAAGTCTACTTGGAACAGAGGAAAAGCCATTCAGTATCAATAAAATGAGACTGGTTGCTGTACACTGGAAAACAGGATGACAGAGAGGGAAAATATCTTAAGAAAGTACACATTTTTACCTTGCAAAACATTCTGCTACATGATCTGCAGAGAAATTTCTGCCAAGGGCTGATGCATAAGGGTAGAAATGAATCACAGCTCAAAGGTGACTTTAAGAAGTAGGGGGAAAAAATGAAAGTTACGTGAGGAAATGTGTTAAGCAGTCCAGCTTGTTATGTTCGGCAAACCCTCATGAAGTCCTCTATGGTATGAAGGGTGAAGCAATGGCAGAGTCAAGGGAGCTTCTGCCCTCTCCGGGCCAACACTACATTCACTGAGAATCAGTTTTGTATCCAACTGTAACAGTTGGTTTTCTTCCCACACCTCAATTAACAAAACTCAGGAAAAGCCTCTTTCCCTTGCAGGAAGACACACCACCGCAGGAAGCTGAACTGATACTTCAGGCACGATCAGAAACATACACTTGTCAGCTGCATAAAAATACTGTTGCAAAATAATGGCTTCTTGCTGGTTACACAGTGCAGAAGCCTTTATACTTAAAGCAGAAAGTGCTGATTCCATAGAAAAAAGCCTTTGTTCCCAGAACTTGTTGGGATTTTGTGCTGAAAACAATCTGGGTTTCATTGCACAACAAATTCTGAATCTACACATGCTTGCACAAGCTGAGGCACTCCTTCAGACTTGAGGAATAGGAAATCTTAAAGACTTTTCAAGAATTTATTCAGGCCTCAAGTCTAAAATCCTGCCACAGTGGCCACATCTGAAGAGTGACAGGTACTTTCAGACTGAATTAGAGAATACTTTATTGATTTACTTTTAAGGAGACCATCATTCATTTTCATACAAGATCTAACTGCAATATCTGAAACCAGATAACTCCACTCCTTCTCACTTCTAATCCCACCTTCCTGATCCCTGTCACTTCCAGGATAGCAAGGATAACATTTTCTTGAAACCCATCTACCCAAAGGAGAGGAACTTAGCTCAGTAGAAAGCACTCCTGCGTTCGGCAAAAATGTGATGCACTGTATTTTGCTTCCAGTAAACAGACACAGTCCGTTTTGCTTCAGTGTAAAGCAATGTTCTTTTCACTGGAATGAAGGCGCTGATAATTGGCCCAATGTGTTTCCTTCAGGCATCTGTTAAGCTAATTACTGCTCAAGCTTACAGCCCTGCAATTTTCCCCTACTTTGTGAGGGACGCTTGAAAAAAATCAGTAATCAAAACTTTCGTTTGTTTTTAATGTAATTATGATCATGAAAAACTCTTTATTGTTTGATTATTTTCTGGTTGAACCATCCATGGAATTAGGATTGCAAAATTTTAATTTTGCAGCAGCTTATAGCTGAATGAAAATTTTAATTGGTTGCTCGGTGTTTAAAGCAATAGATTAATCTTTGTGAATCATCCTAACTGGCAGGTTTTAGTGATCCAAGTAATTTACTTACATAATTTATTCCTCTGTGTGTGAAGAAAGAGTCCATATAAATGCCATTATGTGAAATTTCCGTGTAGCACAATAATTGCAGGCAAACTCATGCCTTCAGAAATTGATCTTTTAGAAGATTTGGGATCACAGCAGCACACTTTTGAATAAAACCCTGTATTTCCTCCTTCTTCAACAAAATGAACTTTAACTTAAACCACAGTTCTTAAGATAACACAGGCTGAATACTGAACACAAGAAGAATTTTATCTGAAGAAAGAACAACAAAACCTCAGGTCAGAGTTTAGCCTCTTCCAAAGCCCTCTCTTTCACATTCCCATATAACGGGAGGGATTGCACATGTTCAGCAATGAGGGAAGGCACCACTGCTTCTGGACAGTATAGCCTATTACAATTGAGTTGCACAGTACAGACCCCTGAAGCCCTCAGGCTTAGTCAGAGTGAAGGACATAGGATTTGCATCACCAATCCTATGGCACTGGCACCCCAAGCATGTAGTCACCATGAGAATTGTGCTCTCTCTGTTTTTCTGACTCCTTCTCACTCTTAATTGTGATGGAAAGCTCATGAAACCCAGCATCGGGAAAGGTTAGCTGATTATTGTATTGATGATATTCTGCAATTATGTCTCCTCTCACTCCCTAGGTCTTTGTTATAAGAAAGCTTTTGATCATGCATTGCTGAACCCTTGGAGGAAGAGTGGCCAGGATGAACGTCTTCTCTCCTGATGCAAACAACTGAGAAGGGAACTACATACGGTAAAAGCTGATTTGGCTAAGCATGAACCCTTTATTACGTTTATCACCTTGGTGTTGTTTATGCACTGAGTAGAGAAAAATCACTGACAGTTTTTATTTATTTAACCTCACATTTTATTCTGCTTAGTGACCAGCAATCTGGTAACCGTACATGTACTTTGTAAATCTAGGGCTAGGAGTGGTCTTGTTAACCAGACAAAATGAAACATTAATTTCTCCTTCCACTTCTTGCAAATACATTCATCAGAGCACCTCCATCACTTTGTGGATCTCATTATTGCTTATGAGGATGTATTAACCATCCGTTTTGAGTGTATTGCTTTGGGGATTTTCTGATGGAAAGAGTTTTACACCTCATCCTATGTAAGGAATTGATATAACCCAGACCCAAAAATGTATTTGCAGCCCCAAGTCCAGAATTAAAAAAAAAATTAGCAGGACTGAAACACAGACTTCCAAAGCTGAAAATTTTATTCCAATTTCCCATTAATTTAAAAGGTTAATTTGCTCCAAACACTAAAATCTGACCTTCAATTGCATCCATTCATGGAGCTGACTGTATAGAAATACACTGTTTTCAACTGTTTTCTTGGTAATGGTTAATATTCCTTTTAAATGAACACATTAAAAATGCTTTTTGTCTTTCAAAACAAAGCCTTAGCAAATTTAGTTGCTGTCCTGGAAAGCAGCATTCATGCCATTACTATTCCTGAGTTCTCATCACTGCTTTGAGTCCCAGCTACCATCTAGGCTAGTGACAAACAGAACCCCTGCAAAAAATAAAGAAAGAAGGACAAGACGTTGGCAGGTAGAAGTGAATCAAAAAGCTGTTCTCAAATTATATCAGAGCAGATTTACAAAATGCCCAGCAGCCATCAGCTTCCAGCAACTGCAAACGCAACATCTGGTCACCTATTTCCAGGCTTAATTGGGAGTCACTGGGGGTGCTGAGAGTTGGTTATAAAGACCTTTTTTTGAAGTTTGGTATTTTATTTCCACTTAAAACCAGCTATGTTTGCTCACAAATCCAGCATTTACATTCTGTCGAGTAGGTGAAATGCCAGTCTCTTTCTAGTTCATCTTGCAGAGTCCTCTAGACAAATCCTATGTGGATTTTAAGGCTGTGCTTTCTGCCAGTGTTTATGAGGCAGGAGGCTGTTGCTGCATTTTATACCGCATCTAATCAATGCTCAGGGAAGAATTAAAGTGGTTATAGTTTGCTATTAAAAAGACATGGGTGGCTAAATAACTTTGATCTTGAAGTCTGCTTAGCCCTGGCAGGGAATGGCATTAAAAATATCCTGCCTTGGAATTTTAACTATATTTTTAAAAAGTGGCAGATCTCACGTCTTCTTCTCCCTACCTGATCAGAACCAGCACTGTCAAGCACTGGAGATGAAAGAGCATGACTCCCTAGTAGAGCTTAAGTGATGGAAGCAGAAGTTTGTGGGATAGCTTCATTTAAACAAGTTTCAAGCTGTGTACATAATGCAAATCAACAGCATCATGGTAGGAAACACTCAAACACAGATTAATCCTTCTGCCTTGAAAATAAAATAAATAAATAAATAAATAAATAAGAGCTACGGCATTCGATCCTATCAACACAATGTAACTGTTGGAGTAACCACAGCCCAGAACTGTTCCACTGACTTCATTTGTGCTCTGCCTCTTGGCTGGAAGGCGCACGATTAAGCCATTGCAGCAGCATACATCAGTCAAACTGGGGAATTACACACGCAGCCCAGCCAAGGTACACAGGCAGGTTACATGAGGCAGTTTGTGTTGTCAAGCCTGTTTGTCAAGAACTCCTCTGATCTCCCCATGCTGGAGTAAAATCCACCTTTTGGTCACATGCAAGTGGCCCAGTATTCCAGGAAGGCTCTGGGAAGTGTACAAGGATTTAAGATAGAGGAGGAAGGGAGGGATCAGAGAGGGAACAAGTGGCTGAAGGTAGAAGATAATTCCTTTTGACTTGTCTTATCCTCCCTTCCTGCCTACCTTCAGCTCCAACAGCCAGGATTCAGTTAAGCCTTGTGGTGTGGTTATTATTATTAACTTAATCACTCCGGATTTTCAAATGCCAAGCACAGGATAAAAGTAATTAATGATGCTTATAAGAGATACACATAGTCAGAAACTTGTATTATCTGCATAATCAGCACTTTAAAGATACGCTGGTTCATTTTGTGGACAGTAAGCTACATTGAAAAAGTGCGTAAGAAGATAAAACATTTTTTTAATCCCTGTTCCCTAAATTGCAGTCACATATTAATATTGTATTCAGACTCAGATGGCAACCTGTTTTATATGCAATCTATACATATTTGGAGGAATTGGTAATTTCTTCTCCCAGCACAATACTGTGTTACAGCTCTTAAAAAGACGAAGACAAAATAACAGACTGGCAAACGTCTTCCTCGAGAGTGTGTTAAGTCTGGTTAGGAATCAGACTAAGCATGCTACTCAGAGAAATTTGTCAGAGCTGTTAAAAGCAAGAGTGATTTCTGCCAGCAGCTCTCAAATTGGGCAACATGTGGTCTTATCAGCACAGCAGCCATCTGGCCACTCAGCAACTGGCTGGACAATACCACAGCAGCCTGGCATTTATTGGTATGAGCCACGCATGCACCCGATACCATGTCCCAGCTCTGGCAGTAGCAGGTAACTCCTTCCTGCAGAAATAGCAACTTGCAAATCTACACAGTAATAAGCAATTGTGAATATTTCCTTTGATTGATCCTGTGATATGATAGCATTTACTGCTTTGGGTGTAATGTGACAGTAGAGGCAGAACAGGAGGCTGACATGTCAGATATACCCAGTGAACATCTGAATAACTAAAGAGACAGCTCATCACTGCTCAAATCATTCTTTGGAAATGAAAACAGTCTTCTCTGCTTAGTCCATGTTATCTTCTAAGCTAGGTGACAACAAGTGAAACATCAAGGTAATGAATAGCCACTAATTGTGCCAGATACGGTACTAGTTCAGCAAGGTGTGATAGCAACTGCATCACTACTGGCTGTGCAGTTTCCTGCAAGAAGTATTAGCAAATGCTACGGGCTTTTTCCAGCAAAGCTTTCTTTTTTCTTTTTTTTTCTTTTTTTTTTTTTTTATCATACTGCTATGACCATGTTTCCACAGCGTTTTATACCTTCTGTCTTTATTATGCTGTCTACACTTACACTCACTGTGGTTGAGAGATTTGATACACAACAGCACATTAGCCTCTGACACAGAATTGTACCTGCAAGCCAATACAGGCTGCTATGTTCTTCTAGTATTAGGTGGCAACAGGTAGGATTTTACCTTCTCACCTGTATGGAAGTGAGGGACACATTGATCTTGAGAGTATAAGTTCCTCAGTGGGAAAATCAGCAGCAGTGTGAAAGAAGCTGACACAGCTCCAGAGGATAAGTCAAAGCAGCAAGCAACATTTAAACAACTTTTGTGAAAATAGCTGCAGTTTCAGCCACCACATCAACTGAATGGCCCCCCACACAGCCTTAAAATACATGAAGAAAATGCTTTTCTTAGTATGTGCCAGGAAAAGAAATGAAACACCTATCAGAGAGAGAGTGCATCTTCCTTAGCAGTTTAGTGTGCAGCATCAGTGTTTTTGTGACACAAAGCTCTGTAGGGCATATTCTTGATACCATGAAGGTTGTGCTTTGGTATTCCCCTAGCTGGACCTTCCCCAGAGATAGCAATGTGGAGATGGCATACCAGGAAACCTGCCAGTCAGAGGCAAAGACAGATGCAATACCCCAAATCAAGATTTGACAGAAGATTATTAGTGCAGCCCTAGGTGACAGAAATGATGACTAGGCACGGCATATCCTTGAACCACACTGCTCTGCTCTACAGCACCACTCCTTCAGAGAAATTGCTTGCTATTGCAAATAGGCTCTGGTGATCCTAAAGGAATATAATACATTTCACAGCAATTGTGTGAAGGTGCAGATGAGACTCCTGATAGCCATTCCAAGAGCTGAATCTCCACTGCATCCCTCCAGCATTGTCGTTACTACACAGATACCCCTGGATTAATGTTTCTTTTACACCTTTTGTTGAGTCACATACATTTCTGGAAAAGAGCTTCTTACTTTGTCTGTCAAGCCAGAAAGTAAAGATTTGCATTCTATGATATTAAAAATGCATTGTAACTGGGAGACCTGAAGACCTATATTATATAGCAGTGCAACATTCTTCCATCCAGTAACCCTGTCTACCTCTGCATGTTGGCACTGCTGCTCAGAAAAATGGATCTTAGAGACAAACATTTGAATTCCCGAGCTTCTCGTGGAAACTCTGTGATTCTATTTGCATCAAATTAGAGCACTGGGAGTGATAAGATACATTCTTCCTCTTAAGCCAGTCTCTTTCACAACCTTTTTTGTTCTCAGAACAATGTCAGATTTATTTTCAATCTCCCCCCCATACTTTACTGTCTAAAAACAAGATTTCCATCATTCTTTACTATGGCCTAGCAAGACTAATACTAACTTTCTCTGTCCACAATAAATTCTGCACATCACATCTCAATGCATGCAGCCAAAGAAAGCAGAACACATAGTATGTTAAGTTTATGAAGAAAGAGCTCTTAAGCTTAGAGCTTATATAATAATGAGTTTCTTTTTTAAAATAAACATTGAAGACAACAGCAAAATCCTGCCTTTATTTTAGCAGAAGGAGGAAGTGGATGAGAGAAAACAAGATCCTTTACACAGAATGGAGAAAAACTGATTCGGGAAAGCTCTAAAGTTTCTGCCTTGTACCTGTTAGAGAAAGTTTAGGACACATTAAATCTTTCCTGTAATGGGACTGCTGGAAAATGTGTCTCAGCCTCACTCTTATCACTCAGTATCCCTCTTATTCTGGTCAGAAAGTTAATGTTTACATGTAGTTATTGTTCCAAGAAAGTCAGCAGGTGCTACTGCTAACTCTGAAATTCAATCACGTAGTTGAAAAGAAAACAAGCTAAGTATTTGCATACCTGTATTTCTACAACACCTGCGAAATTTAATTAAAAACTAAGGGGCATTGCACTGTCTGATGCAAACGACAAAAATCAGAATGGTTTCTTATCTCTAGGAGTTTGCAACTGAAATATCAAAAAAGCATTTGCAGATGAAACAAACAACAGAAAGTATATGAGCATTCCATGAAGGTCTTCCTTAAGCCATGGTCATCCTGTCTGCATGAATGCTTTGTAAGCAGTATGTAGCTCCTGTTGCTGTTCCCAGTGCCTGCCTTCTCTGCAGAAGACCCATTATTCACTTTTACTCAGCACAACCACATAGAATCGTGATAATGGAAATGTTGGACAGATGCAGGTAGTAATAAACTATTACAGAAATACACTACTTCACAGCTAAAAATGACTGCCACCACTTAAAAACTGCAGGTACTTGCCATCAGATAAAGCTTTGCTCTGACCTTCCATCCTGCCATTTTTTCCAGGCTGTCCCTGCTAAAGGACTAAGAAGGTAGTTAGCAAGGGAAGTTTAGCTTCAGGACAGCTTGTTGTTAAATCAGGATGGAAATTACAGCAGCTTGGATGGCAGCTTAAAGATATAAAGGGAACATTTTAGGATTTGTTGATTCTTGCATTGTAAAAGGTATTGATCACAGGTTGTGGAACAGGAAATCAGGATTCAAATACAATGAGTATAATGTCAAGTGCATTTCTCCTGGAGAAAATTTTGGGGACTGTACAGCAAAGCTATTTTCTTGTAGGAACTTGCTTTTTAACTTCTTCAGCATCAATTGCTATGCTAGGAATACGGTGAACATTGTTTTTCTGAGTCCTCAATTGGACAGCATGCCTTTTATTTTTAACTTCTCCACAAATCTCTTAAATGTTTACCTGCTGAAAAAATTGTTAAAGGTGAATATGGAAATAGACCCATCAGGCTTCTAAAGGGTACATCTCATCTGGCAAATATATTCTTATTATAACAGCATTAAAAAACTTACCTCCCCACAGGAAAGAAAGGTTCCTATTTCAAGCTGAGTTCAGGCAAGTGTATCTACATCTTATACAGCTGACCTGCATATACGATGTCTGTGAGAAACCAACTGTTCTAAAAGAAGACTATAGTCTAGTCAACTTCTGATGTTCTTAGCTTCGTTTCCTACTTAACATGCAGCATCCCAAAAATATACATTTTAGCTGGAGTGATCAACAAATACCTGTGAATTGGTCCTCACAGAAAGAGATGGAATATTTTCTGCATTGCACAGACAGGAAAGTTAAGGTAAAATAAATGTTAAAAAGCTGTAATGAGAACATGAAGAAATGAAGAACCAAACTTTAGCTATAGCTTAGAGTAACACACATAGAAATAACACTCTTTGAGACAACTTTTCAAATATCTGTTAAAGGAAATCCCAATTTAAGGAGGAAATTATTCTAGCACCTTTGAGTTAAGACTGAGGATATATAAAGTTCCTCACTGTGCAGTACTTTTATGACCATGATTCTTAAGATAACCTGTGTATTTTCAAAGACTTAAAGGTACTGAATAGCACTGGAACAGTTCATAAATCTCTGAAGTAGAAACACATTCAATAAACAATAAGTGATCAAATATTCCCCCAGTGTAGCATAAGAACACGTACATCCCTCTGCATACATATTTCTTGCCCAACAAATCCATGTTCTTACCTTTTCCTATCTCATTTGCATTCAAAAGCAACGTCTCTAATACAAATAAATCTTTCAGCTTAGAAGCATCATCTCACACCTTCCTATTTTTCCCCTCAGCTGCCACCCGACCCCCCCCCCCCCCAAAAAAAAAAAAAAAGTGCTTTGACAATCTACTACCTGAAATGTATAGCCTCCCAGTTCCCAGAATGCACTGGAAGTCAAGCTTAGGGAATCTATATAAGTCTTCTTTCCGGGCAGGGGAATTTCTGTTTGCTTAAGCCTTTTTTTCTGTACTGAAAGAGAAAGGGCTGTTTAGGTGAAGGGCATATGCTGTGTGAAAGTTAAGGGTAGCTAATTTTTTAGCTTCCTTTAAATCTTGATGCTTTATGCAGTTACTATTTTAGCAAAATAAACAAACAAAAAAACCACTATTGAAAAATGACATTGAGCTAAAAAAAAAGGCCAACAGTTTTTTAGTCCAGTGTCATGGAGTTGACCAGATCAATGTATGTCCGTGACAGGGGCGACAGGCCTCTGCCCTCCCCCCCCACACCAGTCCCACAAAAATGGGAAGGAAGGAAGGGAGGAAAAGAGCAGCGGCAACAATCTATGGAGGAAAACTTATTTTACTATAATATTGGAATACAAGATAACAAAATATAATACAATTTAATTGAAATTGGGATTAATAAATCAGACAAGATGAGAGAGAGAGTTCCCGGGACCGAGTCAAACCTGAAAAGCTTGGAACGGCCAGGAAAGCACCCTCCAGCACCCACTGCCAGGCAGCAAGAGAGCGCCCCCCCCCACCAGAAAGGGCCAGATCCCGTGACTTCGGTAATGTACAGGGATAGGTACTTGGAATTGGGGCAGTGACACTTTAATGCCCTGTACACTACATGATGTTTTGATGTGGAATACTGAAACCCAAAAACAAAAAACAAAAACAAAAAAACATAGAACCATGACATCCAGTTGTAAGATATTAGAAAAGAACAGCTCAGAAAAACTCAGTCTTGACCTGAGGGTACCATGTGAATTCACCAGGGCACAAATGTATTTTGAAATTCTTAAGTTTTGGTACATCCCTACTTGAATTTTCACTAGAAAGACATTTCACCTAGAAGTATGCTAATCTATAGCTTTACCCCTAAAAACTACTGATGCTTCATATTCTCCTAGAGAATTTTGCTATATTAAGATGGTAATCCAGGCTTCTTAGAGTTTACTATAATGAGGGTATTGATATTTGTAATGAAGTTTTACCTGTGGTTGCTTAAGAACTTTTTTTTAATTATAGCTTGGAAAAAAAAGAAAAAGCTTACATGGAAATGGAAGTCTTCATTATTTCTAGTAGTCATTCTCATTAGGTTTGCTTTTGTCCTACAGGAATTTTTTCCACAAGAACCTCTTAACCAGAATACTGCATCCTGTGGATGTTCATCATCAGTACGTGATCTGAAATGATTTTCAGAGCCTTCTTATTCTTGCTGGCATCTGGGCACACCTGGCAGAATTTTGTGAATCTTCTATTTCCTGTGTTTTTTTTAGCTTCAAGGTTCTGTGGAAATATACTGAAAGACAGATATGCATAATATCCAGTTCAGAAGTAGGCAGTCATCCTCATTTTCTCTTTGAAAGTTTTTTGAAATCAAAGTTTCTGGTTCTTCATTTTGTGTGCTTAGTGTAGCAAAGATCCAAATAACCCTCTTTTCCATTTTCATGACTTCTACATAGACAAAATTTCTGTGCAGAGAGGAAGCAAATGAGAATGCAAACCCTATTACACTTGATCTCCTCCAGAGTGCTGCATTTCTTTTGACCGATTTATTTGGAGGAATAGAAGGGAAGACTGACAGACAGATCCGCAGCCCATTGTAATTGTGGTGACTTTGAACAGACATCACAATAGACTACACTTGTATCTTTATTAGCAATAATAGCCTAGGCATCATTAGCAAGCACTCATTGGGGACAGGAGTTCTCAGTAGTCTGTAGTGGATTAGCCTGAAGGAATATAAAATACGGTACCTGCCTCCCACATACGGTGTGATACTTAATAAATATTTACAGAACAGTTGAAGATTCTGGCAGGAAAGGGACTATTACAAATGTGAAATACTATTAGTCTAATGTGCTAAAAATATTCATTTTTAGCGCATAGTGCTAGTGTTTGGGGTAAAATAAATTCAACTGTCCTGCAGTTTTAATGCCATTAAAAATAATATGTAGATGATACACATATTAACTTGCAAAATCTTGCATGTCTGATGCATTGAGTGGCTACAAAAAATACAGAACATATTGCCCTTAACTCTTTTACTATATGTATTTAGATTTAGAACTAAATCCAAAATCTTTACATGGGAAAGAACATGTGAAATCTGAGCTTCAAAGGCCCAATAAACATCTCCAGAAACAGTTCATGTGCATGACATATGTGGGCGTCAAAGGGCCTTATACAAACCCTTGGTAAGGTAAAAATATTCATCTCAGTTCTCCATTGTAATTCAAATAAACTAATGAGAAAATGGTTGACTGTACGAACCTCAGTCCAAACCTCAAAAATGTCAGCACTGGAAAGAGCTTGAAAAAAGGATGCTGGGTTGGTCTGTAATGGGTAAATAAGTGAGCTGGCATTCAGCAAACCAGTGGAGAAATTATGCCACGTTTTGTTAGAGTTCAGTGAGATTATTAGTTACAGAATCAATTCAGACAGATAGATTTAGTCCCCACATGTGTAATTTGGTGTCTTTGTACCTTCCACTACCTTTTACCTACAGATTTGGAAAGGCATGAAACCAGAAAGTCATAAACCTGGAAAGGATGCAGTATTCAGTAAAATACAGAATAAAAGCTAATACTGTTAATTGTTCAGCATAAAGTTATTTGGAAAAAAAATGACTCTGAAAATATCAGCTAATCATTGGATACCATTTTTAAACTCTCTGGTAGGACTCTTTTGCTGCAATAATCCTATATGTAATTAAGTTAATTTGCTGAATTTGGAACTTCAGTATCATAAGCCTATATGCTATATCATAATAGAGCAAGAACATATGAAGCTCAAACCAGAATTTCAGTAAAGCTCTAGCATACAAGAGAGTACTTTCAGTTCTGTTTGCTTTGAAGCTGCAAAACCAGTACTGTGCTGAATCTCTGCAGAGCTTATGAGGGTAAAAAGAATTGAATATATAGAAGCTGTAAAGCTTAACAAATGCACAGCTCTTCTGAGGAAGGATCTACTCTGATAGTCTCATCTGACATGATTCAGGAGATCAGTTTACAGCACTAAAAACTCACTGATGTTTTCACTTGTCCCATATCAGATTGAACTTCAGTTATCACAGCTGATATTTCTTCCAAACACTTTTTATTATTGGCATCCAATCAAATAAGTTTAATTGACCATTTACCCTGAAAAACATTGAAAACATTCTTTGCGTTGGTCTGAGTCTCAGCTGGCATAAATGGCTGCAGCTCCACTGATGTTAATATAGATATGATGAGAAATACCAGCTAGGGACTGACTTTTTAATGCTATATCCCACTGCAGTCCTGCAGTTTGCTAAACCGTGTTTAATGTCCTGCCACAGCCCATTGCAATAACTGGGAATATTAGCCAGTTTCAGAATACTGCAAATGTATTATTTATATCACCGAATGTTTTTTATAAAACACAAAACAAATTGTACAGACAACCTCCATTATTTCCTTGAGGCTGGAAGGCAAATCTCTCCCTTTCTCTTAATAGAATATAGCTTCGATTGATTTATAGCTTTGCAAATCATTCCTTGTGTGATTGCTGAATTCACTGTCCAACAGGGACTGAAGAAGCCGTGTGTTTTGGCAAGTACTATTCATCTTCTATGCTTCAGTCCCCCTGTTTCGTTATTCTGATGTCTGTATACTACAGTAGCAATGATCACTGTAGCTGAACAGGAGGCTGAGACTAACAGTCCTTTCTCATACATGTTAAAACACCGATTTTATTTTGTTTTAGTTTATTTTTTTGATCCTCTGGGGATCAGTAAACCCCATGAAGAAAACACAGCCCTTCTGCATGAGATGCAGGATGGTGTCATTCCTCTAAGACTTTGGGGCTGAAAGTGTACTTTCAGTTTAATTTCCCTAGCAGTTCTGCAGCCAGATAGTAGCTTTTCTCATTTCATATCTCTCTTTGGGCTGAACTAGGGATGTAAAATCTGACAACAATAGTCAGATGGAAAACTTTTCAGCCTGAATTACTGTGAGTTGCACTCAGCTGTTCACTTTTTGAACAGAGAAAATACTAAGAAGTAGTTGGCCTCTATGGACTTGGAAATATGAATATTTACTATCAATAAAATAAAATATATGAGCTTTAGGGAATGATAATTTCCTTGAATGCACACTGAAACTAGGTTTGAGACGTTTGATGTACATATTCAGGTGAGTGCTCTAAGACCCTAGAATTCTTCTTCTAAAAGTTCTTTAGATCTGAAAGAAAAGCTGAAATCAACCCTCAAGGAGAGCAGTCAGTATCACAGAACCACAGATTGGCTAGGGTTGGAAGGGACCTCAAGGATCATGAATCTCCAACCCCTCTGCCACATGTAGGGCCACAAACCTCCCCATTTGATACTAGACCAGGCTGCCCAGGGTCCCATCCAATCTGGCCTTGAACATCTTTGGGGATGGGGCATCCACATCTCTCTGGCAGCCTGTTCCAGCACCTCACCACTCTCTCTGTAAAGAACTTCCCCCTGACATCCAATCTAAATCTTCCCTCCTCAATTTAAAACCATTTCCCCTTGTGCTACCCTTTCAAAGAGTTGATTCCTCTCCTGTTTGTAGGCTCCCTTTAGGAACTGAAAGGCTGCAATGAGGTCACCCCGCAGCCTTCTCTTCTCCAGGCTGAATAAGCCCAGCTCCCTCAGCCTGTCTTTGTAGGAGAGGTGCTGCAGCCCCCTGAACATCTTTGTGTTTCTTCTTTGGACCCTCTCCAACAGCTCTCTATCTTTCTGCAAAAGGAAATCAAAAGGCAGATCAGGATTTGGTGGGAGAAGTCCATAACAGAAGAAAGTTCCAAGATGACCTTTAGTTAGTTCCTATATCTTGGCTGGATGTTCAGTGGAGACATACATTATGACCTTGTGGTTCAGACACTGGAGATGCTTTGACTGACGCAGTGATTCTTTGGAAAGGATTTGCTCCAAATGACAAACTCTAATATAAGGTAGTATTGGAGCAGTTGAGATCCCATGATATTTGAACTGGAAGATGATTTGGAAAATACGGAAAGCAATTTCACTTTGCATAACAAACAGATAGTTGTTACTGATATTTTGAATGATGCATGAATGCATAGTTCACTGAGATTAAATAGTACCACTCTGCATATTTTGTTCAATAGTTAAACCACTGTCATTTCAGAAAAATCAGAGGTTTTTTATTGTCTGGCAGCCAAATACTTGTATTTCACACTGGGGAGGAATTAATGTTAATATCTTCCTAAAATTAAAGTTATTTTAGAGCAAATGCTGGGAATAGTTCTAGAATAATAATATTTTTAAATTGAAATCCTGCTGCTTTGTGTTAAGGTACGATCATGAAACACTATGTGAACAGTTTAAATAATTTGTGTGGGTTAACGCATTTACCTGCACTTCTCATCTGTGACAACTTCAGTCAGACACTATGAACTTCACAACTAGAAGTGAATGGCACTAAAACTCTAGTTAACCACCCACAAACAGAACAGAATTGCTTCTTTAACACAGCATAGTTATTTGTCCTGATTTTGTTTTCAGTCAGCTCTGCTTTTTTCCTTCCTTGCTGCAAAGATTCATTTTATCTACTTTACAATATGAGGTCTTGTGAACCTAAGCTGGCTTCCCTGGACATGATCACAGCACCCCTCTTTGATGGTAAAAGAAAGGAAATCTTTTCAATAGGTTTTCTTTCCTTTATTTTTTTTTTTCTTTTTGGAGGGGATGTGCATCTTCTACTTTAAGTAGGAACATGTATATGATTTGTACAAAGGATGTGGATAAAATGTCCACATGAGAGGGTTTCCACCTTGGAAGGGAAAGATTATATGTTCCTGTAACAATCACTTGATAAGAGAGCAAGGTGTGAGGGCTGCTATTCTCTACATGCTGAATTTTTAGAGACCTTGCAGATAAATTGAGGGTAGTTCAGCGGGGAACAGCAGAAAAAATGATAAAAGACTTGGAAAATGGAAATTGCAAGAGTGATGAAGAGGATTGACCATCTAGCACTTAGAGAAGACATAACTGTCTACACATACATAGAGGGATATTATAGAGAGAACAGGGACCAATTATTCTCTTTAGTCTTGTTCTGCCCTTGATGACTAATGGATTTAGGATGTTGCAGGAAAAGTGTCAGTTTAACATTAGAAAATACTTTGGGTTGGAGAACAGTTAGAACAATGAATGATGCTCTTTAGGGGAACTGGGTAGGATTTCTGTCATTGAAATTGACATCCATCTGATCTAATGGATATTTCAGTGCCTTAAACTCTACCAAAACTATAAGGCCTTGTTCTTGAAACCTGTATGCAAAAAGGTAAATCTGATAAAGCCAGAAATCTTTTCTTGAATAAGAGCAGCCTGTATAATGTCACGAACTTTCATAAATCTTTAATAGGTGATAAGGTACAGCAGCCTTCCCAGAGATGCAAATTCACAAGTAATTGTTATACAGATAAATTGGAAGATGTGATAAAAATCTTTTTTTTTTTTGCCTGACAAAATCGACATATGCTTGTTCTTGCTTGTGAAAAAAAGTTGATTCAATAAAACATCTTCAATTTTCTATATGCACTTTATGAATGCTTAAACACCACTGAAACACACCTTTTCAAAATTTATAATCAAAATGGAATATCTGCTTACTGGTAGTCTGAATTCAGATATCAATTCATTTTTTCTTTTTTTTCATTTAAACAGAGATATATTTTATCCTAGGTATATGGCTTTTAAGTCAATCTCCAAAAATATCTTTCATAAGACTGTTTCCACCACAATAATTATAGAATAAATTTCAATAAGTGGCTGGATAGACTGTTTGGTATGTATTGCCTTTATAGAATCCACGCAATTGGTGTATTCTCTGCATCAATGTTTCAGGAGAAATTTGGTCAAGGGCAGACATTCTGCTTTTATTAGTAATTGCTCAGGCTCAACAGAAACTCCAAAAAATGCTAATGAATTTAATGAATCAAAACTTTCATTGCCTGCCTGCTATTTCTTGTGTCAAACTCCAGGGAAATTAAGGTGCTGACAGTGTTTGATGAGCAGGATAAAATCACAGTTCTCTCAAGAAACGAGACTTAACAGCTGCAACTGCTTCAAATGACACAGCTTTCTTTGCTGAAGGGAAAGAGTAGCGGTTATCCACAATGATGAAAATTGCTGGAAAGGATCAGCCTCAGTGTATTATATAGTTTCATAACATATAGATGGTTTTGGATCATAATCAACACAGTTTGGCAGAACCTTTCATTCTCCTAATTGTTAACATGCCATTTTGGATCCAGGATATGTTTTAAACCTTAAATTAGTTGCATATTAGATACAATTAATGTTTACAAATTGTGTTTATAGCAGCATTTTACAATTACAGTGTGCTTTTTGTTACCTTGCAGCAGAGGAAAACTTAAAGCAGTAGATTTACTTAAAATTACTTTCTTCTTGTAAGAATGTTAAGTAGATTATTTGGCCTTCTGATCTAAATGGAGTAGCAGAGAGTGTGTTCTTCTGTGATAATGATGAAAGAGCTAATGAGATACCAGAGAAATCCTCTGGTAGTATTAATAGATGAAAATATGTAAGTGTTAATATACAAAGTCAGGTCTTGTATATGTATAGGCAGATAACCAATTCTAGGATTTTCTCAAAGATTTCTAACTGTGATGCAAGTGTTTTTATTGTAGATTTTCCTAAGGATGTTTGCTACCATACAGAATATCAGTTCCTAAAATCAGTCTGTGGAGCTCCAGATATTAATGTCTATTGCCCATATTCACATCAACAAAGATCTATATGTCACTGTCTAAAAGAATTTGCACTCTACCTTCCTACCATGGAACACTAGGTTCAACTAAGTTTCTTTCTCCAGTTCATTTAACATTCCCATTCAGTATTTTCTAGTATTCAGTCATGACTTCAGCTATAATGCAGTCAGAACCTCCTACAAAACATAGCATCCACGTATCTTAGACAACTTAGACTATATTGCATTTCAGATACTTATCAGGCATATAAGTCCTGGAATGACCATAAAGCTGTCACAGCATTACTATTACTAAATAAAAAAGAAACAAAAACCTTCAGTTCTGTTAATTACCACAATGTTTTCCCTTGAGAAGTGGTTTAAGCAGACTTTTCTTCTACATGTAGGAGAACGTCACTACACAGCAGCTTGTGAATGTGTTTCTCAACACATTTTCTTGTGAATAATATGGCTACAGGTACTTATTCTTGTTCCATGAATCACTGTGGAAATTTTTGATCAATTGTGAGGCTAGTTTTTCTGAGTTTTGTTGCTTAGGTATTTAAACGTCCATCTAAGCTGTTTATACTTTACCTATTTTTTTCTGGCCAAACACAACCAACAGGGTTTGTATAATCTACAAAAGGAGATACAAGAAAGCTTTCCAGCATTACTAAAGTTTTTGTCAGACAGCTGCAATTGATCATTTCTGCATTTCTGACAGTACAGGCCAGGATTAATAACCTTAAGCATAGGTGAAATCATTCCATGACTGATAGCTGCAACAAGATTTCTGGGGCATATGAGCTACTTACTCTTAAAGTTGCATACTTATTGTTAATGTTCATCAAGAACTTGTAAACCTGTAGAGCTTGGGAGTTTTTATGTGTATTTTGTTTTTTCAAGAACCATTTATTCTTCCTAGATCCACACAGAAGTGAAGACTGTTCATGGGTGGTTCTTAAGTTACCAAATTCCCATCTGAGTAAAATAACTTTAAAGTGGAAAAACGCATGGTCCCCAAAAAACAGTATTTTTAAGTGTTTGTATCATATATCCTTCAAAACAATTGTATAATATAGGCATAGTTATTCCTATTCTCAATTTCTTTGGAGGTGACTGGGATTTGAAATGATGTTAATGACAGAGAGTAGAAGGGGAAACAGAAGCCCTTCAAATTCAGCTAGAGTTGAGCTGAAAGATGTAGCATTCCAGGGTCACTTGCTGTCTGTAATCACTTTACGTAGCCTTATTAACACTTCTGAGAAATAATGGTGTATTTTTGGCATTGATATTCAAATTTGAATTTGAATGCTAGCTTGTCCTGCCTCTCATTTTAAATCTGGAACAAGGACTAAAAGCAATTCCTGAGCCTCTGCTGGAAATGCCTCCATTTTTCTACATACACATGTAGAAAAAGGTTTTTCTTGGCTTATCAAAATCTGTCATCATTGATTCAAATAGTCCTTGAAAACCTAAAAGTCTGAAATGTGAATGTTTTGGAATCCCAGTTCCTTATCCCGATCTTCAGGTAGAGCTTTGCTTTATTTACCCAGAAAACACGTATTTTGAGCACCCGTGACATGAAGGGGATGTGTTCAAAATAGAAAGAAAGGCAAAAAGCTGCTCCCTTCAGCGGTCATTCCCTCACAGGAAGAAAGTTATCAGCAACTTTGCTGAATGTCCACTCAACAACTGGGTTTGCTCTATAGAGAAAGGAACAGGAAATGCTTGATCAATGCTTGCTATAAAACTGGCCAACTATTTCTGTGAATATTTTCTCTATTTAAAAAGACAGCATAACCTAATTCTTCTTCTGGCAGTTATTATTAACAAGCACATACCAATACATGGATAAAGTATTGATGAGATACGCTAATGACAATGAAGATAAGGAAGAACTTGCAGGCTAGATTCATTTATAAGACTATCAGCTGTACACTTTTGTCATTGATACATATCTAATAAACTTGGTATGGGAAGACATCTTGATAGCCTGCTTCCAATAAAGTTTTTGCAGCAGTAGCATAATGCCTTAACTCATTCTCATTGTACTCTTCATAATTTATAGATGAGCGGGTCTAACTTAGGAAGATCTCTATAGTTAGGTCAAGTAATAAATAGTAGCAGATGTTTTGCTGTTTTTCTTTTCCCCCCTTTAGCGTATATATAACAGCACAGACTCTAAATATATTCTGCATAGACAGTAACTTCACAAATCAATGTGTACCGAGCATATCCAATTCTTATTATGTATTGTATCATGCTCTACAGTGTAAATAAAATACCTAGTAAACATGCTCATTATGGGAGACAAAACAGAAACATGGTCAGAGATCTGACTGAATTCTGAGCCAGTCCTGCCCAGCACGTACTACAAATGTCAATTCAGCCTACAGAATCCAGAGGAGACATTTCCTAGCCCTTTCAGAAACACTTCCCTGACTTCTGCAGTGAATTTTAGTATGTGTTGTGCAATGTGTAACATTATCCACATACATTATAGGTGCCTTTTTTGGTTAAAATCCTGTCACGCGATCCAATTGCTGACACCCGAACATGCATGGTTCATGTCTCATTTATGGATTTAATTTACTTTTGTTTTGTTTTTTTTTCACAGAGAATGCATGATCTGAAGTCACATCACTTTTAGAAGACATGAGGACATCAGAATTTGTTCAGCTTATAAAAAATGTTTACAAGAAAATATATATTTTCTTTATGCAATCTATAATTTGCACCTCACAAAAGGCCAATATTCTTCAGAATATCAGACATCATACTCAACATCAGACTCCTACCTGGAGGTTAAAATTGTTTGAAATGTAAAAGAATTAACCATTCCTGATTTAATTATATATATATATATCCAAGTTATCCATAAATGAATGCAGACAGCTCCCATAAAATTCATAGTTAGGTTGCAATGGCTAACTTGGGACATCCAAAATTCAGTGGAAGACAGCATGAAAATACATCCATTTGATCAAATTCCTGGTCTCCATATTTGAGAAATACAAATTTGCTCTTGCAAAGAGTCCTCAAATAATTCCTGGGGGATCAGTGGCAACTTTGAAAAGATACAAGTAGTCTTCATTTGAAAGTGTCTTCAGAAGAAAATAAATATCTTCACAGCACACAGGAGTGTTTTTAGTCTTACCAACCAACCAACAGATAGACAAGTATTTCTTATACTACTTAGCATATCGGAAAAAGGAAAAAGAGGAAAGGATGAGCGTTTGAATGATTTTATACTCATTCTACTTCTCAGAGGGTCTTAGTAGTATCACTTCCATCTCTGATCAAAGGGGATTATAAGGATTTCTTTTCAGTGCATGTGCAGTTCTAAAACAATACTCGTAAGTATGTGAACACAGGAAAATTCACCTTCAAAGCCCTAAAGAAGATGCAAGAGATGTTGAATTTACATTTTAAATTTTTATTCTAAATCCAGCCTGCAGTACCTGAAGGAGTGAGGGCTACTTAAAAATTCATAATAAAGTTTTGGATCTGGAATCATAGCATATTTCCTGCTGAGGGAGTGCATACATCACAAAATGCCATCACCACACTTATTATGCAGATGATTCTCTTGAAATATGGCAATAAGTGCTTTTTTGTCTCTCGGGATGTTCAGGACTTAGACCATGTTGAATGATAATGTCTTGTGCAGAAGTTTGCAGTGATACTTTTCTTACAGCATTGATTTGTGGATAAAGACAGGAACTTTTTTTCAATATAAACTGACAATCAACACTTCCCTGAGCACTTAAATTAATACAGAAAGAAAAAGAAGTTCAGATGAGTTTGCAGCACAGTTATACATCAAAGTTCTACCAATGCATTATGCATCTTTCTTCTCTTTTGAATCTTCCTTACGTGCTTTCCCCCTTACTCATATACAGAAATAGCTCCTTTCATCATGCTATTGACATAAATAACAGCAGGACAAATTTGTTGAAACTGTTATATTAATTTCTGTATAAAGAGCATTTTACTTTGTGGAAAAAAAGAAAAGACTGTAGCAAGCAGACTGCTCCAAGTCCTGAATTCACTACTACAAACCATGAATTTGTGGCTTATAGTCAAAATGAACATGAATCTACAATGTCAACAGCACTGTATGGGTAGTTGCATACAACTCACCTTTTTCAGCAGCCAATCCATTTTTAAACAACAATTTGATATTAAATTTATGATAGAATTTTAAAGCCTTTCCTAGAACTAAGTTACACCTAAGCTAAATTATTGTTAGCCTGGCTTCAATGATTTGGATCTTTAAAACAAACAAACAAAAAAACTGATGGCTTATTCTGATGGCAGTTTTACAAGTAAACATTTAGACTGCATTCTTTAAATCCTAGATATCTATCTGGAATAAGCAGTGGCACAGCAAACACTTTGAACTCTGCTCCCAGAGTTCTGCCATTATTATTCCTTGACAGAGAGCTTCGTTGATCCATTAATCTACCATGTCCACAGCTCCATTCCAATATCAGGAATAACTGAGTATATATATACAGAGGTATCTGTCTGAGACTTGAAAACTTCCAGAGACTGTACAGTCCTCCTGACTATCCTGTCCTTGAACTGCAGTAATATCCCACCTGAGAACTTTTTGTAACACCTAAGTTGAATTTATCTGGCTGCATCAAGTGGTAGTAAGTAAAAAGTGCCATAATTCACAACCTTTTTAGTCATAAGCAGAAAAAACTGAAGCATGTCTTAGTTCAGGCTCTAAGCATTTTAAAAAGGAGTTTGAAAAGTTATATGATGGTTGTGAGTTACATAAAAACAACATTCTAAAGAAACACCCAACCCTAAAACCCTAAATTTCGATTCCTCAAACTTGTGTAGATTCCCTGTGAAGCCTCAGGCAAGCCATAGAATCATAAGAATCATAAGTCTCTCTGCCTTTAAATACTTCTTGTTAAAAAAAAAAAAAAGAAAGAAAAAAAGAAACAAACACAAGGCTTTTACTTTACAGTCTATATTTGATTATAAGTGTTCAGAAAATATCCAGGCAGATCCTTCTCTAAGTTTCACTTCAAGAATCACATCGTTATAGTGGATCATTAACATTTTTCCTTGAAATTGTTTTTCCCCTTTTCCTTCCTCCACTTTGTGTATTTACTCTGTAAACAACAAGGGTATTGAAAGAAACAGCCAGTTCAAGATGAAATCCCTGGCTTTTAGATCAGCAATTATCCTGTTTTCAGAAGTTCTGCATTAGTTTGAAATGTTATTTGAGGTTCAGTATCTTTTGGATTAAATTGACATTTAAAAAAAGGGAAATATTCATTCTCTCCTAACCTTTGGAAATGACATTGGGTTCAGACAGTACTGTCTGCCTCCCTTCCACTTGTTATCATCCTCTACAGTACCCAGGCTATTATTCCTTTAACCTCTGATGTATCGAAGAGCTGGCCCAAACACCAAACACCAGGAACACTTTTGTAATGAGCAGTGGTGACCCACAATACATTTGATCTTGTTTCTTGGCATTTATGCCATCATTATTTGACTGCATGAAAATGGTTTTAAAAAAAAAGGAAATGAACTAAAGGAACTCTCAGCTTCAACTAGCATGAAGCCCTTCAAACATAAATAGCTTGTGCAGTACTGGCAGAGGGCCAGCAAAGTACATTTGTCTCTGTATCTTGTTAAGTATCAACCAGTTAATTGCATGTTCCCTGCCTGGATTCCCTACATTTATTTTTTTTCTCCCCCTTGTGCTGAAAAAATGAAGCTTCAACTGTTTCACAGTTGACTTTTGATAAATTCAATTTCTTACCAGTTAAGTCTTTTACCATTGCATGCGGCTATTTAGTGCTCAAATCTTCAGCTGCTCTAAAAGTTTTGTTACTGCATGAAGAGCAGCTTCACACTCAACACAGGAGAGATGAATGAGGGAAAAGGTTTGCTTGGCAATGAGGATGTATTACCCGCTCTGTCCGTAAGAGATAAAAAGCCTTAAAAGTAAAGTAGATACTCTCCACATCCCCTAAACACCCTTGTTGCCCCACTCCCTGTATAATGTCTTCTTTATTGTAGCAGATCTGAATTTAATTTCCTCTAGAGTGAATGTCATCTTCTGGAATAAATGATAAAGTGATTTCACTGTATCTAAAACTGTCTATGAAGACAGTGATGCAATAAAAAGCAATAATATCAGGAAACTTATTTTCTATGCTTTCTTAAAACACTGAAATGACAGCAAGTTACCCTGCAGTCTATTCCCATTTTTTATTTTTTTTTAAACATCTAAGACCTAATTACCAACTTTCCATAATTTCTTTTAGAAATCATTATGAGCACTGCTGTCTGGAATCACCAGACAGATGAAAAGTCCAGGTATGAAGCTCATTAGGGAAGCATGTAAACCTTTCATACAATTCAAAGGCCCTACATGATCAACCCTTTACTAATTCAGTGATTTTTCTCCGTTCAAGTACTGACCCCACAAATGGTGATGTGCTAGAATATATCTTAAATCCATTAGGACTCTGCAGTCATTTTATGATGTAATTGTCTTCAAAGTGGTATCAGAGACAGGATTCATTTCAAAACTGTAGGTAGAGATCTTAAGTAGCTTGGAATAGCTGGGATGATTGCAATAGGTCAAGTGCTCTGTTTTCTGATAAGATACAATGCTCGCAGTGCTCTTAGCTGAATGTCCAAAAAGCTACAAAGTTATAGCCAAACAAAGGTGTTTATCCTGGGTGCCGCATTAAGCATCTCTGCCTACTGTACTGGCATAGATTTTGGTTTGTTTTTTCCTCAAAGATGTATGTCATTACAAACTGCAACTATTTGCTCAATATACTTGTACTGACAATTATGAACTACTTCTGAGAATTGGAAGAACAGCCATTAGTTTTATCGGATATTTTCCTGTGCTCATGCCTGAACTTCAAGCATTTATTTATACTAATATTTTTAAAATCAGTTGTCTACTTTTAGAGTTAGTAAAACCCAAGCACGACTGAACTGTCTTCATTTAACACACAAGTAATATGGGAGAGGGAAATTTTGTAAGAATTCTCAGGCTCAACCCAGAACACAAAAGAACGTGTGTAACCTTAGACACGAGGCACGGAAGAGGCTTTGTTTTGATACAGATAGCTACTGCCACTCCTGCAAGGAGAAGACCAAAAAAGTACAGAGAAACAGGCAGCTGATGTTGAACAGGATTGCTAGTAACAGCTTGCACTATTCTAGAACCCTAAGGTACCTTTGTTCAACTGAAACGGAATATCCTTTGTTCTCAACCTGAAGAACATTTTAGCAGAATTTTGAAAATCAAACTTTCTAAGCACTGAAAAAAAACGTTAATCTATTAATCGGGCTGTGAATATAATCCCAAGTGAAAAGAATATAGTGACAAGTTTAATAGATTGTTATCCTCCTCCACCTCCAAGCAGAAGAAACATTTTCGTAAAAGTGAGTTGTGTAAGATATTGTCGTTTTTGTACTGTTCACATAGCCATAATAACATCCCATTTCAGTGTGCATTAGAATGTGTCTAGCATAGCTTATGAGCTAATAATTTGTTAGCAATAATTCAAACCACGTCCTGCATTATCCAAAGGTGTTCTGACAACAATAAACTACTCTTTTGTTTTTAAAGTAAACTAAGTCAGAAGTGCTATCAGCATCTGAAGAAATATATCCATCTACTGAGTGAAGCAGTCAGGTGGAAGGATACCAGCCAAGTGAATTAAGATGTCCCTGCCTTTGGAATTTGTGGTGAGATATGATAATTACTGTAGCAATATTATGTTGGGCAAGAGATAGGAAAACAAGGGAAGTGTTAGAGGTAGTGTTTGTTTTCTGATCCTGTCATAAAAGTAATTGATTTTAATTATCATAATAAATGTTCTAGCTGCTTCAGATAATTACATTCAGTGCCTTTATACAGTCTAAATTTATGAGGGTGTTTGGGTTAGCACATCAGCAGAGCTTACAACAGTACACAAAAAGAAGACTCTGCTCAAAGTACTCTCTTGGATGTGTTGCTTCCTGAAAATATTCACCCTATTTAAGAAGAATATACCTTGAAATTATTTCTATTATGCCACAGGCAACAGAGATGTTTCATCTCCATATTTATCCAGTATAAGATCTAACTAAGAGTATTCAATGGATAAGAGCATAATGCTTTGCTTAAAAGAAAAAAAAAAAAAAGCCACTGTGAATCACAACAAAGTCATTCTTTGGCTTTTTTTTTTTTTTATGTGCAGGTGGACAGATTAACAGGATCCAAACAAGACAGGGACTACAGGCCTGAAAGACAGAATTTCACAAATTCTGACTAGACACCCATTATATATGAAAATTAAAGAGTTTCCAGAGATCCAGTAAGGCTGCACATATTCTTTGCATAGGTAATATGCTAAATCTCTGCCAAAATAACTCTGTGCACTCAGCTCCCACCAACTCCAGTTTCTCCTACTATACTCTCTCGTGTGATACCCATAAAGACAGTTCTGTGAAGATTGCCTGGAGGGCTTCCACCTGCAGCCAGCCCCACGGGCAATGGAAGACCTGCCTTCCTAGGATGTCAGTGGCTCCTGCACAGTTCTTTGTCTTAATCCTCTTCACAGTGTGGCTAGTGATAGCCCAGTGCCGCTCAGTCACCTCTGATTTCAAAGCTGTCTTACAGACTGAGCTCAGCAGCATATCCTTCTGCACTCTCTTGCTGCTCTTCTTCCTGGTAATTAAATCAGCTCTTATCTGCTCATCTCCTGTCCCCATCTAATTGCCTCTGCTGGCTTGCCAGTTGCTGATCTGTTGCTTTAGCAGGTGATACTGAAAACCAGATGCACCTGAATCCCCAGGCCATATGCATTCTTAGTAACACAGTGTTTCTCTATCATAAAATATTTTCAGGCAGAGGTGCTCAAGTATTAAAGCTTCATTTATTTTCTCTTTTTAATTTATTTTATTCATCATAATTTTTTTTAGCATGATGTTGTCTTGATTTTTGAGTTCAACCTCAATATAGGGACAAAACAATGATGTCCATGAAAAGAGAACGCAACCTTGTAAGAAACAAGTTTCTTTCAACACTGTGGGGGCACAGAACTAAGAAATTTTGTCTGGAAATGTTTGAGCTGGAAAGACCTCAGAAGCAGTGTAGCACTACGCTCCATATTTGGTGGGGGGGTTTTGCCTATATTGCATAATAATTTTTCTTCCATTTCACCTATCAGCTAGACACTAACATCTCTGCAATTTCAGATGTGGGGAATAATACTCAGCAATTTCCTGCTGAATTCTGCTTCATACTCAAATGTCTTCCAGTTACATCCTCCGAGGGATGAGCTTTAATCCACACAGATTAATCATCCCTTAATTAGGCATGTCCTTATTTTTCCCCTTTTCTAGAGGTGTGAATTTTAATCACTTAATTTTGTACTGTTATGACAAAAAGCCCTCATACTTGCAACGCTTGCAGTATGATAAATATTTTAAAAGGCTCTTGGAGACATAGCAGAAGGCTCGCCATAGAAATACCTTCCACAATGCAAGGTCTGATACCTCTTTTTTCTTTTTTTTTTTTTTTTTTTTTTTATTGCAGTGACACCTTGCAAGATAGATTTCATGAAATCATCAAAGGTAGAGTAATATTACAGTGCAAGCATGCTATTTGGTAACGCAGTTTTTTTCCTTATTTATAAATAACAAACTCCAGTAAACCTGTTTTCCTTTTCACCCAGTACTCAAGATGTTATTCAAAGAAGAGGACTTTGCAAGTGGAGATTTGACTGAAGTATTTTGCACTGTGAAGGACATAGAAATTGAATGCTCCTTATTCATTATGCTGTCTTGTTATTACATTGAAATAACAGCAACCAAACTGCTTTTAAAAAAAAGGCAAAAAAAGCAAAAAAGTGGAAGATTTATATATTACATAAAACAGTGTATAGGAGTCCACAGCTCTCAGGATGTGAGATTACCATACAATCAGAAACATATGGTTAGATTCATTGAAGTACTGAATGATTTCATGAAATTATTGTGCTTATTCAGTACTTGTGCACCTTACATCAAATAACCTGGTACCAGTCTTCAGGATGTTACATCAACTTCAGCACTCAGAAAAGCATCCTTTCTCCCAATCAGGGATAAAAATCCCTTTTTCCTCTTTGTTACCTGGCACATCCTGCCTAACAGGATAGGACGATCCAATTCACCAACTCATCAATATAGTATCAATTTTCTTGAAGAAAAGAAAGAAACAAAGATGGATTTTACAAAAATTGATTTTATATTGAAAGTAAAATCAAATATATTTTGATGATTTACATCTGCACAGATCCATGCAATAGCACAAGATTTAAAATATCATATTTAGTTAATCTCTGAGTCTTGGTTGCAGAAAATATGCTTTCCTGAAATATCATCCATCACCTTTTGTTTCTTTTACGAATTGTATTCAATAAAGTGCCTTCTCAAGACAACGTAAATTATTCATTAATTTGTGCTGAATTTAAAACATTGTTTCAGATCATGTCAATATATTTCTTATTTATATGTTCTTTGTTGTTTTTTTATATATAAAAGTATAAATTACTTTGAAATTGATCTTTATTTGCTTAGAAATCACCCTATGTTTTTGAAAACAGCAGTCTTCCCTATCAAAATAAAAATATGGTCACTGGAGTTGTTATACATAAAGAACACATTTTCCCTAAAAGAAAGGGTTTTATTTTGCTTTTAGATGGCATGCTTGGTTCATGTAGATGGAGCAAGAGAGCAAACAGAATACTAATTGTTCATTGAATTCTATATTAAATTTTAATGCATTTACCCTTTATCAGTCTTGTGGTAGAAGATGGAGATAGCTTTTCTAAATTTAATCTTGGAGTCCTTCTATACATACATCAGGCCTCTAACTCAAACCTAAAGTCTTCCCACCAAGAAAGGACTTGAATTTTGGAGATGAACAAGTTTTAAAAAGCAGCTGTTGCATGACTGCACTTCTCGAAATGTAGACGTGACTGAAGCTAGATCTGGGAAAACGAGCTTCAGGGAAAGTGGGCTAGGGTGCTCCTGTTCAGTATCTGATCTGAGACACATAGAGAGAAAAGCAGCATAACCTATCACTTTTTCCTTCATCCACATACTCACTAGTGACCTTCTATCTTAACTGGCCTATACTGCTTCTTAGATATTCCCATATATATTATATGTTCCCATATAGCAGTGTATAAAGCTATAAATGTATCATTTCTGCTAAAAGTGTGTAGTGGTTTTTAACATCACAAAATCTGAGCTGAAGCAGCAGGATTTCTTCTGAAAAGTGAAAGAAAAAGGAACAAATCAGCTGGATGCTACATCAGGAAGTATTATTTGCATTTACCAGGGAGTTGCAAAAAAGGATTATGGTAGAAATATATTTTTCACAATGTGAGGGAGATTCTTCCTGCTTTGCATAGGATCCACTGGGGAGATACCTTCTTGTGTAAGTATATGCAGTGCAGTTGGGTGGTGAACAGTAGACCTCTTTGGAGAATAAGTTAGCCATAGCGTATCTATCTGCTTGTGAGAACAAGCTGGATTGTGTGCCAAGTTAGTTTTCCATCCCTTTCAGTAGCGTATGGGAATAGAAGCATACATCATCTCCATGTTCATTTCTTTCCTTACAAGAGACCTGAGATATATGTCCCTTCAGAAAAATCCACCTCCATTATTAAGAACAATTCTTGCTGTGTGGATTGAGTAATAGCACCATTCCCCCAGGGATTCAGGCTTTTAGACACAGAAGTCTTCATATTCGGTCCATGATGTACGAATTGTACTTCTATCTGAAAATGAACTAACGTGTGAAAATTTTGAAAAGAGGAAGGTGATTTAAAAAAAAAAAAAAAAAAAAAAGCTGGGAGAAAAAAATACATTTTTCAGCCTTTTTAGAATTTAACTCTGTATATGGCTCTCCTCCACTCCATGCTATTTTTGCATAACAAGCTGTAGGAGCAGCCTTATTACCTCAGGGCAGCAAGGACGGGCTGTCTCTGCTGATATCATGTTGGCCATTTGAATGGATCTGAACTAGTTAAGGTTTATCTGTGAGCAAGGTGATACCCTCTTCTGCTGCCATGTGATCGGTGCCCTTAGCAAATGTAAGAAAAACAGGAATTTTCTTGGCGCCTCAATGACTGTATTTTTAGGATTACATTCTCTCTTCCATTAAGATTGATGGGGTGATTAGCATAATTAAGTCAGTTGGCCCTGGAGCTTTCCTTTGCAAAGCAGCAATTACTGATGTTTTTTTCATCCTCATGTACGTCTTCTCCGAGACATCTATTTTACGTCAAAGCAATTTTTTTACCCCAGAGCAATTTGGCTTTAGACCAAGCTTTTCACAGCTTTGTCTCAGGACACCGTATAGCATCACAGTAACTAGAAATGGAAAAGAACCAGTACATAACCTGATCCCAAGGCACAGCTATAGACAACACTGATTTGTTTTAGACAGCAGACTTTCTCATGGTTTACCCAGGCTAGTATTAATTGACCTTTGATTTAGAGAATCATTCCATAGTCCTTTGATATGCTGAAAACTGAGCTGGTATTAATTGACCTTTTATTTAGAGAATCATTCAATAGTTCTCCGATACACTGAAAACTGAGCTTGCACATTTTCCCTTTTTTTTCTACCCGTATGCTTCAGTTGCTTCTTAGCAAAGATAAAAGAAGAAATTTAACCTTGATTTTATCATTGAATGCTGATTCTTACTGAAACATAGCAGTACTGTTTTCCACTGAAATGAAGACTTTCATTTGTTTGTTTCTGATGTACTCTTCCCAACAGATCCTTGTAGTGCAACATCCAAGAAAGATCCTTGCTTCAGTTCCCCTTTCTAAATCTTTGTGCATATTCACCTTGGAGAAATAGTATCCTGGATGTTGCAGAAAGTTTGCAACCTTCTTATGATCTCACAGTGGATTGACAGGGGAGCAGGAAATTGGACCTATTTCCAATGACCAGAAAGAACACATCTGACTGCTGAACCAGACCTTACTTCTGACACTGAATCTACTAAAAAAGCAAAGTGCCTAATGGTGCAATTAAGCCAGCAAAGCTTTTTCAACTTGTAAATGCAGGAAAGAGAGACATTTCTTCAACCCTTCTCCTACATTGTGTATTCTTGATAGGATATAACAGTAAACTCATTGAAGCTATTAAAGCATAGAGAAACAAGTCATTTGTTTGGTGTTATTTAATGCTGAATCCTCTTATAAATCCTATCTATAATATATATTGTTATGAGCATGTCAGAAATTCAATTAGTATTTTTACTAATATTTCCATGTCATGATCATTTCATTCTATTATAGAAGTATAATCACTTATTAAAGTCTTGTTCAGTCATTTATCAGCTCTCCATGTACAACTTATAACGGGAATCTGCCTGTAAATTGACCTGCTCTCATGTCCAATAACACTGCTCCTATGACTTCTAGGTAGGTACCTCTGCCTTCCAAACTGACACGCAGCGACTTGCTCACTAAAAGATCACTCACATCTTCTGTCTGCAGAGCTAACCCTACGTGACTGTATGTCAGCAGTGGAGAGCTCTCAGGATCAGAACAGGGGTGTGAAGCCATAGCTTTTCTGCAGGTCAAGTAGTAAGGAAAAACTCAGACACCCATTATAAGTGTTTGTGGCTAATGGAAACCATGTTCACTGCTTACATGGGCACAGTTTGAGTTTATCTTCATTTCCACAGAACAAAAACATGATGTTTTTGTGATATCTGAGGTATACATCACATCTTTCCCATGAAAACTGTACCTGGCTTACAAACACGCCATGATTAAAAGACAGATCTTGTGCATTCAGATATAACCCACACTTAATGCTGTATGGTTGTAAGGTATGATTGTGAACACAGCATACAAAGGTAAAAATAAAAATGCCATAAAATTTTAAAGAATGAAAAGCTAAAGGAAGTTTATTGATGATCTCAGAACAATATAAAATGAGTAAAAAAAGAAATGAATTTAAACCAGAAAGTAGAGAACATCAAGGATATAAGACTTGAACATCATGGAAGCAGACTGAAAATTCTGTCTACGAGCTGAAAGTTTAGGGTCACTCAGTCTTTTAAACAGTGTCCTGTGGGAGCTCTCAGCACTCAAAAGGTGCTTGGTGTTATGTGCTTGTGGTGTGCCTGCCACACAGTCTAGGGCACATTCCAGAATGTAAGAAGCAACTTCATGTCAGGGTTTCTATTAAAGTTTGTCTCAGAGGAATCAGTTCGCACACACCAAGCCAGTGTAAAAGTGTGAACCAATGCAAAGAGACCCACACATCTGCATTAAGTACATATCTATGTATGTTTAATGTATGCATATATAACATATAAGGTAAATATAACCATACATGTGTATATATTTATATATATATTTTAGCTAATTCACTAAATCTTTGTTCACAAATCTTTGTTACAGGCCTGGAATAACCTTGTTAATTATTGTGAATTTCAAGTACATTTAATTAAACTCATGCTAGAGCTAGAAATGCACATTGACCAGAATGGAGAGGTAAGTGGGTGGAAGAAGCTTCAAAATTATTTGGCTTAAGAAGCCTGAGAGATGATAGGATTTGATCAAGGCCTAATTGTTTTGAATTTGAGGGTTATAAAAAAAATAAAATAAAATAAATTAAAAAAACAAATGGTGAAGGTGAAGATTGAAGAAGTGAAGTCAAATGTTCTATCCCTGTATCATTAAGAGATAAGAGATGGGAGTTGATTGCTAGGTGTTGTAGAAGTGCTGGCAGTCAATTGGACTTCCACAGTGCAATTGCTGCTTTTGGCTAACCATAAGGAGAATCATGTAACAAATGAGGCACCTTGGCTTCAGCTGAGATGGAACTACCCATTAGATTTTGCCCCCATAGAATCCGGAGCAACGCAATATTGTTGCTTTAGGAGAAAAACAGCATTATTAACACTCCAACGTTTTTGGATTGTCAGTGAGCAGTACTGTACAGAGTCAAGGGTGTTGCAGTTTCTCAGTACTGTCCTGAAAGTGGGGTTGATCGAGGAGATACAAGGAGTTGAGTGAACAGAATTGGAACAGATGACTTAAACTATACAAAGGAATATTCTATACCATATGACATCAAGAAAAAAAAAAAAAAAACTTGAGAATTCAATTGACTAGTTGGGCAGATATTGCTTGGGGACTGACTGGACAGCATCTGGAAAGCAGTGAGCAACTGCTTCTACATTTCTTTCCCTCTCTCTCTAGCTATTACTCTTCCACCCCCCCCCCCCCCCCCCGCCCGCACTTCCTTTTCCTGAAATATTAATGTTTTTATCTGAACACAGTTTATATTCTTTTTTCCTTCAATTCTTTCCCCCCTATCTCTAGGAGGGAGGAGAGTAACTAAACAGAAAGATGTTATGCTTCATTACTAAAACAACAATACATTAAAAAAAAAAAAAACATATTTAGCCCAACAACCTACAAGTCAAACCTTCATATTTAGAACAAAAGCAATCAGCTGACAACACCTTACAACCAACTCCAATCCCTCCCACCCTAAGTACCTATTGCTGCTCTCTATTTATGGGGTACTTGGTCAGTTGGCCTCAGCGGCTGAACCAGGTGTCTGCCATCAGTTCTACCAGCACCCAGTGGGGAAGTCAGCTTTGGAAACCAGCAAAATAGCTGCAAAGAGCTTGCTGCTTTCCAATCTTACAGCTGTGGCTGTAAGCAATCAGAATTCTGGGAGCCATATCCAATCCTGCCATGCCTGACCCTGCTTAATTTACACAGCTGCAAAAATCTAATGAGACATTTCAGAAAGTCACTAATACCACAGGGCATTCATGTTGTCACAAGGCATTTTGATTTGCCAATGTGATATGGGAAAACAGATTAATGTCCTGTGCATCCTATTAACATCTGAATGGCGTAAGAGAGCCTGGGTTCAGGTGACCACCAGGGGCTTCCTATCCTGTCCCTGACTCTGCTGTTATAGTTAATCACTTCAGACAGGCTTGAAATCCAAGATCATGTTTTGTGTTCTCTAATAAACTCCTTTGAATTTGAAGCAATGGTTCAAAATTAATTAAAGTTTATTAAAAAGACCTGACAATACAAGAGGCTGGCTAAACACTCTTTCAGTTCTTAGACTGTGACACTTTTCTCCCCACTGTTGCTATTTACTTTTATATTTTTTTTTGCATTCCCAGATAACCTGTATCATACTCCATTCCATCCTGATTTCCCTCATTCCAGCTCCCATAGACAATTCAAGGATTCTCACTTTTTTCTCTAACACAGAACTGTGACATTAATCTCAAGTATCAGGTCATATAATACATATTAAGAATATGAATGAATATGAATTAAGAATATGAATATATTTCACATGTCATTGTATGATGTTATGTGGGGCTCATCATGACAACCAAGCCAAACACGTGAATGCCTCATGGAAGAGGATTTCAGAGAGGGCTATGTCTGCAGAAATTACCCTCTTACTGGACGCCGAGGCTGCAATAACAAGACATTGATGCCTTTTTTCCAGAAGGTCTCTAAAATGCTAAGGCAGCTGACAGCTAAGATCCCAGGCAAAAAGAGAAGAATCAGCAACATAGTACTGTGAAGGCTTTGTGGGAGAGAAACAAGAGGCCAGTTTGAAGCTCTTTTGTCAGGGAACTGACCTGCTGAACTAGGACAAGGCAGTAAGGTGTGTGTGAGACTGCAGCTTTTAATGGAAGCTTAATATACAAGTGTTTGGGAAAACATGCTGAAAACTTATTGTTATATTTTTTATCATAGTGGGTGCTTTATATGGTCTGGGATGTCAACGTATTTCCTTCACCAATGTTGGATGAGATTATTTAAATGCAAAAGTACAAAGTTAACATCTCACAAAATTTCCTGTCATCTTAGTTACCCTCTGGACTTACTGTCACAATGTTGGCTACAGGGAGAATGGAATCTGGATGTTGAGATTCTGGGAGATGCACTGTGCGTTTTCTGACTATTAAGCCATTAAGATTTTTTTCGAGTTTTAAGCATAAGCAGTTTGTATGCATAATTCAGCATGCACATTGGCTAGTTTGCACTTTGCTTGTTCTGAGGTGAAACAGATTGTGAGGAGCAAAACAGCTGTGAGAACATCCTGTTGAGTTAAACCAAGCCAGTCCTAATTTACATTGAGGCCTCAGAGATGAATTAGTTAGACTCTCAGTTTGAATGTGTGTGTGTAACGGAAGAATTAATTATATATAAGGCAGTATAAAAACCTGTAGTTCTTCATTTCTTACAGAAATACAAAAGTACATAACTAAACATAAAACTTTACAATTTTCATGACAGTCAAAATTTCAAGCAAGCAAGAGTCTAGATTTCACTTTACAATCTATTGCTACGTAGCAGCATGAGGGAGCTTGCTTAAGATGACAAGTTTTTCTCTGTCCCATGAAGTGTTTCATTTGGAAAGAGATTATAAAAAGTATTCATTTCATTTTACTCCATAAGTATCAGCTAATATCCTCTCTTTAAAAGTTAGCACTTCTTATGAGCACAAAAAAAAAAATCCAACATTTTCTTTTCTCACATTTTATCAATTTTATCCCATCTATTTATGTTGGGCTTAACCACCACAGCACTCCTAATATACTTGGAAATAGGTGTTTCTCTCCTGAGAACAAATAACTGCAATCTTTGACAAAGCTGCTTGCCATGGCACATGATAAAACCATGTACCTTCTCTGCAGTCTGAGAGGAGTCTGCTACATGTACGTGTTTCTGTTCTATTTCTCCCTTATTTTTAAACATACTGCATAAAGCTATTCAACTTTCTCCCAAATGTTTGTTCCTTGGCAACTGTTGAATTTTCATCAGCAGTTTTAATGCAGAAGCTAAAAGCAAGGGATAACAGAAGCAGCTAACTGGTTATGCTGGCAGGACAATCCAAGTAGATTTATTAGCAGCTGTTGAGTCTGTTGAGTCCAAATTTTCTGCAGCAAAAGATCTCTTCAACAGAGCTATGTGGGGAGGTCACCCTCGCCACATAAAGGGGCCTGGGGGTGTATTGTGATGAGAGAAGTTTTAAAAGAGAAGGAACTCTGGTATCGAGAGCACAAAGTGCCAATTTATGGACTTCCAAGATATTTCTGAATGTGAAATACCCATGTGGGAGGATCATGTAGATGGTTGCAAAGAGCTGGTGGGATGATCTGAATGTTTGGGTGATTGCTGAGCTTTTCAAGCATGATGTTTTGCTTGTCAGAACAGCCAGCAAAGCAACAAAAGATAAAAAGAATATTTCCTCTTAATAGTCTTGTTCAGGTGTTGTGAATATTTATATGCAGTCAGTAGTCACAGAAGTGGACTTATTTTTGTAAGGTGATGGTTTAAGACATCTGAGATTTAGAAAACAGAGGATGAGGGTTCGTTTTGGTGAAATTGCTTGTCAGTTTAGCTGTAAGCTTAGCTCTGCTTTAGTCTACTGTATCTTAGTCCATATCTGACACAACTTCCTGAATCAAAATAAGTTCTCAAGTAGTGTGGTCACTAAGAAGGGAAAGTTCTCATCTTAGGAGACGAAGTAAGCATTCAGCAAATCTGACTTGTTTTCCATGTATTTCTTGCACCTACAAAACATGCTGTATACCTTTTTCTGTCCTTTGTCTTGCATATCCAGATACCAAACAATGGAATAGAGACCTTTTCTACGTATTGTCACCAAATATTTCTGAGTTTTGTTTTGAGTTTACAAATGGTGCTACACTGCAAATAACATTAAAATTTGCTCAAGTTTTCTTCTAATTCCAGCCAGTTAAAAGTCAGTGTTCTTAGAGAAAGACTTGGCCATCTGCATCAATAGATTAGACTGCTGCTAAACACCTCCCTGGGAACATAAGAGACTGCCTGCTCAGAAGCTTTTCTTTTGGCAGCCCATGGCAGTCTGCCTCACACACCACAAGTAAATGTGCATCACATTGATAGTGCCAGGATTTCACCCCTGCTGTTTAGCTTACTAAACCAGTTATGCATGGAAGCAGCAATTATTTGTTAAGATTTGTTTTTTCTTTAACAGGAAAATTATCCCAATGATGAAGTCTGAGTATGAAATACCACCTGTTAAACGGAACAGATTAGGCGTGGAAGACCGTTCATTATTCTCAAGGCTGCCAATGTTTGCTTATGCATAAAGAAACTCCAGCCTTTTGGGCTGTTACATTTCTACACCTATTACAATTTATTTTTCAACAGTCAAGTTACAACTGTTTCAAACAGTTCTCCCTAGTGGGTACTCTGATATTCTTTTCCTATATTCCTAATTATTGTAGGTAAATGCCTTTTTCTGAATAACCTATCATGAAGATATAAACCTAATTGTGAGCTACACGAATTGATAGGTTCCCTTATATGCATATGTGACAGGTTAATGAGGTGGCATTTCAAGGGAGAAGAATGCTGGAATTTGGAGTAGAGTAATGAGCCAATAACCTGATTCAGATTACAATGGTTAAATAACAGTGTAAACTAATATTCTTCACTTAGCAAAGAAATGCACTCTGGGGTGTTTTGTGGTTACTTTGTTATATGCTTTCTTGGGCAAATGGAAGTTGATTACAAAATCAGAATAATATTAAAAGCTAATAATGGAATACAATAAATTAAAAGAGCATATTACTAATATGGCAACACTTGTTGAAAAGTATCTCAGTGTCACACTACTATTATTAAAATATATGTCTGTTGGTATAAACCTGAAATCTGTTGGGCTTTTTGGTCTGGTTTCCCTTTTAGTCTGTTTAGTCCGTTTAATCTTGTTTTGAATATGTAATACTTTGTTTGCTCTTTTTGTCAAAGGCCAAACAGCAGTGCTTACATGTTCATTTGATCAAACGAAACTTTTTCATTTTGAGAAATACATTCCTCAGAAAAAAAAAATGTATTTTCTAATAAGTAATCACAGACATGTCTTAACTAGATTACTTTTATCCTATTTAGTTGTTAGACCATGCATTCATCCACCTTCAGCTTTTGTTCAATGTCTCAAGTGAATTTCAGCACAAAATTGATCCAGTCCTGCAGAAATTGCTGCTGATGTACTAGGTCAATATTATGGATCACCCACCAAAATCCAGTTTTAATTTTCAGCTATTTCACGTAGCTCTAAAGCTGTATAGATTGTGATTTTTCTCTGGAAAGTGAGTATTTTGAAATGATCAAAAGATTTTCCTGCCCAGATGTTCAACAAGGCTTGCAGAAGCATAAAGCTGACCAGCAGGTTTCAGGCTAAGAGGATAGGGGTGATCTACTAGACGAGCCAATCTTAAAATCATTTGGGAGCCTGTATAAATTCCAATAAAGCAAATGTGGCGAATATCCTTTCTTTGACTTGGACAGGCTTCTGCAATACACTGCATCCCATTAGCAATAATAGGAATGAATGGAGGTTGCCAAAATCTCGTAGCCTGAAATTCAAATTAGAGAAGTCCATCTGCTAAAATCATAACTGTAAAGGAAAAACCATAGGTAAGTTAGAGATCCCTGTACACGCTGCTGAAAGGAGATTTTTCTGGAAGACAAAGCTTAAAGAGAATTGCTCAGTGAATGTTCAACTTACTGAAAGATTTTACCCCAGGCTGTAACACTTCCAAGATCTGCAACAATATAAGCATCAATCTTGCAAATAAAGAGGCCTGGGGCAAGTGTTTCTTACATGCTTCATAGAACAGAAATTTTGAAGTTTACTCTCTTTTTGAAGTTTATTCTCTTTTGGTCAGCTTCATTTTGTCGGATTTTTTTCAAGTGTTCTTCCCACCTTTTGTTCTTCATTCACACTCTAAAAATAGATTGGGTATTTATGCTCTAACAAACTAACTGATTCAGAGCTGCAGGGAAAAGTCTTCCCATCAGCCACTAAATCTGTCTGCCTATTGTCTGTCCAGTGTGTTTTATCCACATTCCGAAATTATCACATCTATTCACATATTTACGTGTTTTTCTTTGTATGTCTGAATATCTTGGTTCTTATTCTTCTTCTAATCCTGGCATGCTGTCATGTGGAGATTATTAATTGCCATGTTTCTTTGGAGGAGTTAAGATGGACAAATTGCTGGAGATGCCTAAATTATAAATATCTTAAAAATCACTGGGTTTAGCATTTCCCAAAAATCACTGGATTAGTTTCAGCATTTCCTCTTCCACTGACTTCTGATGCTCAAAAAAGCATTGCGGTGAGAGAGAAATAAGGGCGGAAAAGTCCCGCTTGACTCCCAAAGTGTTGCTGTTCTGCTAATGAGAAAGTTTATTGAAGATTTCGAGCACACTGGATTGTACACATGTGAAGAAGTGGTTTTCAAGACACAGGCCTCTAGAAATAAAAGCAACTTCTGTCATGGTCATTCAGAAGGAAAAGATTGAGCCTGAGAAAACTGAAAAGCTTTATTGAGAGCATAAAGCGAATAAATCATTGCCTTAGTCTTACATTCGTCCATTAATACAGGATTTTTATTATGTGCCTGACAGAAACCTTTCACTATGTTAAATAGTAATAAAAAATGAACGGATTATCTGATTGTCAGCAATGCATCGACAAATCCTGTAGTCAAGCCAGCACAGAAATGCAGCACAGATTTACTGTTTGCTGCTTCTGCATCAGAACTGCTTGATAGAGATTTCTGCTCCTTTTTGGTTCTAAACTCAAAAGGCCGATTAGTATCTTAGGAATAAGGAACACACAGTTGTGTCCTACACCAAGCTGCACCAACTGATTCTTCTCACTTTCATTCTACTCAGCCAGAGATTCATAAGTATGTCAAGGAAATGCATTCGGTGTATAACAGTTGTAAAGAAAACCTGGTCCAGTCTTACATCCATGCACTGCAGCTGAAGAGAAATGACTGACAGCTGAAAATAGGGCTAGCTTTTGAGAACTGATTCATGTCATTGCTATAACTTCACTAAAACCAGAGCAGCTGTCTTTCCCTACAGGCATTAGAAGCAAATTTTAGTGCAGGCATCCTGCACAATTCCAATTATCAAATCTTAGCTTTGACTTCTCAGTTCCAGGTACAACCCAACAGCAGTCAGGCTGGTAAGGAGCACCCTTGAATACTTCCAGGTATATTGTTAGCCACCTTGATTAAATCTCCTTTAATGCATTACATTTTCATTGCCTATTTGTTAATTGCTTCTCCTCCCACATAGTCTCCGTCATAAAATATTGGCCATGAAGTTTTTTTCAAGTTTACGTTAAATACATAGTGCTTTCTTTTCTGCAGCTTACTTCAGTGTATGACAAGCCCACTTCATTCCTTCTTGAAGTACAAGTTTGACTGCCTTTCCAGCCTGCAGGCTTAGAGCGCCCTGCTGCATCTCACAGTTTTCAACGCGATGTTTCCCTTGGGCCAGTGACCACAATCCTGCAGCAAAATTCATTTGAATTCTTACTACCTAGGTCAGAAACTTGGTTTTGATTAGATCTTCAATTCAGGGAGAAGTAACACTGCTCTCACTAATTCACCCAGATTTATTTCAAAATCTGGTTTGCATCTCTTAAGGCTTTTGGCGAGACTTATTCAGCTCCCAAATTCTGAGCAAAACTGACTTTTGGAGAAAGCCTGAATTGAGACCCAAAGTTTTACTTGCTGGATGAAGGGATTTATTTTGTTTTCAAAGTTATTAGAGAAAAAATATAGTTTTTACTAATGAAAATGCTTTAGTGAGCGAAACAACGTGTTGAGAATTCAGAGGGTAGGGAAAGATGCAGAACAGACAGTGAACAGCTCTACAAGCTTCTAGTTTAAAAAACAAATCAACCAATAAGCTCACTGAATTTTTTTCATTTTACTGTTTTTGGTGTTGATTTTCTGGAGGGGCAGAGGAAGTTGTTTATTTATTCTGTTTTTTTTTTTTTGTTTTGTTTTGTTCTGTTTTGTTTTGTTTTTGTTAATACTGATTATCACAAAAATCCACATACATTAGGTCCTCCAGCAGGACAGACTCCATCCACTCATTCCTCCACTTTCACTCCTGAGAGTATTTCCTCAAGGAATTAATTTTTTCTCAAAGAAAATCTCTGCCTTTTCTGTCACTTTGTCATGCTCCAAAGTTACAAATGATTCAACCTTTCCACCAGGAAACAACTTTTCTACTGTTGCATTAAACATACAGATAAACACTGCACTCTAAAGAGATTCCCTGAGAAATAAAACATCAAGATTTTTATCATTATTTTCAATTTTCTGGAGTAATCATGTTTATATAACATTTGTTTCAGTGATGTGGCACAATATAGATTTTTGTAAAAGCCAACAGTGGTAAAGCAGGGACGTGGGTCACCATCCTATCTCCAGTGAAGCTGATAGTGCAGGTGAAAAATCAATACACAGTAAAGGTGTTGGATGTTGAAACTAAATTGGAATGATTGATTTTTTTTTCCCCAGGATCACTGGATTCACCCCCAAAATCCTTCTGTGTGGTTGAGAAGAAATATTTACTCTTCTCTTCAATTCTATGGTGCTGTTTATTGAAGTGAGGGTTTTTAGAAAGAGAACAAGGTATTACTTGTGTAAGAAACTAATGCTGGGAATCATTTCAGAAGCATTCCCAGAGGTCACAGTAAACACACAGTATTTAGAGGGATGGATATCCTCTTAATCCACAAACATCTTTGGCTTTTTTAAATCCACCTCCTGCCCCCTGGAAAAAAAATAATGCAGTTCATTCATGAAGTGTCATTTGATGTCAGTATATCTTGGATATCATTCTGACCTGAGGCAGAATTTGCCTGGGGCTTATTGAGAGCTTTCATGGAGTGTGAAAAAAAAACACCCTGTATTCATATTATAGCATCGTGCCTTGCTCGGATACTTCTCACCTGTGCAGACATGCACTCCAAAAATGAATTTCTGAATAAATCATGTACTGTGCTCTTAACACAGGTTAGACTACAGGAAAACCAATTACTCTGCTAAACAATAATTCAAAGAAAAGTCTCATTCAGGTATTCTTGCTGATTTTCAGATAACGGTCCATATAATTTATCTTTGTGTTTCAGGAATCTAATGATTGCCAATCAAAAACGTCCTTATACATGCAAAGCAATCAGTTCCTTTTTCCCACCTCACAGTTAATACATGCTTACTTCCCAGAAGTGCTGGATAAATGATGGGAACTGTGGACACATTACCACTTAAAGAAAATGGGACCCTCAGTGAACCTGTGCTTTGCTGCTAGAAAGAGATCAGCTCCGTATAGATCTTCAACACTCAAAGAGAAACTGGTTCTCTAACAGAGGAAACCACTCCTGGCCAAAAATGATCCCGCAGCAGAAGTCTACCATGCTTGGCTCAGTCTGATGCTCAGCAATCCTACACATTCCCCACATGCATGTTTCAATTTCTTATTTCAACATCTGAAAGTATTTCCATCTACACACTCCATGTAGTCCCTTCCTAATGTTTTCCCATTATAGATAATCACATTGCTGTGGCTAAGCAACTCAATCCTCTAACTCTCAAGCACCTATGGATTGTGGCCACCAAGCAAAGCAGTGTCTGCATTAAGGAACACAACTGGTCAGATTCCTCACTCAGTCCTCACTGATTTGCCTTTCTTTTTTTTCCACAGAAGTTCATAAACTGTTTCTTAATTCACATCTACTGAATTTCTCCTTCTGTCTCTCTCTCTATAAAAACCCAGACTAAAAAGATTTTTCTGTCCTACTGACCTCACTATGATTATTTTCTTAATTTAATATCCCACGGGCTGCTTTCACTCTGACCTCTACCTTCAGCAAGCAATTTATAACCTTTTTTTTTTTCTGCAGACAATTGATAATAACTCTGTGCCTAGTTTTTTATGTGTAGGTCACTGTACTGTTATAACCTGAAAATTAAATAATCACTATTTCATTAATAGTCTCTAATACTTCTGTTTAAATCTCACTAATTTAAGATTTATACTTGACACAAGTTTCTGGTGCATTATCTTCTTGGTGTTTACCCTCCAGCAACAGACATAAAAGTCTGAAATGTGAAGTTGCAAAACAATCAGTTAAAAATGAAAAATGTTATTTTTTCTTTTGCGTATAGGGGCAATGTAGGCAAGAAAAGTCCTTTTCCGCTACAATGAAAACTTACAAGGAAAAATTTTTTTTCTCATCAATGCTATTTCTACATATGTTATCCATTTCCAACTGTGTTCAGTATTAAGATAAAAGAGAGAGAGGAGGAAGAATCATGTAGAAAAAAATGCAGACGATATCTCTCTTATCTCTCTTCCTTCTCCTTAGTTATATAAAAAATAATCAGAATTCTGCCTCCTTAGAAAAATAATCAATAGAATATCTGAATAAATGAATGGCTACTACATTTCCTGGTTTCCACATCTATAAAAATCTGTCACAAAGACTTCCAAATGCCCTAAGAACCTACTGAAGACAAACCATTACTAAGGAAAATGGTTTTAGGTGCAACTCATGTGGCCTAATGATGTTAAACAAAAAAAACATTCAGGGTACATCTTCACATTCCTCTGCTGTGTGCTTGCACACAGATGTTCTCAGTACCTTTCCTTAAAGCATCGGTATAGCAATAAAAGCTGTGATTCTGCTCCTGACCCTGACTTGCTGTCTTGCTGTATATTACTACAGGTAGAAGCGTTCATGGTTCTTTTACCACATGGGTAAAAGATCCAGTTCTTTGGATTCAACATGAATGTTTTTTGAATTATCATACAACAAGTGAATGGAGATACGTTTATCTGCCTGTCACAAGTGCAAAGTAACTAAAACACAGTACCTCAGAGGCTGGAATAGCTGGGACACTGCAATGAGCCATGCTTCTCCACTGGTCTATGTGAGTCACACCTTTATACAAACAGGGCCGTGTTTTCTTGGTAACTTCCTAAACATTCTTACACTATTGTTTATGACAATTTCACTTTGAGAACATCAAATGTCATTCCTGTTTTCAGGTTACAGCTAAGCAATCATTTTCTAAATGGGAACATCCTGTTCTAGAGGCCTATCCCACTCCAGCCTCTTATGTGACAAGTTTACAGAATCCCTCTGTTCCCCTTCTCTGGAGCTCAGGAAATAATATGTTACTCAATGTTTCTTTTAAAATATGATCTTAGATATATGAAGGCTGGATTGATGGGCTGAGGCCAATGAGTTGAAGTTCAACAAGACCAAGTGCCAGGTCCTGTATTTTGGTCACAACAGCTTCATGCAGCACTCCAGGCTTGGGGCAGAGTGGCTGGAAGGCTGTGCGGAAGAAGATCTGGGGTTGCTGGCCAAGTCTCAGCTGAACATTAGCCAGCAGTGTGCTAGGTGGCCAAAGAAGGCCAAAAACATTCTGACTTGTATCAGAAATAGCGTTGCCAGGAGCAGGGATGCTACCTTTCCTCCGCACACGGCAGTGGTGAGGCCACACCTCAAGTACTGCATTCAGTTCTGGATCTCTCACATCAAGAAAAACATTGAGGCCCTGGATTTGTCCAGAGAAGAATAACAAAGCTGGTGAGGGGTCTGGAACACAAGATCCTCCAGAAAGGAGGTTTCAGTGAGTGGGGATTTCGGCCTCTTCTCCAGAGTAACAGTGGTAGGACAAGAGGTAATGGCTTTAAGTAGTGCCAGGAGAGGTTCAGGCTGGATTGTAGGAACAACTTCTTCAATAGAGGGCAAGGGCACTGGAACAGGCTGCTCAGGGAGGTGTTGGGATCACTTTTCCAGGAGGTGTTCGAGAAACATGGAGATAAGGCACAAGAGTCATGGTTTAGTGGGCAGTATTGGTGGTAGATGGACGATTGGACTAGATGTTCTTAGACGTCATTTCCAACTTTTTGATTCTATGATTCTGTGATTGAGTGCAGGCGCTAGACGGGTCTAATGGCTCCTGCTGCAGAAGGCAGTCGATCCTTCATGCCTGGCGACTGAGCACTGTGGAATATAAGCAGCAATTCAAATGAAATTTAGGAGCAGCTGTTGCATTAGGGATTGTGTAAAGCTGTTTTTCTCCAGGAAATCATTATTTGAAATAAATCTTATCCATTAAAGAGATATGCTTGAGCAGTTGCATAATGTAGCACTGGGTCTGTTAAACTGGAAAAGCAGAGGATATTCAAAAGCCTAATCTGAATGGCAGAACAAACATGTGATTTAAGATGGAACATCTATGTATCTGAAAAACACCTACTTTTTAAAAACCTATTTTATAAGCTGATTTTCAGTGTAGGGTACTCCTAAAAAATGTACACACACAAAAATCCTTTACCTTTCTTTATCTCAGACTGAGCTCCTCAATATGAATACATCTCTGATTAATGAGGATACGCGTTCTTTTAAAATACAGACTCCATTTTTTTACAAACTTTTAGGTTCATTTTCAGAACAATCTTCCCTGTGCCTGAGTTCAGAGATAAAGAATGAACCAAAAGCAGTTTTAAAATAAAGGCCCCAAAATCTATTGGATTTATATGTGTAAAGGAGAAATATTTAAATATCATCAGCATCTCCATACATAAAATAAAAAAAATACACAAGAAAATCCATACTGTGATGTACTATTATAAGTTCTCACTTGGAACACTCAGCAGTAACAGGATTTAAAAGTGATTGTTGCTTTTGGGTGGGCTTTATCTTTTTTAATTTTAGGATTGGTATAGTCAAATACATCTATAAAAATGATTCAGAGACAAAAAGGAAATGAAATTAACAGCATATATTTATTAATATTGCTTTACTTTTAAGCTCTTATTTCACACGATCATGACACAAGGATTGAAATACTTATTTTTAATTAAAAGCTGAGTCTCATATTTATGCACATTCAGCAATCCAAATTTTGTTTTACAAATATTCAGAGAATTAATATTTTTCCAGTTAAATAACATGAATTTAGATTACAGAGGCTTTTTAACATCCCTTGCACTAAAGCTATTCATATGCAGTTACTCCTCCTGCTACTGCAGAGAATCAGATTATCTAATGCTTTCATTCTCACCACATACTAGATGGTCATGGTATATTTTTGTGTGGAGCACAGTAAATTCTATTGATATGCCCAGGATCATACCATAAGTCTATGGCAGTAGAGGAATTCAATGCAAAACTGCCAAAATTACCTCTAAGATTTTTTTTTGGTTGAATTCCCTCTCTCCCTGGGACTAACTTCCATTAGATGTCGCAACGTATTACATTTCATGCAAAACACTGGTGATTGTGTACTCAAACAAACTGCAAATATTATCTAGTGGATGGCTTATGATCACTGCACATAAGCAGAGCCCAGAAGGCTTGCTTCTATTTTCAGTTGTACTACTGCCGCCTCTGATCCATGACAAGGTCACATGAGTCAATGAAATGCCTGGCTGCTTATCTCCAATAATTAAACACTAAAACTTTTCAGTGTGCACCCTAAATTGGGAGATTACTGTGTTTTGACTGCCTGTAGAGAAAAAAATATGAGGTAGAAAAGGCTCTTTAATATATCCAAAGAAGCCTAATGAGAACTGAGAGATGGCTGTTTAAAGCCAGATATATCTGAATGAGAAACAAAGCAAAGATTTTTAGCACTGAAACTGAGTAGCCATTCATATAAATTAGGAAGGTGAGCGATAGATTCTGCAGAAATCATCTGTCAACAAATGTTGGTATCTTTCTTGATGAGTCTACCTGAACTAGCTGGTTACTGGGCTTGATTCAGGAATAACTCCATCTACCTGACATGCATGTAATACGTCTGTAGTGGACTAAAGCCTCTTGAATTACCAGTTCCACTGTCGAAAGAAGAAAATATATAATTCAATAGGTTTGTGGCTTTGAATAACGTTAACCATTTAAAAGCAACATCTGCATAACCTAAAAATCTGATGACTATTTTCAGTTGTTTCTATATAGTTAGAGATGATAGCCAATATGACAATCATTTAAAATGAAGTTGTACAATTGTGGAAGTCTGGGAAATAAGAGAATAGGGAAATCATTTTTCTAAACACATTTCTTGTTCCCCTCAGCACCTCTTCCCCAGCAATGATTGAACCCAGTGGTTCAATTCATTTGGAAGCTTAGTTTGTATAGGTGGTTTGGTTTCCCTGCTTCTAATGGGGGACTGAGTTAAGTTCTGATGCTGAAATAGTATTTATTACTGCTAATGAAAGCTTGGAAAAGAGCTACATACAATCACACAATCAAGAAGTTTATATGCCATTTGGCCATCTGTAAGAGAACCAGAGAAAAATCTATAAAATTCTTGCTGAGAAAATAATATTTTTTACTATTCTGAACATTTCTGCACTCTTTCCTTTTCTTTCTATTTTTTTTTTTTTTATTATTATTATTTATTTTTTTTTTCCCCAGTGAGAACCATTTGCAAATGGCAGACATTTTTGAACCATACTGTCCTTGGCATATGGGTTTACTTTTCCTTTAGATGTTTCTCTCTGTATCAGGTAGGGACTCTGAAGAAAAACATGATTGCCTCTGATGAAGAGCTTTCTGGAAAAACAGTTGTGACTGGTAGCATCTGAGTCGCTACTATTGATCCCAACAAGCTGTAGTGCTCCTAAGAAGTATAAAACAAGTAGGATCAATGGAGTCAGATTTCTTCTGAACTGTAAAATGACAGTAATTTCCTCACATCAAATCACAAATTGTCGAGGATTTGCTTTTTTCCTGATAGATGATGCTTGTTTCCTTGCATTATCTCTGTACAATATTTTTCAAGACAATCATTGATTTTATATCTTCACTCATCAGTAAACATAAACAGTTTGAGTATGGGGAAGTTTCTGCTTTTCACTGATCAGCCTCCTAAAAGAAGAATTTCAAAGAAATTTAAATCTGGAACGAGAATGATTCCTAAAGACTTGGTCAAAGTGTTTTGTTGTTGTTGTTTTGGTTGTTGTTCTTTTAATCAAGAAGCAATATTAAATGACTCAGAAGAACTGGAGCCCTTTTTCAAAATGGTGAACTAGCGAGGACTGGTTTGTTCTCCAAGCTTCTTGACACCTGGAGAATATGCGGACATGGAGAAATGGTGTGAGAACCATTTCCTACTATTGGACTGGCATAAAAAACCCCAAGTGAACTGAATAAGGTAAGCCAGCATTTTGGCTATGTCCACCAGGAAATATTGTAAACAATTATTTTTTTGATTACTCAGCTATCAAAGGAAAATTTAGTACTTCAAGGCCATCATCCTTCGTTGGTATTAGTCTTTGTTTTTCTTAGCTACTTTCCACTCAGCAATATGACACCTTTTACGAATGTTCCAACATCACATGAAATATTACCTAAAAGGAAAAGATGTCTTCTGAGGAGAACATGGGAACTCAACAATTCCTAAAGAAGAACTAACATAATTTATCACCTTTTAAGACAGACAAAGGTCTCAGTCAGCCACCTATTATTTGGGAAATTGTCATTAAGCATTAACGGGGCCAACGTGCTGCTTTAAAAGTTCATTTTCAAGCTTTTACTCATGGTTAATATTAATTGACTGCCAGTAATTCATGAATATAAAGAAACTCTGAAAGGATCTGATCTTCACTCCCTTAAATTTTGCCTTCCAAATCTCAGAGAATGCCCCTCATGAGAATGGTTTAATTGAATTAAAGAGGAGGGAGGTTGTTTTAGCTGGGCTTTCATCCTGTCACTGGAAATATTTGAGAAGTCTGACTTCATCTTCCTTTGAACTTCACAGATGAACCTAATACTTCAGATAGAACAACAGAAACAAAGTAGGTGAAGTGTAGAAAAAGAGCAGTAAGGATCATCCCACTACCCGTCAGATGCTGGACCTTTAGTAGGAATTGCTTCATTTTCATAAAAACTAAAAGATTGAAGATTTTTCTTAAAATAAGATAGTCTTTTATTACAAATGTTCTGGCTCACGTAAAGCTCTTCAGTACACCTTATACCTTCATACATGAGCATGAAAGTGCTCTTTCACTTAAGAAATTGTCCTGAGCCTGACAGTATTGGAAAGATGAAGACCAGTTTAGACACCCCAGAAATCACTAAATTTTTATTTGGAATATGATGGCAAAAGGATAGCATTCACTACAGGGCACTGAGAAAAGACTGTATCTTTGAACATGTCTAGTACAACTTACTATACATTTCTACATTTTAAGAGGCTATCTGACCTTCACTTTTCAAGAGGATTTTCTTTGGCTTTGTTCTCATTGAAGGGATGAGAGAATGAAGAGATGAGGCATTCATGCAGTATTGGATTGGCATATAAATCCCAAACAGAAGCAGAATCTATATCTAAGATTCTTTGCGATTGATCAGAAACAAACACACCCAAAAAAAGCATTTTTGCCATAATTCCTGTCTGATTATTATTTTTTATTTTTATTTATTTATTTATTTATTTATTTTGGAGACACACAAACATTTTGAAATAAAAGAGAGGACAAAATTTATTATGAAATAAAGACAAAATTCTAGCTAAACATTAAATTCTGTGTTCTAAGTTATTTCTTTTAAATTTGTTACTGAGAAATAAAATTAAAACATATAAATGAAGCCATTCTAAACTCAAAGTTTTGCAATTCAGAAATATCTGAATGGAGAGGTGTGAAATTATTGTGACTTTCAGTTAGAATTTATCTAGACAAGATTTAGTCAGGATTGCTAAGTCTTTTTATGAGTATTTTGTCACTTATTGATCTCTTTTTAAAGACAATTTTGTTGCCTGAAAAATGGGGATTTCTAAAGGGCAATTGTCATTGCAAGAATTTCCTGGTCTGATCTAAATCGTGATCAGTCATCACAGAAAACAAATGAGAGAGCAGCACTAGTGGGACAAGAAGAAACAATGCAATATGAAGTAGATGGATTGAAGAATACTGTGTACGTAATGAATTATTCCACAGAAGTCAGTGGATGCAGCTAAATGTAAAGAATTCATGTCTGGAGGAAACAAGACATAGTTTACATGTATGTAAAGAGGCAGATTGCCCTTTAACAAGAGAATTAATAAACAAAATTTAAAATCCAACCTCAGAAACATAATTGGTTCCAAGAGTGAAAAATGTGTAAACTCAGGCTTGTTTAGTACAACACAGCAAATACACAAGGTTCTCAGAAATGATTGACTGACCTGACTTTTAAGATGTAAGTAAACAAAATATTCTGGATCGCTTCACAAAGGAGGAGTTTCCAGGCAATTAGAGGTATACTACCCTATTAGTATGCAAAGCCATAGGATTTTAAATGTGCTGGTTCATCGTTAGCACCACAGACAACTCAAGGCTCAGACAAAGCTAGCAGTGCCTTGTGTAGCAGATGGTGGGGGTAACGAAATAGCTATTCTCCTACTACCTACATCAAAAACAGAAAACCTTGGCTAGAGGAGCTGAGGGAAGAGTTGGGGCATGCTGAGAGCCTCTACTGAGAGTGGTATAAGAAAGGAGACTGTGCTCTTTTGAACTAAAGCAGTCACCCTCATCTTTGAGCCCATTCTGTGGTAGAATTAGTCCAGTCTTGGCTCTTCGTACACATCAATGCAGTTTTTCCTCCATTACTGAGGAACACTGAGCTGGAATCTGCAGCACGTTTAATTTTCATAGCTACTTTCTGCATAATTTCTGCTTCTCCAGCTGAATTTAACTCCCTCTCTCAGGGCCCTTCCAACTGTTCTCAGAAAATGATTGCAGATCAATCCCAAAGCTGAAAGGCAGAGCCCAGTACCCATATCCTGAATGTATCCTGCCCCCATTGCAGTGCCAGTAGCTAATATTGCAGTGTGACTATTATACCCCAAGCTCTCTCTGTCCTTCTCTAATGCCATTTCCAAAAATCAGTGAGAACAGTGTGGTATACTCTCATGCATCACTGCTGATATGCATAAACCATTAGTGAGGGATATAGTCTTGAATAAAGGCTATGATTCAGAGAACCTATCACAGCATTGACTGATTGTCCATCATCCACCAGCGCTCTAAGCTACATTATTTGATTTAAACTCCGGTACATATACAGAAATCAAAACCATTTTATGCATATGCCTACAGCTCAGTTTCATAATCCCACATTTATTCTATATTACAGCATCTTCCTCACACTGTACTATTGACAAAAAAAGATGACTTTTTTTTTTTGGAAATGGAAGTGCTGGAAATTCTAATGTCGATGAGGATGAAAGTAGAGCCAGATAATCATTTTGTTACAATCTCAGTTGAGAAGACCGAAGTGACAAGCAATATCAATTCACATTAAACAGTTTACATCGGTTGGCAAATTGGTTTTATCCCTAACACAGGGAAAGTCCTATTTGGGCTCTTTTGTTTATTGCTTAGCCACATGCTTCACCTGTTCCAGGTGGTACATGCAATGGGAAAGCAGAAAATAAGACAATAAAGGAATGATCCACTCTGTGACATGAGGGCGACACCTCATATTATTAAGAGAGATACAAAATATGTAGGTTACTCAGAAAGTAATGCCTCTAATTATGTCCATAGAAAATACAAGACACAAAGTGTACAATAACACCATTTGACAGAGCAAATTTTCAGCTACAAAACGGTATTTTTCAACACAGTCACCACCACTTACTACGAATTTTTGCAGAAATAATCAAGAGCCTGCATGCCATGCTCATAAAAATCTGCACCAGCTGAGGTGACCCACTATTTCACAGCTGCTCTTATGGTGCTTTTGCTGAAATGCACCATCTACCTCACCGTGTTCACATCCACTATTTGCACAAAAATTCAGAAAGCATCAATGAATGTCATTTTTTCTGCATGGAGGAATTCAATGACACATCTTTTCTTCATAAGCACTTCCACATCAGACGCTATTCTATCAGATTGCCCCTCTGCTGTCATTTGTCATATGATAACAAAATGTAACAGAATATTGGTGGGAAGGTTCAAGCTCTACTGCCATACCACCAACATCTACCTCTGACCTACGGGCCAATATAATAAAATAGGAGGTGCTGCTTTTGGAGCAGCCCATATAGTGTGCTACCTCTTTGAATAGAAAAACGCCAAATTTTTCCTTTTATATTGACTTTCCTATCTGGAAGGCTCATCAGGTGCTTTATATCCTTACTCAATTTCTTTATGTGAAATATTTCACACATCAGGGAAATGCAGCTACTTGTACAAAAGATTTGACTGTTGATTCATAGTTCACATAGCAATAAAGCTTAAGACAGGAGGTGAAAGAGAATGGCCCCTAACCTCAGACAATACCTATTATTTAGGATTATTGATGGTTGTATTGATTTATGCCAGGTTATATTTACCCAGTGTATCTGGTTGAGTTTATATGACAAGGGAATTTAAGTAGGCTGAAATCAGAAGACAAACCATTTGATATCTTGGTTTGAAGCAGGAGGAAAAGCTGAGCTACACTGTTGTGCTACACCCTATTATCTTTCAGGAAATGGTTTGCAATTTTTAATGCTACAGAATTCACATCTTCTATTAGAGCCCTACAGCCTAGAGAACACCTGCTAAATTTTCATTTAGAACTAACATGGTAACCTGCCTAGCAGTAGGAAAGGTTATAGTGCTCAGAGGGTCATTACTGTTAATCCTGAGGAGCAACGCTCATCTCTCTCCCAGTCAGCACCACTCCTCCATGCACTGCAGAACTTCAGATACTGACAGAGCTGGAGGTTTTCCAAGGATCACCTTGCTGAAAGCAGAGCCAGCTCCTAAACCAGCCCAGCTGAGTGTTAAACTCCTCTTTTCCTAAAGATCTCAAAACGCTAAGGATTCCTCCCCTGCACTCATTGGCAATCAGCTCAATCACTGTGCAATAAGGATACCTGCTGGTAAATTAACCCAGCAAATTCAGCAGAGTGCTTGGCACCTGCCTCACAGAGCAGAAAAAATACACGTGCAAACAGAAAAGTTCATAGACCCCACTGTCCTTCAGTTTTCACAATCCTGACTGTCTGTATCACCAACTTCCCAGGGGACCATTTTGCTAAATTCTCTCCATCAAAATTCTTAGCATTCTCAAGAGCATGTGGTAACTTTTTATAATTCATCGGGTGGATTTATATCTACTCTCCTGTTTAATTTAACCTTTTGAAATAAACATAAAGGAAAACAATGATGTGCCAGGAAGAGGACATTATTAAGAGATACAGTATGTAATTGACTCAGCAGGATCTTTTAAGCACTTTGGAAAAAAAAAAAAAAAAAAAGGGGAAGACATAGTAGGCATTAAAAACTCTCAGGGATATACTCTTCATGAGATAATAATCCAGCCAAGCATCCAAGATTAGTACTGATTAGAGGTATTTTAAAAATATACGTGCATGGTTTTGTATATATTGATTTACTTTGAAAACTGCAGCTAAGTGGGCACCACTCTTCTTCAGTTTTGGAGCTGCAGAAATCTTGTCTATAGAAAGGTAAATTTGGAGTAACCTTGGTGTATGGTGGAAGAATAAGAGTGAAATCAATCCCCAGCTGACGTAAGTTAGAGTATTTTTCTACAATTTGAAAGCTCTGATGGTCTGATTTATATCATAACAAGATTAGCAAAGGTAATTCCTGATTTACAGGGATTCAGAAGAATGGTGTCAATTTAACACCTTCGAAGTGTAAAAATCCCAGATATATTTTTTTCTTGTTTGCACTGAAGAAATCCTGCAAATAAATGGTGCTTGCCAATGGAAATGAGGGATTACTCTGGTGAGGGGTTAGGAGTTGCCCTTTGGTGTAAATCAGAGTATAGCATTGCCTCTGTAGACAGCTTTAAAAATAAATGAAGCAACTTTTCATCTGAAACTGCACAGCAAATCCCCTTCTTTCACTTCTTAGTCTCCTCTTGTAAAGAGAGAAAGCACAAGCATTAATGAGCTGTTCAAATATTCAAACCTTGCCAAGAGAGAAAGGATCCTTCAGTCATCATGAGCTCAACCTTATAAATCCTTTTTAATTAGTCTATAGGCAAACATTTTATAAAGAAGTCATGAATCAGAGGCCCCACAATGCAAATGTGAAGAGAACATATAGTACAAAGATGAGGAAGTGGCACCTAAAATATGCCTGTTCTGGCTTTCAGGGAGAAGAAAAAACGTGCTTATTAATTGTTCAAGCCCATCATTAACAAGCTTTCAGCTACATTCAGCTTGTTCCCCAGGACTTCACATAATGTCTGGGCAGTAATATGCTGATAGAAAGGATATTTTCTGGTAGTTGCTACTGGGGCAGCAAAATATGAAAGTTGAAAGTAGATGGTGTAAAATAAAATTTAAAAAAAAAATCACCTTTCCTTATTGTTCAGAGCATATTGTTCCCTGAGCTGTTCTGTTAAGGGCCATCTATGTCAGGAAGTTTCTCCACACTGCATCTGTGCTCTTCCCCTGTAAGGATTCAGGAGTGTCTTTGTGGCCCTCAGGCACTGAAGGAGCAGCTGGATGCAGTCTCTTGATAATCCCAGGTTTCTTATGCCAGCACTGAGTGTCTGACTTGCTTTAGACCTTTTGGGTAATTCATCCCCCTTTGATTGTTTTTGCAAGCCACATATGGCCTAAACAATGATTTCAGCAGGCATGTGAAACTCTGTAAGGATAGCAAGAAGTGATGAGGATGGGTCACAATAACTGGAAAGACTGTTTTGTTTAAAATAAAATCTTCCCTCCAGCAGCGAGACATCAGCTCAGTTGATCCAGTCTATTATCTCATGCTAAAGTTGAAAACAAGCACCACACCTTTTGCCTAATAATTAATGTTCTTGCTTCTCTCTTCCAGAAGGATACATCTGCATTGTACAACAATAATTATTTTAATGTAAGTAGTGCCTTTTATTTAGGGGGCAAAGCAGTTTGCAACATTTAATTGTCTGAGTTTTGCTAATGTTCTTGCTGAGCTGCTACAGAGTATTTTGCTGTCAGGCCTAGATAAGTATGTGAAATGAGATTTCTATGTGTATTCACCATATTTTAAAATAGCTTTCTCAGGATATAATCAAATTCCTTTGCTGTCTTGCTCCCTGCCATCTGTTACATGATCATAATACTGTAACACATTTAGCAGCTCTGAGTGTGACAAGCTTGACTGACAAGGTGCGTGATCTCAAGGGCTGAGACTGAGAAGAAAGGTCTTTATAGTTTCTCATTTCTGATGTGTTAGGAGAGCCAGATAGGCCTCATTATGCTTTCATAGCTTTCTCTCGCTTATTCATCACGCTTTTTTCACCACAACTGTGAAGAAGTCAGTGCATGGCAGACAGTAAACACACATTGATTTTTCAGTAATATGGACCAGATAAGAACCTGATCTCACTTTTTTGGAGTTAAAGCCATGCACGTGCCTTTGTACTGAGCTTCAGATTGCTGCAGAGAAACCATGAGTGAAACCTCTCCAGGCAAAGATCCTCTGGACTACATTTCATGTCAAGCATGCCACAGAGATCACCTTCTATCTGCATGGAACAGCTGACTGGCTAACTAAAATCAGCAATTCAAAAAATGAAAAGAGGAGTTGTGCAAATGGCTTGATTCATAGGAAATGAGACACAAGTCTGTGTTGACTGTCAGAGATAGATGTGATAAAATAGATGCGAGTTCCAAAACCATGACAAGACAACCGGAGTAAGACAAAGGAGTTTCATGTATGCTTCCATAGTCAGCTATGCATATAGGAGAAGAAAAGGAAAATCGACTCAAGCATGGAGAAGGCAGGATATGAAGATGGAGACAAAAGAATGGAGAGAATACTTGGACTTGTTACGTAAACAAGGGAAGACAAAGAGGTATTAAGGGAAATGTCTCAGTGATTTAAGTCATGGAGAGGCAGTGTTTGTGCAGGGAGACCTGAAACTCCTAAGCACTATGAAAGTGGGGAACAAATGAAGTGTGCAGCTGAGAGATTTACCACAATATCACACGCGGATGAAAAGTGGCTCTAGATCTTGGAACTCCAGCAGATGGAACATGACATGGAATTATAGAATCATAGAATGGGCTGGGTTGAAAAGGACCATAGTGATCATCTAGTTTCAACCCCGTGCTATATACATTTTACATTATATCAGAGAAGATATATGATAACAAAAACTGAAAGGGAAAGGTATCTCACCCAGATTTGAGGGAAAGAGCAGACATTTTAACCAATGTTCACAGTGCTGTTTTCTATCAATTTTCCACATACACAACAGGTTAAAAAACAACAACAAAAAAAAAAAAGGCAGTGAAAAGTGCCTTTTCTTGAATCTAAATTCTATGGAATAAACTACATTAGCAGGGCATGAAATGGCTCGTAAAGGGAAAGTATAACAAATCTGGCTCAGTTAGTGAATTATATAGAGCTCCTAAGTCATTTCTTGCGATACAGAAAATTCATAAAAACAGCGATTAGGGGCACTGAACAGAAATCAGAGGAGATGGTAGTTGTCCAGCTCTTGTGCTACAGTAGACTGATCTACTGCTTCTCACAAATAGATTTGTCATCCTTGATTTGGAGACTCTGGCAAGCTCCAAACTCCTTAAGAAAAAAATCAAGTTGGTCCATGTTTTGAAAATTGGAGAAGAAATGTGGGTCTGCTCTCATTTATTTTAAGGCTTTTTTTTCCATGATGTTACTAAAGTGGGCTATAAAGCCAGCATAAATGCAATTTATGTCTATTACATGTAAAGAGAGATGAGTTCAAATGGTAATCCAGCCATGTATCATCATGTTGCAGACTGGTAAATGGAATCCATTATTGGATTGTGAGTCTGTCCAAGGCACTGAAATTTCACCATGCCTGAGATGTCAGTGAGGGGTATTTTATGCTTTTTTTATTTCATATCTTATTGTCAGAGTCTTTTTTTTTTTTTCCTCTGTTCTCTCCTTCCTTTTCCTCCCCTCCCCCCCACTGGGTTATGTTCTATTATATTTCTGCAGAAACACTTTAGATTAACAGCCCAGTTAATTAATATGGAATCCAAGTGGAAATGCTATAGAAGTACTTTTGACATTCACATTAATAATGGAGGGGTTCATCAAAATTAATGTTATTACAGTAAATACTAAGAAAATTAACTGTGATTAGCTCATTACTTTAAATTGCCCTCCCATCTACATTTGGCTCTTCTAGATAGTTGTACTTCAGGAGGTATAGGTAGGGTGATGATTCAGAACTTGGAGTCAGAAAGCAAACAGAAAGCATAATGAAGAGTGAACAGTATTACAGAAGACTTTCATCGTGGCTCAGACTCAATTCTCTGTAAGGCAATTTAAATAAGATTTGGAATCTTCCTTTCCTCATGTCCCTTATCTGGGATCTTTTGGTAGCATCATAGTAAGAGTTTTGATTTATTAGGAAATGAAAAGAGATTCCAGTGTAGGAAAAATCTCTTATGAGGTGTCACAGATGAGGTTAACTTCATACAGTAAAGCTTGGCAAGAAAGAGAAAGTGGAGTGACTTGACACCACCACCACAATTATATGGAGATTATCTTTGTGGATAGAGAAATGATTATATGTGATCATCACTGAATGCTGGGCACATAAGGCAAACAGGTAATGCTTGGTAACAGCATTATTTTATATTATATTTACAACAGGTAAATGAAGGATCCAAGTTTGGTCTACTGGTAAAACAATAGAAGGAAATTACAATTCATTAACATAGAAGTAATAAGAATTAAATAAAAATTATGCAAATAATGGAGGAAATCGGCTAACTAGACAAATAATTGGTAAAGATAATGAGATGGCTACGAGTACTTCTTAACCTAACACTGGAGAAGATCAAGGCATCGTTCCTCCTATACCTAGGTGGACAAAGAATAAGATACACTTCTGATACAGCTGACTGATAGTGAATCATCAGCTTCATTGTAGTTGTACTGATTAATGCCATCTGAGGAATTCTTTGGGGTATCAAAAAGAGTTTAATGTGCACGAACTGAAAATCTACAGCATCCTAATTCAGTGATGCCTGTTTTCTTCCCAAAATGTGGATTTTTTCCAAACCTGTGTGATGTCCACAGTGTTCTCTGCACTAATGTTTGCTGAGAACTGCCTCCAAACTCCATGTCGTTGATGCAGTAAAACTAAATACCGGAAAGAAATCACAGTCATTCCTGAATTAGCTTTGAGTTTCATTTTAACATTCAGGTTTAACAAAATGCCTCTTTTTGTAAGGAGAATAGTTTTTTCTTGCTTTTAAATTAAATTTCTTCAAATAGAGAAATGAGTTTTCTTGTTCTGCTGAAGTTGAAGCAGAGATGACAAAATGAACTGACTAGCATTTTAGCTGGAAACCTTACATTTGAAAAAATCATTCTGAATGGATTCTGGGAATTTGTACACAGTCGTTTATCATAGAAACCATGAAAGCTGTACCCTCCATTACTGTCTGGAGTGAAGGAACAAACTATCCCAGCAGCAATAGCGCTGCAAACTGCAACTAAACATAGGAGATTTCTGAATGCCACGGTCCATTTCAAAGACAAACAGTTTCTTCCCCTTCTGCCCCCAGAAGACCTGTTCTGAAATGGGAAGGTGTATGTCATCTAGCTGGCAGAAGAATATTACATTTTTTCTATTGCTACTACACTTGCTTTTAAACTTCTGTCTTTAATGAAACCAACAAAAACTAACTACAAAAATCATTAAGGTCAAACCTGCTCTGCTGGAATCACTGCTAGAAAATATTTAGGGGGTTGATAAAGCATGGAATATGGAACTGTTAACTGATGCAGCAGGTAACACACACAGTGGAGAGTTCAGGATATGTGGGATCTCACAGACCCAGCCTTTCCACTGCCACTGGGTATGACAGTGTCAAGTCTGCTTGCCCATGCCTTAGATCATCCAGCTGTGAAAATTATTGTCTTTCTGTCAGAAGCAGCTGAAGGGCCCTGGTTTGTCTAATGCACGTAAAGACTTTTTAGCACCTCTTGAAAGTATTACTGCTGTTTACAAGGCACACTATTCTCACTATCAGATTAATCTGCAGCAGTAAGTGACCAGGCTATACATTTCTGACATGCTACATTTGTAGAAGTACATGCAGAGACTGCACATCTTATGAAAAACAAACAAACAAACAAGACCTCATCTTTCTGATGAAGTGTTTTCTCTGTCTTCGATAACCCAGTGCAAAATACTGGTAAAACACTGAGCAGCTTTCTTGCATCTTCACACTTCTATAAATATGCCAGTATGAAAGAGGAGCAGGAAAAGAAACCTCAGGTGGCCAGAAGGATTACTGACATCAAAACTCTATACATTAGCATCATATTAATCGTGATTCTTGCATCACTGTAAGTTGTCTTGCTGCTTCAAGATGAATGAAAGATTTTTAAAAAGGCAGAGGAAGACGAGAGATGGGACATGTTGATTAAAATATATTAATAAGGTTATAGCAGTAGGATAATTATTTCTGCCTATTTGCCTTGGTGGGATCACATACAACTGAAGCAAAAGAATTACTTTTTTTTTCCCCTCGTTTGCAAAGCAATACATTACGGAGAAAAATCTCCTTTTTCTTCCATCTTCTTAGGGCCAATGATGATAGAGGTGAGGTATCAATTTATCAAAATCCAGGAACTACTGTGCAATGAACTTGAACTGAAGAGGACTGAAATTTCTGTGTTTTTGTATTACAGTCAACCTGAGTATGAAAGGAAGCAGCGTAAGGAGAATATGTGGTGTGATAAAAGTTAATATTCTAGCAGATAATGAGATGTAAATTGTTAGTTGGAACAATACCTATAGGCCCAATTCTTCTATTTTTTTCAATTTTTGCCAAAGATAGGGATATTTTTATGAATTTATAATCATTTTCAGTTTTTGAGCTCTTTATAAAGGAGATCAGTAACAAAGTGCCTTTTTCTTCAGAGGAAGAAACTGAAGCAAAAATAGAGACGATACATATTGCTCCTTAGCAAACCAGACACTCATCACCATACTACAGACTTCCTGAATTTCCTTTTAGGCTCTGAAGTATGATGAATTTTACACAAAGTACAGTTTGTCAGGCATTGAATCAGGTCATGTGGTATGAGCAACAGTCTGAATTTAAAAATCAGCTGTCAGACAAAAGTAAATAAAAATCAAGCAATGATCCCCTTCAAAGTGTTGACACAACGTGTTTGTAAAACCAGTTGCAACACAAATTTTGTGTCCCAACTGCTTTTACAATACATTGTGCCAACATTTTCATTCTGAGCATTAGCTCTAGTGTTTAAGAAGTCAGATTGTATATACTTGGACTCCTATTTGAAGGGAACAGGTGTTGTTTATGGACAAGAAGCAGAATTCGGACGTTTTCTGCATTTTAAAAGGAGTTTAGACATCTTCCTTCTGGCCTGCCAGTGTGATCTAGCGACTGAAGGACCAGATCTTAGTTCAGAAGCCTTGCATCTGGTTCCTACCAATCACATGGCAGCTGATGATCTTGAACTTGATAGTGTTTTCCTAGAATAGCCTCATCTCATCCCTTCGCTTGTCTCAAGACAGCTACCTCCCAGGTCCTACATTACCTCTAGGTCTATCCCAATTCACACAACCCTGTCTTCTGTGACAGTCTGGAAGATCACATTTCTTTCACAGTGCTGCAGTGCTGTCACTTGGATTTCAAAAAGTTTTGACTACTTTCAAGAAGACCAACTACAGCACAGGCAGCTGTGACGTCCTAAATGCTCTTGATGCTCTGCACGGAGAGTTACAGTACTGCAGCCAGGCATCCTGCCCCAGCCATAACAGTACAACCAACATACTACTCCTGCTTAGCCTCAGAGTATTTCAACACTAACCATGGGAACTCTGTGGTTAACAGCCAAAAAAGATCTTCCCTTGTTTTTCTGCTGGGGCCCTGAAGCAACAAGTCTAACTTCATTGTGAAGTTCTTAATGACCATAGTTACAGACATACTAGACGTGGACTCACCAGCTCCCTATTTTGTGTGCCGAGAAAGCAGGGATAAAACACCTTCTTCACTTGCATGTTTTGTGATTTAGTGTCTGCAAAGCACTTTACGATCTGCAGTGCTGTGCTGCTGTTTCTGAAAAGTGCTGCTACAAACAGAAAATTCCTACCACCTAGGGACTAGATAAAGACAGTGTAAATGCATCTTTGTGTGTGCAGAGCATCAGGTAACATCCTTCTCATCCATGAAGATTTCAGCATTAATAAGAATAAGCCACTGCTTGAAGATAATCTTACCTTCCTCTTCTTTTTTTTTTTTTTTAGTCTGGTTTCTCTCAACTCCCTAAAAATATCTCCTAACTGCCAGTCTAAAACCTGGATCTCATCAAGGAGTTGTTTCACTAAATGAATATAATAATCATTCATGTCATGATAACCCAGGCAGGACACTGAACTTGATATTCTACTGAAGTGCATTTTTCTAGCATGCATTCCAGGGGTGAAAGGGTTTTTTTCTGCAGAATTGGGAGGTTTTTTTATTCTTGCAAAGGAGGAAATGAACTTTTTATTTTAAAATAAATGCTATTAAACACTGTCATCTGGACAACTGCCATTTTCTTTACTACATACAGATGGTTAACTGTTTGAAAAAATATGTTCATTTTTCTCTGCTGCTCCAGAAACTGGGTTGGAAGGAAATTTAACACCAGTATGAAGAAGGCAAGAAGTAAATAAAAAGTTACTTTGTTCTGAATTCTAATTACAAGGGGAAAATAATCCATCCCTGGAACAGCCACCTATTTCCAACCAAGTTCTAGTGAACATAGTTGTGAAATATTTTGCTTTTACTATTCTTTATTTTATTTAGTATGTGAATATTAAGAATTTCAGTTTGCAAAGCTGGAACTCAGAGAAAACCTTACCACTTCAATTATGATAGAAAAACCTGGGGACAGTAAAAATTCCTTTTTGACACAGGTCAGACTTTTCATTCAGATTCAGTTTATATTTTCAGAGAACTAAATAAATAAACAAGGAACCAAAAGGAATGAAAGATCAAACCATCCTACTTCAAATGCCACAAATAGAACATTTTGACCCTGTTTTCACATTTTCTTTTACTTTTTGAAGTTCTTTCAGTTCTGACGTTAGAGGCAATGTGTTCCAATGAAGTGGTTTGCATATGACAAATTAGCATTTTCCAATGGGAATAAAGCCTCTGCCACTTCTCTTTGGGGATGAATCATTACCATAAGATGAGTGCTGTCTTAGCCAGCACTGGGGACAGAGACAGATATTGCTAGATGATGTCATAAGTCTCTACAGTAAGAACTGAAGTGCACAGTAAGCTTTGTCTATAATAGCTTTCTTATATCTTATTTTGGGAATGTCAAGAGCAGATCGGTGATTTAGTGACCTTGGAACAATCCAATGGTGTTATTCCATACAGATAAATGGAAAGAGACTTTTTTGTTGCTGTTGTTGTTGGATTTTTTTTTAATCACAAGGGTTGGCTGAGAGAACATTGTGGCTGAAATAAAATTTGTTTCATCTCATAGCTACTCAATAAAAATAAAATAAAAAAAACAACATATTATGAGGATATATTAACAATTCCACAGCTTACTGATGAAGCATCAAGATTTTTTACCTCCCTTCAGAGGATAAATGACAATGCCTTCCCCAGTGGATCAGAAATGACAGAGAATTCAGCATGTGACATCCAGTTGTTGGTAGTAACTTATAATCTCATAATTACAGGTTAGACAAAAAACAAGGTGTTCATGGTGATACAGTTCACATCACAAGATGAGCATCGTACTACTGTTGCTAGTTTAAATCCTGTGAAGTGGGCTTTATTTGGCACAGGGTGCTAGAAATACACAAACCTGGCCGAGAAAAGTGTAAGAGAAATCTATCAGCCATAACTCTTTGCTGTTCTTTGCCAGTGGTGCAGTAAGAATAAGTGCTTGCTGTAAGAACAACTCTTTGCAATGTTAAACTGTCCTGAATTTGTGGTTTCATGGCATCAGTTTGTACTGCACAACACTATTGTTCTATTGCAGGGTGCTTTTCTCCAAAAGTTAAAATTATCATCAGAATTGCAAGCATGGTCTAAACTTTCTCCCTTTGGACGCATCATTTCATTAGGATTAGAATATTGGGATTGGGGAAGAAGCAACTTTGAGAAGTTTCTTATGGCTCCTTACTGCTTTGCCAGCTGTGCAATGAGGTCCATCAAAAGTCTTTTAATTCTGGCAATGGAGACACAAGCCAAGAACAATTTGCAATTCAATCTAAGGCAAGTACATTGGCCAACTCATAGATTGTTGTTTTTGTGTTTTTTTCCTTTTTTTTTTTTTTTTTTTTTTTTTGTTTGTTTGTTTGTTTGTTTTTTGCTAAAGTGGTATAAAGAATTTATAGCCTGATTTTCTGTGAGCATGCCTTGGGTCTGGGCTGCTTTATTTCCATAAAGATTAAAATAAATTTTAAAAAAAGCAATCCTCTGTTTTGTAGCTTCACTTCAAAAGAACTGAAATAAAGCAAGTATATAAACTCTTAGATCATATTTCCCAAAATATTATCCTTAAAGGATTATTTTCTGCATTTTGTTTCTGGTCAGGCCCTTCACTTCATCAGTATTCACAGATTTGTCCTGATACGGTCATCAAACTACTTTGGAAGAGCCAACCTTCTCTGTTGCATAGACTTTCTGTTTCCAGTTACACCATATCACTTCTCCTCTACCCCCAGGAGGTGAAGAGGGCTTACCCTCCTGGCTCTATTGACATCTTGCATGCCTCAATTTCCTGGCTGGAACACAGTAATGATGGCATTTATTCCTGCCTGTTTGGATAGAGAGATGCAACTGCAGAGACTTCCTATGAATATAAGAGCACAAGGTCAATTTGAGCTGCAGCCTTAAGATGCACTTTACTCCCGTTTTCCCATTCAGGCACTTAGGCAATGGAGGGGAGCATAGGAAAAGCTTTTTACCTTTCACATTTTTATGAATGGGTCTTTTAGTTGCATCTCTTGTAGAACTTTTATATAGGTGTGTCTTTTGATAATACTTGTTTCTTTGCTTGTGTGGAAAGGTCCTTGACCAGATATCCCTACTAACGTCAGTCAGGAGCAGAGTCACAGACTGTCCTTGAATTTGCTGTAGTGTCCCTTTGCTTCTGCAGCAACTCTCCATCCCCCTCCACCTGCAGATTCACAATCTGCCCATCACTATTTCAGATCAGCCAGAGCTGTAGCAAGCCTCTGTTTCTGCCTGTGGTAATATTTCTGCAGGCTGTGATCTTCCCAGATCACACAGACTCAAAGGTCAGGCTCCTTCTGTTCTGGAATCTGTTGTGAAGCTCAAGGGTGCAGTAAGAGTCAGCACTGACAGGCCTTCGTGCTGCAGGATAGCCCTGTTCCCACAGCGGACATGAAAGTGAGCTGTGCCAATGGATATTTTTCTGATTAGATCTAAAAGCCAGAGCCTTGCTGCTAGTGAGCTTTCCTAATTCAAGATGCTTTCTCTCATCACAGAAGAGATGTAGAAATTTCTACATCCCAGATGAATTCACCAAAGTGATTTTCCTAAATGAGTTTATGAAGAGGAAAAGACCTTACAAGATATGGTATGTCAGAGAGGGAGGACAGATCCTTACGTTCTACACCATGGTCTCAGATACGGCAACTAAATGTCCTATCCTAAAGCATTAGTCACATATAAATCCCACATAAAGATTTGTTCCAAAGTTATAACTCCGAAGTTCTGGATCTCAAAGTTTAGGATGCTGACACAGGGCTAAAAAGACCAGTCACTGACATCTTACCCAATGTTGAAGTGGAGCAAGGATGTTACTGACACTCGGTTATAAGTACTGCCATTAATTATCCATTGGAGGGAGATAAAGAGCTGCATTTTTTTCACTTCACCATGGTTCTGTGACAGCAGTTACTCCTGTCTTCCAGCTGCCCAATGCAAATGTTGTTATATTTAATAATATACAACTTCTCAGCAACTCCAGCCACCATGGACATAGGATGCTCCTCACTTCACTTCAAGAGACATAGTAGAAGTACCAAATAATGCTCACCTATTGACTACAAAAATGTGAAATAAAGCCACCTCCAGACACATAAGGCTGAGTTTTTACTTCTATGACACTTCAGAAAACAACAGAGGGCTCAGATTACAGACATCACAGTCTAACATCCCTGATTGCTGTACCAGTTCAACCAGAGCTCTCAGGTCATGTTTTTCAATCACAAGCCAATAGCCCCTCCTCCCACAACCACATTTCACTTATCTGTTGCACAAGCAGGAGAAGGAGGAAAATAATTCCAAGTAAACTCACCTTTCTTGTCTCCTGCATTTATCTGCAAAGGGAAATCCAATCTGATACCCAGTATTCCAGCAGCTTTCCATCTTATCCAATTCCTCCTGTATCTTATCCTGAGTACTATTTCAAGAACAAAAAACTCCCAACACAAGAGAAAAAGATTCTACAAACTAAATGACCTGAAACCTTGCCTTCTACCATCAGGAAATGGCAAACTTTCAGTTTTCAGAGACTATTATCAGGTGGGGCAGTCAGAGATTATCCCATGCAGCTCAGCTGTGTTTGCTCTCACTTGAAAGTTGCCTAGGCAGGCAATATACTACAAGATAGTTACATTAATTCACAAACAGCTAAATGTTTTTATAAATATGTTGGACTAAAGACCACGCATTTGTTGAATTCAGCTCTGTCTCCATTCATACATATAAGTGTCCTTTAAATACTTTTCATAATTTTCTGTAATTGTTTTCCAAAGGATTCATTCAGTTAGTGACATGCAGTATAAAGCAAGGGATCCACTCAAATCTGTGAAACTGAATGAGGAAAAAGGAGCACTGGTAGTGAAAGTGAACAAAACTTGCCAAAATTTGAGATGAAATATGCAAACACTAAACTTCAAAGATTTTTACTGTTCTATTTTTTAGTTCAACTAATCACAAAAAAAAAAAAAAAAAAAAAAAAAAAGTTGGCAAGGGAGAGATACTAGAACCTGAGAAGTGGGAAAGGAAGGAGAAAATAAAATTTTTCATCTTCCCTGTAAAGTTACTTGGGAATTTTGTAAAATGTCCCTCTTTCAGTCTGCGCTCTGTCTTTAATGTTGCTTTTTCCATCCATGTGAAATGGGGCAGAGCACTAAGATGAGTTCCAGCTGGGGATTCATTACGCTAGCCTCATTGCTGGGAGAGTAGCAAGCATGGCATTTCAAATTGCCTTCAGTGACAAACCCCTGCGTAGAGTAATCACAAAAGACTTGAGCTAAACGTACAAAATGAAGATGAAAAGCAATAAATCTCCTTTATATGAGGAGCTTATATGATCCTCAAACAAAAGCGTACGCAAGATTTTAATGAGCAAAATAATGTTTATGTTGTAAAACAGCAACACAAGTATTAGCACAAGGAAAAAGAGTTCTTTTTTTTTTTTTTCTTCTCCAAGATCAGTTTCTACTGAATAACCATTCCTGAAAATGTTTCAAGCCCTTTTTTTTCCACCTGTGGAACACAGGCAATGTGTATTGAGGCCAGATTCTGAACTGGCTGAATCCAGCTGGCTTTGTGGATCAATTTGATTTTCACTAACTGAAACTGTTACGGGCAAAAATAAAAAAATAAAAGAAAGGAACAATAAGTTGATAATTTAGTATACATGGGTGATGGAGTGAATGACCAAAAATGACCTTTTGAATTCTTGATCATGAGGCTGCTACTTGCTAGCTGCAGCCAGTTCAGGGTGGATGTCTGGACTACCACAAAGAATTGAATCTGGAATCCTGCAGTTAATAAACAGATACAAGACTGGACCAGCAGTTATGAGGCTGCTCACACACTGTACTTCTGTATGTAGATTACTTAGACCATGAAAAAAATGAGTTTGAGAAACTAGATGAAAGAGGAGGCTGTTCAAAGAAGGGTTCTAGAACAGAAGTGGTTTTGGAAAGAGGAAGAAGTGTCAAAAGAAGAAGATGACACTCCTGGCTGTAGAAAAGATTTGGGGAAGATCATAGAGATTAGGAAGATAAAGGCAGATGAATGCTGGGGACAACCAGTTTCTTGGCTGGTAACACAGCATCCCTGCGGAAGATGTGAGCTGGTAAATGTAATGATAGGGGTGAGCAAATGTAATAATCAAGTAGGGTAAAAGCTCAAACCTCTTTTGTTATTAAATTGATGCCAGTACCAGATGTACTGTGGGCTGTGGCTTACTCTGTGTCACAGACCCAATCCAAATCAGTCATGGTATATTAATTCTCCTGTACACTGTTAACAAAAGTTATTCTCCCTCCAGAGTTGTCCCAGTTCCTATGAAAGTGTTGAACTTAATTGCTAACACAGCTCACTGCACAATATTGAAGTCCACAGTCAATCAGAAACACATCAGTTAAATCTTTCTTTCTTCCTTCCTTTCTGTCTGTCTCTTCTTTGGGTGGTTTCACACTGATGCAATTCATTGAAAATCAAAATAAATACAAACCTACACAGAAGAAATTGCATTTGAAGGTTTCCCCGAGACTCACTGATGACCAGTACTGGGAGATCATTTTATCAGCTTTGAAAGAAATATTCATCACGATTTTTACAGCTTTGTCATTCAAGTATTGGGAACAGTTCAGTTTTCCATTCAGCAGGTGCCAATATAGTTACTACAAATCCTAATCATGAGAGAAAATAGCCAGCACATACGTATACATGCACAGTTTCCCTCTCCACACACGTCATCAAATCTCAACACTGGAAGGATTCTGGCCTGAAATGTCACAGCCAAGTTATTTCATGCCCTGTAAACATGTGCCAGGTGATTGCATCTTCCCCTCAAGCAAAAGGATGGAATATATCAGGTTGCTAACAAACCTTGGGACTCTCCATGTTTCTCTCTTTAAAAATCTGCTTCTTGTAGCTGGAAGGGTTTTTGAGGCTTCCATTAGTCCTGCTAAAGATGTGACTTCAGACCATGAATGTTGCCATTACTGGGAAGAGCTCAAGATTTCTTTACGAGGGACAAGAACTGAACTGAGCTGGGCCCTTCAGAGGAAACGTCACTTAAATGAGTGATATTTTCTCTTTTCAAAAGCCTGGCCCTTGATTTGTCAAGAAAATGAAAGGTTGTTGGAGAAGAAAAAAGTTTCCTCACGGGCAGAAGTATTTCTTTATGAATAAAAGATTGGACTTTCTTGGTTTTATGAGCCCCAGACATTTGGGGGCCAATTCATGAATAAGTGCATAGAAGTTTGAAGAGGCCAGCTTCCTATCTTGGCTGCAATAACGTAGGAACATTTCTGTTTATGTATTGTTTGAAAGCAAGCAGAGGTTTTTGCTTTCTTCAGAATGCAAGCAGCTGAACCACCCAAGGAGTGAGATGCAGAGGTTTCATCAGAACATCTGGGTTGATCAGATGAGAGCAGAAAATGTTAGTCTACCGAAGAGAAGTTGTTTCTTTCTGTGAACAAATATCTCTTAGCCACAGAGGAAGGAAAAATAAGACAGTTTTCACATTCTGAAAAGTAATACATTGAAAGGGCCTAACTTTTACAGCAACTTGAAGTAATCTCTATCAACTGTGGTACTGGGTTCTGATGTCAGGGTTATGTGATAGCTTCATTTTCTGATAGTAGTTCAGTGTTGATTGCAGAAATTACGAAGGACAAATGAACTTCCATATGAGAGATACAAAGCAACATCAAACTAAGAAATAAAAATATTTCTCACACAAAGTTTAACAGACTGTACCTAACTCCCCTGTTAAATTTTCTCACTGTTGGCTTACTTCTGAAGGAATCACTCCACATTGTGTGTATTCACATTACTTGAGCTAAAAATGCCTGCCTTATTTAGACTTTGAATGCGAAGTGAAATCCATGAAGCTCTGCAAGCAAGGCCACAAATCAATATAACAGATTTGAAGAAATGAAAAATGAAGTATTCACATATCTGGTACAATGGCTTTTCTATTCGGTTGTATATTTCCTTCAGATGACCTCAACCCACTTACATTCACACCTTCTAAGTTGCCCAGAGACAGGAAAAGTAGGAGGCCAGTTTTCCTACCTCTTCTGTATTGTAATTGATATTCTTGCCATTTGCCTCCATTCAAATATTGAATATTAGAGGGAAACAAAAATCAAGAAAAAAAATCTCAAAAACATGTTAAGAGGAACCACTCCTTTAAAATCACATTCCAGCAAATGTGCATTTTAAGAAAGATGTCATCTTCTAGGTGCTTGAGCATGTCTCTTCTGTATTACTCTTTCACCTTCCTTAAAGAGAGATGCTTTCTGCATTTCTGATTGTATTTCACCACAACAGATAGGAATAATATGATCTACAAGTTGACCCTGAGCTACCTTCCATACACGTGATTTTTGCAGTAAATGAAATTCGATAACATAGATATCCTTAGCACAATAAAGAAGTGGCCAGATTCTCCAAAAATATACATTAATGTAGCTCCAGTGAAGAAAAAAAAAAAAAACTAAGCCAATTTAAGCCCACAAAGGAACTATATGATAAAGTTCTGCTGGTTTAAATACAATTCTACTTAGTAATTTGCTGAAGCTGAAGAAAATGAATTTATTTTTGTTCATTGTGAATACCTCTTCAGTGCTGACTCCATGCCTTAAATAAAATGCATATAAAAGGTCTAGGTGACCCCTATTGTATTCTTATCGGGTAATACAGAGACTACTTAGATACTATGAGCTGCTAGAGTTCGATTTGTCTTTGTCTCTGGACATGACTTTAGCTAAAGTTTAGTTTTAGAAGCTTCTGTTTTAGCAGCCAAACAGTGATGGGGGCAGTGGACTTGAACTTAATTCTGTCACTTCTTTCACATGGTGTTTAGAAGGGTTTAGCAGAACACTCAGGGTGTGATATGTTAAGACACTGACCTAAAACTCAGATGAGATGTCTTAGGCAAGTGTCTTTTCTGAAGTATTACTCTCTGACAGGCAGCTAGTACAACAGAAAAGCATAGCTGATATGCAGGAGATAAAGCACAGGTTGCAAGGAATGGCTTGCAATAGAGATTATTCACATTCAGGAGATTTAATGTCAGGGACTGAGACCAACAAGAAGTTGTCATGGACTAATAGATATAGTCCATTTGATTAGCATATATGGGGTACAGCTGTGCATTATTTAGCCGAGAATATGAAGGTGTTGGGAATTCTGGCATAAAGCCAATGGCACATACTTAGACAAATGGCCTTGTTATTTACATCTTGGCTTTCAGAAAGTTAAAGTGTCTGAAGTGTATAAAGACATCACCCACTACGGCATCTATATCCAAAATCACATAAAAGAAAGCTGTAAGCACCGTCATGTGTTGATGCCTTTAGTAGAAAAGGGACAGAATCTGGGAGAAATCCGGGGATAAAAATGTGCATTAAACACAATGTGCAACAACTCGGCTGTTTTGCATCAGAATTGAAGAGTCCTTCCTTCCCTTCAGTAGCTTTTGTTTTACCATTGAATCTCAGGTAACTCTATAGATACAAAAGGACTCTGGGATATGGACAGCATTATGAACTTTACATGAAAATCAGTCTTCTTTAACAGAAGGGAAGAATGTTAAAAAAAAATTCTCTCTAAACTATCTGATTAAAAAAAAAAATTAAAACAAAAAACCCTGCTACCAATCTTCAAAGCAGGATATGAGCTCTGGGCAGAGGTATGTTTATACAGATCAGAAGTCTGTGAAAAGACAATTCCAGCCAGGGAATTCCCTTTAACTTGATACTGGTAGTATTATTGTCAGGAAGATAAGAAATAATGAAGGGAAAAATCTCAAAAACACAGAGCTACGAAGTTGTCCCCCTAAGCTAGAATGCTGCTTCCTTTCAAATTTCTCCAAATAGTCTCAGAGATCAGGATATGATTTGAATTCTAAAAAAACCCTATTATCTAGATACAGAAATTCAAGTCGCCTCCCGCAGTAAATGAGTAGGATGCAGTCAGATGTGGAACAATGGCTTGGGTCAGAAGGCATTCAGACAAAATCATTAGGCTTAGCCTACAGAAGTCAAATCTCATGGCCAATTGAGTCCACTGGCTCTGACTCTCCGAAGTACTTCCAACTGATTAGATCAGGCCAAGAAATGCCTTGCAGTACTATTATGATCTAAAGTCACAGAAACCCTGAGAGTAAACAGATGAAATTTTAATTGTGCTTACCGAAACAAAATCTGTGAAGTGAGGTACATAATATTACCAAAAATAGTTTGAAAGCCAGGTAAGTCATACAAGAGAAAAACAGGGAGAGAAACACTACTATTATAGCAGTACAGAAACTAGCTTCATTCCAGGTGGGAAGAACACCAGAAAACTTTGAAATTTTTCAGGAAAAATACTTCTATCTGATGCCTGAAAGAGTAAAGATGAATTGGTTAGGGTCTTCAGAAATGTTTCAATCCAACAATGTAAAAAAATTTGACTTCTGTTTCTATTTGAAATACTATAAATTTCCCTATAGGAAAAACAAACAAAAAGCTATTAAAACATTAAAGTGGGCAACTTGTGACTTCCAAATGAACAAAGACATTTAACTTTGCAGATTCTAAATAAATACATCATACTATTCTGATAATCTTGCTCTTCCTTCTTTTAAAAGGAAATTAAAATCTGTCAAATTACATCTATTAGAGTAGAATAAAAAATATTACTGTGGACTACAGTTTCATTGCATTACCTATGACTACCTTTAACAATCATATCATATAAATTGACAGCTTTCAGCAGTGCTATCTTTAAAGTAATATATTTGAAAGGTACTGGATACAGATGTATTTCTGAAACTAAATTTATATCCTTTACATTGCATGTCACTGATACATATGCAAAACAGGAGTCTAGTTACAAGCATAACAAGACATATGCAAAATTATACCTAAATATTAATAAAGCCTTTGAATTTTGCATTCTCAGTGTCATATTCCAGCATCCTTGATACAATCCCAGCTAAGTGCAATGATTGATTCCCAAGCAGAACTACGTGTTAAAATATAGTCAACACAGAATGTGAATGCAATATACGTAGGTTCCACTGAAAGTAATGCCTCCTATTTTTCTCCACAGAAAACAGATGCAAAGAGTACAATAACACTATTTGATAGAGCTACAAAATGCTATTTTTCAGTACTGTTAACACTATTAGCTATGCAACTCTATCAGTGATAAACAAGAGCCTGCATGTAAAAATCTGCACGGCCATCCAGAATATGGATTGTCCCTCACATCACTGTTGCCACTGCTGAAACATACTACCTATTGCCTTGCAATGCTCGCAAGTTATGTTCTCTACAGGCATTCAGAAAGTGTCAGTGAACATCAGTGGGTGCCACTTTTTCCACACGGAGGAATTCAGCAACACCACTGTTTCATAGGCTCTTCCGTGTCAGACGCCATTTTGTCAGACTGCATCTCTGCTCTCTGCTGCCATCTGTCACATGGCAACTGCAGATAACAGGATGTTTGTGGGAAGGTTCAAACTCTACTGCTGTTACCACCAGTATCCACCACCTCCAGCGTCATGAGCCCATATCATAAAATAGAAGGCATTACTTTCAAAGCAGCCTTTGTACAATCTCAGAGAAAGGATATAGAGGATAGACTGTCTAATTGCACCAAAGGTTCCAGTGGCAGAACCTCATTTTGTCAGTGGCACAAGTATTTTAGAGGAAGGGTTGTGGTTTTACGAAGTAACTAGTACTTAGTAAAGGTCCTTTCCACCTTTGAACATGTTTTGTGCCTATCCTTGAAGCCCAGGTCAAACCTGTGCTCTATCACTAGGTCTTGTGAATAATTCAAGAAAGTTTTATAAAAGAATTTTGTTCCCATTCATTTATATGAAAGTCAGAGAACACAGGCTTCTCATTTCAGAGGAATTTAGGAGTCCATTTCTTTTCTGGAAAACAACCTACTTCTACACAGAAATTTGAAGGCCAAATGAGTTTCACTGTATGCTCATATACTGTAGGCAATAAAAGTCAGCTACAGACCATGAGCTAAAGCAATAATAAAAAAATGGTATTTTGAGGGGATCAGATGAAGGAAATTCCTAGAAAATGCTCAGTATATGTGTTGCATTCTGGGAGAGCAGACTTGAGTGAGGGCAAGAACAAGACGAATTTACATTCCCTTTAGGCCTACTCCATTTCAACATACATTCAGCAGCAAAAAGGCCCAGAGGTATAAATTAGAGCAACAGCTACTTTTTGCTTGCAACACCTCATGTTCTGCCTATAGACTCCCATGAAACCCACAGTACCTGAACAACTATTTCAGAAATGTTTAAATTCACATGCTTTGCCAGGAAATATGCACTCAAATAACACACGATCTCTTGCAGATGTAGGCACTGCTAGGCAAGGCCATCACTGTTTCTATATTTCTCCTACTTTTCCCCAGCATCTGCTGATTTGTGGTCAGGCCTTTCCTTTTATCACAAACAGCTTCTGCTTTGGGACTCTCTTCTTAACTTCATGGCCACTCCTCAGTTGGCATGGCGCTTACCTATAGCCCACTTTTATCTCCATGGGAGATCCTTTCCTTCTTTCCTATGAGCCTCTTCCCTCAGTAAGTGAAATAACCTTTTGCTGCACAGCAAGGGACAGGTTTACAATTGCTAATTGTTCTCTTACTGACTGTATCTCTTAGGACAGAGAGTCTCTCTCCCAACAATAATACTGAAAAAGAGACTTGATCTGAATGCAATCACATTTTAGGGTCATATCATCACTAGCAGAGAAGAATCAACTTGTGTTGTATCAGTGGCCCATAATATGGGAGATATGGGTGACAAATGCCAGATAACAATTACATAACACAGTTACTGTCCCTTAACTCTGTTAGATTTGCTTCTGATCAGTTACACAAGGATTATTAAAGAAAGTCACAGACTTGCTTAAGTTGGGAAGCAGAGTTAAAATTTCTGCATGTTGCAAACATCAAAGAAGTTCTGCACCTGGTTTATCTGAGCACAACCTGCCAGATGCAAGGCGCTGTGACATCTAGAAATATTGTGCGGTGGAAAACACCATATACCACCCCCTCAGATTTTTCTATTCATGCTTTATTACAGCTCTTTTACATATTCACTTCCTAAGCATCTCTTAACCACACAGGCTACTACATCAGGACATAACTCTTACCAGTTACCCAGAGCACTTCCATCATGCTTACCTCAGCACTTGTGTTGCTGGTTTAGAACCTACTACAGCCTGGCTTCACAGGTCTCTGACCGTAGTGACAAAAAACAATCTCTGCTTTCTAAGTGAGAAAAAATATTGTGTGCTTCTTTCCCTTTTCTACACCAAAGGATGCTCATTACATTCTGTCAAGCTAAGAGGTTAGCTTCTATATATCATCTGACCCACCAAGTAATTAGTTTACGTCAAGCAAACGACACAGCTAAATTTTGCCAGCTTTTGTTTTGCTAAGTAAAAAAAAAAAAAAAAAAAAAAGCTCAAGAAAATCAACAACTTGCCCTGTAGTATAGTTCACAATTTGATGTATAACCTGAAAAATACACATAAATGAAAACGTCTGTGCATTCTCCCTGGGATGATAAGGATAGCTTGGTGCAATCTACCGCATTGCCCAGGACAACATTGGCCCTGTCCACAGCAGTCCCTTCAAGAACTGTTTCACACTAAGGGGGACCATACATTCTTTCCCCTACTGAAACATCTCAGGAGCTCCAGGTTCATGTCTTAAGATAGAGAAAAAAAATTTTTCCTCTTTTGAAACCTTCTGACAAGTGTCTCTGACCAGTCTGAGACCATGTGATCTGGCCAGGCTAAGAACATATGGCTAGAGACATCTTAGCTGAGGGTTACAACAACAAAGAGATTTCCTTTTTAGATAGTAGTGCTTTTTAGGATAGAATAGGTTGAGACATTAGGTCTCGAGGTGTTACAGCAAGTGTCAGTGCAGGGGAGAGAGAGAGCAGATCTGAAATGACCAGAGATGCATTTTGAGTTCAGCAGTGCAATTACAGTCTTGAGCTCTTCTGAAGCTCAAAATCGGAGCAGAAAGGGTGAACTGCAGTTTTAGTTGTGCTATTAAGGTTTCTTTTCATGGAATTGTCATCCATTCTCGGCTAATCACAGAAATTGCAAAATCAAGGAAACTTTAGGGAGTGGAAGCATTTTTAAATTGGGTGGCAGAGCTCTCAGACTCTAATTTTATTCTGAATATTAGAATTTTTTGTTCCCAGGAGAGATTTGCTCAACGCCTGAAAAGCACAATATTAATCGCTTCTCCCCAGTTCTAGTTTTCAGGTTACTCTTGGGTAAAGCAAGCAACCCAGCGCAATATTTTACAGTGATAAAAAATTAAATGTACCTGATTTAGTTTCTGGTTGCTCTCCAAATCATCACCATTAGCAGCAGCTATTAATTTCTGTGCTGATTGTCCAAGCTTTATTGTTCCTAAGGAACAAGGCTTTATCAATATACTTCGTAAAAAAAAAAAAACAAACACTTCAAACAGTCTCGTGCACATGCATGCACATGCATAGACACACATGCAGAAAGCATGCCTAAGTACTCCAAAAGTCACTGACAAAAAAACCTCATCTGTTTTACAGAAGGTGGAAGGCCACAGGATATCCTCACAGCTGGTTTTGTGGGCTCCCACAAACACATTCTTGCTGTCTTTCAAAAGCAGAACAGAGATTAACATCCTTTGCCTCATCTCCCATCCTAGTTTCTCTGAGAACACTCAAATGAGTGTTTGTCCCTTTTTTTTTTTTTTTTTTTTTTTTTTTTTTGTCCTAACTTTCAGAACACTCCCCATATTACATTCATTTTGGATATATAAACAGCTCCTTTCAGCACCATTTTGGCCTGGTGTCCTTCCCACGTATCTTTGAGACAAATAAGTGATAATCCATCAAGGAATTGAGGGTCAGTAGAAATAATCAGACTGGAGTTGCTAATTTGGTCTTGTAGTTGCAAATATTATTCATCCTGTATCCACCCTGCAGCAACTCCTTTTGACTGTGAGGTTGATTTATGCTACCTGTCCTGCACCCACATTCCTACTCCTCCTCAGCTATTTCATCTGATTTTGTCCTTCTCAAGCTGGTTAACTTTGCCTGATTCCTGTGCTCAAATATTTCAGCCACTCATTCACAGCTGTGAAGCTCTGAATGTCCTGGGGGACACCAGTGAGCTGCCAGGGAGTTGAGTGTACTAATGCTTTAGCACATTACCTTCTCTCTACTGAGCAGTAGACCTTGACCTCAGCTCTATTTGCAGCATCTCTGAGATAAGTTCTGTTCCTAATTCCCTTGGAGACCAAAGAACATATCAGATCAGATGTTCAGTCTCAGATTTATTAGAATGTGAACGTAACTCTTTCATATTAATTTTCATTTCCAACTGGGTGCCCATGCAGTTCTAAGGATCTGAGTTTATATTTCATAATGAATCCACACAGAAAATAAGCCCCCTCCCCTGTCGTTATAGATAGGTCAGTAGTAACCTTATCATCATCTGTCCATATCAATTTACAGAATTATTACTGGTTTATTTTCTACTGAAAAAAAGGACAATTGTTCCCATGTGTTTTATTTCTTCATTAGAATTCTGTTTTTGTTTTGTGTATCTGCATATAGAAACACACGTGCACCTCTACACAGATATGCAAATATGCAAGCCCTCAGTATGGATGCACACATCTTTTTCTGAATTGCAGTCATGCTAAACAAAATCCCTCCAGGGCTTTTCTTGCCACTCCTTTTTACATGTTTGACAGTTTCCCAGGGAATTAGTCTTAGTGCATTATCGGATATGTGTTCTAAACAATTAAATTTGACATTTCTGTAGGAGAAATCTCAGACCAAGAGAACCGTAATCTCTGAATGCAGAAATGTACTGGGAGAGGTGTTTTTTGGGGTTGTTTTTTGTTTGTTTGTTTTTTCCCTCCAAGATTCCCTATCCCTTCCTTTGTTTGTATCTCCTATCCCATTAAATGCCCCTGCTCATCATCTTACTATGCAGAATCTCATCTCAGCAGGTGCATTTCATTTATTGAAACATTATTTGAGAACAACTTTATTAAAAATTCAAGATGTCAATAGAAGATGACATAGTGCATAGCAGCTTGTAACCTGGAAAGCTTTACAGAATAAAACAATATTCAACAGTAGACAGGGTGTAGTGTGAATTACAGAAAGGAGCAGCATTAAGCTGCTCCCTTGTGAATAAATTGAAAGTGTTTAGTCACATGGTTAGTAATGAAGACAGATAGAAGCAGAGTTGCATAGACAAAAGAGAAGAAATTGTATTGGAGAAGAGGTCATGGGGGACAGTGAAAAAGACAAGGAAAGCTACCTGCAGATTATAGGATGTACAGAGAGAGTTATGGGGTTCAGAAGAAACACTGACATGGAGAGAAGGAAGTTCTGCCTTATGCTTTCAGATTCACTGAAGGTTATAATAAAAGGTGAAACCTACCCTTGTTTAGATTTGGGTATGGAATTTCATTGGCAATGATTCCCAGCTTTGCCTGTGGGGAGCAGATTTCACAGTGCATTTCTCCTCTGAAGGATTCATCCCCATAAATTGCAAGACCTTTGCTCAGCTAAAAATCTTGAGCGATTTCAGAGCATAATGGAACAAAATGTGAACACTAACAACCAAATATTAGCAGAGGACGTATATGATGAATAGCTGGGTAGAAACATAATGAATAATATTATTTGGTAAAGAATATCATCTAGCTGTAGCCAGAACAGAATAATGGGTAAAGAGATTAATAAATAACAGTTCAAATACACTGAGAACAAAAATATCCAAAGCATCAGCAAAACCAAGTTAGAACTTTTTGCCCACATCATATTTTTGTACAAAATGCCCTTAAAAAAAAATAGTGATGTCCACAAGAGCTATTTAATTGCCAATTAGGGCTCTTTCAAGTTTTTGTTTACTGTAGGAAAGTAACTTTCAAAGGATGCACAGTGAAAGACACCTAATACCACTTTCTGACCTTTTGAAAATAATACATTCTGAAGCACTTTTTAAAAGCCTGTTAATAGAAAATAGAAAAGTTTGAAAAACAGTGAATAAAAATAAGAACATTTCCGTATTCTTCCACCAGCAAGGAAACATCCATAGCCTACTCTCCTTCTTGACATCCGTGTTTTCCTTTACCAATCCTGAAGCCCCTTCTGTGCCTCACTTCCCTAGAATCAAACAAAAGGTATCAGCATACTTTGCATAGCAAGTAATGTTCTGACATGCTCAAATGCTACCTACCTTTCTATACTGCATCAATATTGCTATAAACCCTGCGTGGTGACCTCATTGCAGCCTATCAATACCTGAAGGGAACCTACACCCAGGAGGGGAGTAAACTCTTCAAAAGGGCTGACAACAGCAGGACTAGGGGAAATGGATCCAAGTTGAAGGAGGGAAGATTTCGGTTGGATGTTAGCGGGAAGTTCTTTACAAGGAGAGTGGTTAGGCCCTGGAACTGGCTGCCCAGGGAGGTTGTGGATGCCCCGTCCTTGGATGTGTTTAAGGCCAGGTTGGACGGGGTCGTGGGCAACCTGATCTGAATGTGTATGTTTGGTGGCCCTGCTAGGCAGGGGGGTTGGAACTACATGATCCTTGAGGTCCCTTCCAACCCGGGTGATTCTGTGATTCTGTGATTCTCCAGTGCTGTATGGTCTTCCCTTCCAGTATTGCTACCAACTTGTTCTACAACTTACAACTTTTTCCTTATGATTTTGTACCTTTTCCAGCCATTTCTCTTAAGAAGCCACTATGCTTCTCAGATTGGGGTTTGGGGGAACAAGAGGAAAGAAAAAGAATAGATAAAAGAGAGGAGAGGAAGTGAACGTGGCCCAACATACAGTACTTTCAGCTCAGATATCTCCAATAATTCCCTATTTCTGCTCATGATTTTCATCTTCTTGCTCAATTTGCTCACACACTGAGCCTGAAGTTCCTTAGGGCAGACACTTGCCCTCAAGTTTTGATTGTAACGTGTAGTATAGCAGAGCCTGAAATCCTTTAGAGGCATCTCATGAGGAAAATTTACTAATAAGGTTGATACATATCCAGATGACGTGTACAGGGCATGATGAATACTGTTTTCACCACAGAACACTTCTTCATAAAGTATCTACAATTTTCTCAGGAGTATGAATCTTGTTGTAGCAGAATTATACTTTTTCTTTCTACATCAGATTTGCATCCCATTTTCCAAGTCACCCATAAGTTACAATTCAACTTTTTCACGCCAAGCCCACCATTAAAAAAACAAACTGAAAGCATGAAGACATGCATGAACACATAAGCAGGAACCCACAGATGTGTTTGGTGTGTTCCTCTCCACTGAGTGCAGGCCTCTGTGGCAAGTGAACATTTCCAGTCAGTTTTGCTGCATCTCAGATCACAGCAAAGCAGAAGTCAACCACCACAGCCTCGTGTGCCAGCTCGAAATATACATGGGCAAGACAGCTCATCACTCTGTTTTCAAGAGTTCTTTTCGAGTAGGAGATCTTCCAGCAGCCAGGTAGTGTCCTGTCCAAATCATAGCAAACTCAAAGTTTGCACAAACAAACAAAAAATTTCAGACTCACTTCAATTCCTTTCTAAACTTGGGTCTGCCCCTGCATTCCCAGACCAGAGAATTTCTTTTTGTGTATGTGAGAAAGGGAAAAGTTAACCGCGCAATTCTTCTTGTTCTTTTCTGAATTATGCTAGTGCAGTCTAGACTTGCAATTTAAAAAGCTGTTTATAAGCAGCTGCTTGGCAAAGAGCAGACATCTTTCTTGTAGTCCAATACATTTAAGTATTTAAAGGCCAGCTGCACAGAGCAATGTCCCAGAACATTGTCACTGGGACACAGTGACTCATGCATAGCCAGAGGAACATGAATTGGACTTTCTACCACAAGAGGGGGCTCTGTCTGCCCTGCTTCCCCATACACCCAGTTTTACACTTTGCTTCTGTTCCTGCATGAAAAATCATTGTTTCCTTGGTTATAATGTATTATTTTTGTCTTCTCATTTTGCTGTACAGCAGCAAATTTATTTTCCATAGCAAGAAAACAACTTCTTGGGTTTGGCCCCAAACAGACACGCAAAACTGACAAAACCTCTAGGATCTCCTTGTCTGACATAGATGAGCTGTACTTACAGAATTAAAGCAAAACCTTTATTGCAGAGGGAAATGATGCTATAACCAAGCCATCTGTTTCATAGCCTCCTACAACAGAGAGCATTCATGTGGGTTTCCTGCTTCTTATTATGTGAGCATTTTACTCACATAAGATTCTGATCTTTGGTGCTCACTGGCAAAACAGGAACAGGCTGAAATGGGTATAACTGCTGAATTTTTTTCAGGGAATCTTATTTTTTTAATATATCATTTTACAGAAAACAAACAAACAAACAAACAGTTATCAGCTCTATCATTATGCCCAGGGGATTTAATCAGATCTTCAGAATGACTGGTAGTTAACACATCCATAATAAAACCAAACTGTGCCCTAAGTACTTCTATTGGCTTTGCATCATGAAGGTTCAGCTGGCTTAAAATCATGCATCATTTCTTTTGAATGGTAGGGGATAGTTTTGAATAGGATTTCTGGTTTCTTTTCATCAGATATAAAATATCATAAGTGAACTCCATCACTTGTATGCGCTGTGCATGAAGATGGCCACAATAGAGCTGCATGGGATGTTCCAAAGGGACAGAATATCTGAAAGAGCACTTCTGAAGATGATCACCTTAGCTCTGACACTGCAAGGTAACCACCTCCTGGGATAGGAACCATGTACCTCCCTGTCCATGAGTCTATGAATGTGCAGGAAACATCTGAGTTTGTCTGCCAAATAAATTTGGTTCCTTTCCTGCACAGAACATCCCATATCTCCTCGTAACTGCTTCCAAAGAGTAGGTGAAAGAAACAATCTACGGCATAGCCCATGCATGATACCTAGACAACCAGACTTCTGAAAGTGGCAGCCATATCTGCCATGCCTTCCCATACATTATCAGACTCTGGAGAAGCTGGTTCTTTGTCTGACTTTGCTATTCAGTCCTGTATGTCCTTTACGTGTCCTTATGTTCATCCTAATTGTAAAATGGAACTTACCAGATCCAGAAGGTTGTTTAACTGAATTACAGGCCTTTAGAAGTACAACCTACTGCATTTCTCATAGTCTGCTGTGCAATGTTTACCTCTAAATTTTAGCTATGGCAAGCTGACAGTTTCATCGAGCAGTTGTGAACCATTTAGCATGGTTTTGCAGACCACTGATGGCCTGTGAATCATTAGTCAGTGCATGTTACCTTGAACATACAAAGTGGAGGCCCCTGAATGACCTCAAATCTCTCTTCTTTGTTCCTTCATAATTTTTATTTCTGCTTCTTCTGCCGCTACAGACTTGTACTTTTTCTCAGTAAGTACCAGGTGCTGCTCATCTTAAAAACACTGAAAAAAAAAGTATTCACATCTTCCTAAGCCTTATGAAAATGGCCTTTCTCACATTCAAGACGGCACCAGAAGAGATTTTTTGGCTCAAATCCTGTCCTCTGTGACCTGACTTTGCCTTCTTGTACAAGCTCATTATAAATTTGTCAAAACTCTTTTAAATGAGCAAAGCATACTCCTCAGTCCTTTTGGAAAAATGACCAGAACCTTAATATTTTGCTGATACAAGAGTCTTCTTACTTTCAGGTTAAAACTTCTTTATAGCCCTGAGAAGAGGGATTTCATATGCCACTCTTTGCAGAACAGGGCAGAAGAGAATGCCAGATGTTTTAGTTTGCTTGGAAACAAGTTACATTCAGAAAAGGATTGTAAAGAAGAATAACAGCCATTTCTTAGGCAGTGAGCCCAAGGCTCCCAGGAAAAACTAACATGCAATTTTAGCACTGGGACTGGATCACAGAATCATGCAATTGTTGGGGTTGGAAGGAACCTCTGGGAATGAGCAAATCCAACCCTTCTTCTACAGCATTTTCCCATGGTAGGTTGCAGTATTGATTAGAAATTATGAAAAATACTTTTTGTACAGAATGGACAAAACCTGTTTACTCCTTCAGTCTCCCTTTCCTGCACGGCCATTTCCTGACTAGTTGTCATTAATTGTTAGTTTCAGCAACTGTGGCTTAATGAAGATAAACGTTCCTGCAGCCTCTGAAATACAAGCCATTTGTACAGTAGCCACTTGGTGGGTCTACATTCAGCTCAGAGCAACCAGCCAGTTGTTTCTACCATAAATACCATCACCAGAATTGTCACTAGCCTTCAGCCTCAGCAGTTTCTTTAAACCCAAGACTGATGGGTCACAAAAAGTAAATATTTCCTAGAGATTACTTTTGCCAGCATGGTTTAAAATGCTTCTAGCAAGAGGCAGCGTGAGAAACAACTGTCTCTACTATTCAGTGAGTAAATAGATGGCATTTCTTCAGTAGATTCAGCATAACATTTCGCTCTAGTACCAATCAGTGCTGGAGGACAAACCAGCAGCTGCTCTTTAAGAACAAAGTTATTTATTCATCTCCGTATGGCAGAAAAGAAACTGAGGGAAAGGGCTCCTCTGAATCACTGAATTGGAAAGGACCTCTCAAAATCATTGAGTCCAGCCCCTCTGCAAAGCAAGCCTCCTACAGCAGGCTGCACAGGTAGGTGTCCAGGCAGGTCTTGAATATCTCCAGAGAAGGAGAATTCACAACCTCCCTGAGCAGCCTATTCCAGTGCTCTGTCACTGTGAAGAAGTTCCTTTGCATATTGCTGTGGAAATTCCTATGCTCCATTTCATGGCCATTTCCCCTTGTCCTATCCCCACAGACTGCTGAAAAGAGGCTGGCCAAATCTTTTTGACTCCCACTCTTAAGATACTGAAAAACATTAATCAGATCCCCTCTGAGTCTTCTTTTCTCCAGTCTGAACAGACTCAGTTCGCTCAGCCTTTCTTCATAGGGGAGATTCTCCAGACCCTTTATGATCCTTATGGCCCTCTGCTGGATTCTTTCCAGGAGCTCCCTGTCTTTTTTGTACTGGGGAGCCTAGAACTGGATACAGTACTCCAGGTTAGGCCTGATGGTGATGGTGATGTCCCAACTACCATGCTGCTTCTGAGTAAGCAGGTACTGTCTTTGGAAGAAAGGTCTCTTGATATAAAGAGGTTGGAAGCAGAAACAAGCCAAAACAAAGCAAAGAGTCACACAAACAAAGTTCTCTTGAAGACTGGAGGGAAAAAAGAAGCAACCAAGTAAACAAACAAAAAAAAAACCTTTAGGAAATTCACAGAGGAACAATGATAGGATTTTATTTTAAATGAACATTCTTCAGGTCCTTGAAATAGCCATGACAAAATGCAGCACTAACATTTTATTTCCCTCTCTCACCAAAGTCTCATAAACAGTGTAATCAGTTCTGCTGAAATTTTAGATACTAAACAAAACCAATACTCTCAGCCAGAGGAGCAGCCCAACACAGAAGTTTCATCACAGATTTAGCAAAACAATTGCAAGCAAGCTCATTAAAGTAAAGGAATTGGATCTCCAGATATTCTTACCAGCATAGAATGTGTAAGAAGGAGAGATTGTACTATTTTCCTTTGTTTCACTTATCTCTTTTTTTCTTCATTTATTCTCTTTCAATAATTGAAAAAATATTCTTTGCTATTTCCCTTTCAATCTCTTATAAATAAAACAAACCTTATGATCAATGATGTTTGGTTTTCCACCCAACTGATACCTGAATCAATATTAAATTTAAAATAGAAACATTTGCCACATTCTGGGTTAATGATCTAACAGGAAAGAGCTTCCTGTCTTCCCTGACATAACTGGACTTTCATGCGAAAGTACAAACACAACTGTGAACTTGAATGTGGTGCATGGACAGATGCATGATTTTGTGTGACTTTCTTCACTTTCTCATGCACCAAAAATGGAGAGATAGAGAAGTGCACTGTTGTTCGAGATAATTAGGAAAAGTATGCAAGCCGTCTTCATTAGTGGTTCTTAATACAGCAATGAAAACAGAATTTCAGCTTAGCCCTAACTCTTCAGCTGACAGAGCAGGGCCACTACAGCAGGACTGTGGAGAAAAGCTGTATGACAAGAGGTTTGTAATGATTTACAGAGTTTTCTTAATTGCACAATCAGTTGTTTGTTCCAGCTAATTGAGTTTCCCTTCCAGTAATTACTCTTTGCAGTTCTTTATGCTACTGTATTGCATGCTCAAATTTCCATACAGCTACCTTAGCTCAGTCAACTCCCTGGACTTTTCTGCCTCGTTCAACTGAATTAGTATCATTCTGGAGTGGCTCGTGAGGAATGATGGATTTACTTTCTATGAAATTTCTCTGCATATGTGTAAAGAGAGGTGTAAAAAGATATAAAAGTTTTCTTTGTGCATTCTCAGTGCTTTGAAATCTTGTTCTTCATTCCAGAAGTCATCTTTATACCTGTAGCCAAAACCCTGTTCAAACCATTATCTGCCACTGCCTTGACTTTCTGACATGATAGCACAGGAAAAACAAAGAAAAAATAAAAAAGCAATGTTTAATGGAATCAGAAATTACTACGAAAAAGCTGTGATACCAGGAGAAATGAAGGGGGCTCTGAAGGCTGTCTCATAAACTACCGATATTTGCAGGTAATTTTGTATTTTTTCCATCAATTACAAAAGGTGAACTGCTCCTCCTTGTCTGCTGCTGCTTAAACTGTTTTACTATTACATTAAACAATGTTGTCTATAACCATTTGTATTAGCTTACAATTATTTTTATGCACTTTATGTTTCTATTTTTAGGATTGCCAGATGTATACCAGTAATTATGATTTGTATGTCTCATACATATTGATATTTCTGGTACTTCTGCTTCCAAGATAAGCAGATGGAGATGAGCTGAATTTCACCAAGCTATATATTGCAAACAGTTAGGATATAAATAAGGTATTTCTGAGCTGACCTCCTTTTTCATCTGCTTTGTTATCACCACAGACCCAGTATCAATAACATATGCTTTATGTCTATGTTTACTTATCTTTTATAGTCTTCAACTATAAACCAACAGGCAGTGGAATCTCATTACTTTGCTGAAGTTTCATACAGATTAGACACAGCTAATTCTTATCATCTCCTCACTTTTTTTTTCTGGTGGTTTCATACTAATGGGCAGCTCTGCACCATCACACTGCTTTCTCACTTTCACTCCTCAACAGAGCAAGGGGGGGAAAAAAAAAAAAAGATAAAAAAAACTTTGCAAGTTGAGGTGAGGGAAGGGAAATCACTCCACAGTTACCATAATGGGCAAAACAGACTCAGCATGAAGGGGGCTAATGTGATTTATTACCAATTGTTAACACCTATAGAAAACTAAAAACACCTTCACCCCATGCATCTGGATTAAACTGAAGTGCAAAACAGCAGATCGGTTGCCAGTTTGTTTTGGCATTCAAATGAAAAAAAATTGGGCAGCAATAGTTGGCTACAGTTAAGCTAAGCCAAATAGTGTGTGCGAGAAAGAAAAACCTCTCCTTTGCCAACCTGAGAGCTTTATAGTACAACAATGATGGTTTTCAAAACTTTGATTTAGCCTTTTAATTTTGGTGCACTTCAGCTCTAACTTCTCAAAAATGTGTGTGTTGTTCTGAAAAGTAAAATTCAGTTAAAAAAAAAAATTATAGAAGTCAATGCTGAGAATCAAAATCTTTGCAACATTTTTATTTGTTTCTTACTGAAGTTATTTATCAAGCTTAGCCGCAGTCTGTGGACCTCATATTCTACTGCTCCATTCAAAATAATACTAAGTGAAAGAAGGAAAAGTATAAGACTATTTTAAGATCTTCTTAAAATAAGCTTTTCCTCATAGAGTAATCATTTTTGTAGCCTGAGTGAACCTGGACATACACATATCCATACAGAACAAACGAGTCCTAGTCAACACAGCCAATTCAGCCAACACCAAACAATACAAAGATCATCACCCAGACAGCTGTGAAGCTCCTTGAGAGCTTCACCATGAGTTTGTTCCGTTCTCATGCTTTGCTTACTTTTGTGGTTGTTTTTTTTTTGTTTGTTTGTTTTATTTCTGAATATTGTTGGTTCAAATAAACTCAAATTTTAAAGAAGAAAAATAAAAATGACCACGCATCATATTCCCTTCCAGTAAGTTTAATTTCTTAATTATTTGTAGGGGTATTCCTGAAAGCTGCCAAGGCGTGACTCATTTTTTATTAAACGCAGTGTCATCCAAAACTGTTCATCAATATCTTTTAGCCTTTCATTTCTCTCAGCCAACGTCCCTTTTAAGCAGAGCTCAGAGCATTTGATTCAATTGCTTTAGCTCTAGCTAAAAGCAAGCCCACACCAAACATGCTGAAAATTGTGTAACAGACCTCATTAGGGAACCAGAATGGAGAACCTCGCTACAGAAGTAAGTGGCCCTGCTGAGCAGGGGAGGACAGTTTAGCCTACAGATCCATACAAAGTCAGTGCCCAAAGACTGCTATTAGGAACACTGCTTTTGAGCTCACTATCTTTCAGAGAAGCCTTATAAAAGCAATTTTTTTAAATTCATGCCACTAAAAAACTCATGCCAATTTTTTTTCCAAGAATGAGGATTTATACTAAGTATTTATGAAATTCTACTTTGTAGCTCTGGTTATGATGCAGATATGAGATCTTTATTATTTAATATGAGATCTTTTCATCTTACCTCTGCTGTAATACTTGTATTTATTTTGGACTATGCATAAATTCTACATCAGAAGGCAGTCTCATTCTTGTGATGGTTCAAATTTCCTATTCTAAGCTGATGATTTCGAGGAAGGATGCTAATCTTTTTGGTTAGTTCAAGAAAAAATATTTAAATGTAAAATTATTTATTGCTATTTTTTCCATAAAGCTGAAAGAGAAACTGAGCAATGGATGATCCAAAACTACTAAGACTATGTTGGCACAGTTCATTAATGCTGTTGCATTATAAATGATCATGTAACGTACTATTTAGAATTTTAACCACCCCAGTAAGGGCACCACATTTATTTTTAGAGAATTGTTAGAAATAATTACTTGGTTGTCCTCCTTATAAATAGCAGCAGCCACAAGTAGAAATTAACTGCTGTGTAAACACAGTTGGGAGGTGTACGTGTCTGTGTTAGAGTGAATGAACCGTGTTGCACAGCAGAAAAACATCAGCCAACAAACTACTACTTCTGCTGCTGCAACAAATGCTACAGGAAATCTTTGCCAGCTGGTGCGAACCAGGGACAGCCCTCTAGGACAAGTTACAGAAGCCCTGAATGCTAAATCTGAGTTGTGGCTATCTTGTGGTTGTAGCTTCAGAGAATATCAACGGTACAAAAATCACTCTGCCTAGTAGAGATACCAGTTGAAACTATCAATCTAAAAGCATGTCTGGAGACGTCATTTCAATAGAAAGCATCACTCTGGGAGGTCTTCAAGATCACCTACCGCTGCTGACGCAATGGGGAAGTTCAAGTGCTTATATTAGAAGTACTTTATCAAGAAGCAGTGAGTAAATTACATGCCTAAATTATGAAACCTAGAATTGATGTTCAATTACTAACACTTAATCATTTATAGGTTTAACGTGTGCTCATTTCCAGTGTCTTCTCTAAATTCTCCTCATTGTTTTGTTTAGGATAAAAATGTTTACTTTGCTTCAGCTCAGACGTGTTCTGGATCACTGTATATTTACAAGGAACAGCAGCTTTCCTGCTTCAAGGAAGTTTCCTTTGTTACTGTTTGTACATGGTGTATCAAAAGACTCCTTATTAAATAATAGGGCACCTTTATATGAACTTTTTGAATCCACATTGCCTTTGATAAAAACACCCAAGGTCAATAGCTACATACCTAATCCAATAAAAAAGGTCCACAATTATTTATAAATTGGGAGTTTATGTTGTATGAAGCAGTTCATTACTGAGTGTATTTCCTTTTCTTTAAAATTTCCTGAAGTTTGTTTTACACTGAAAAACAAATGTCTTTTATCAGGGATTTAAATGCATATTTGAATATATAGAATTACTCTCAATTTTGCATAGCTGTGAGGCTTTATATCACGTGGAGGCGATTAAGAAAACTTTGCATCAGAAGAAGTTTTGTAAAATAAAGTTTATTTTTATTGGATCAGCTCCCGGCTGAATAGGCTAAGAAAAACGGAGTCATTTTTGAAAGAAAATAAACTCAAGGGTCTGATTTAAAAGTTCCACCTGAAAAATGCAAACCTCAAAAGAAGGTTTATACTGGAAATTGTAAAATATTTATTTAGCTGTTGTATTCCAAAAAAGGATGTGACTAAAACTTAAGTGTTTAAATACAAAGCCATTAAAAATTTGAAGCCTTTCCCTTCCTTTTACAAAGACCAAAGCAATTTTTGGACAAGTTTGGCCCAGTTTTAGCTTAAAATTTCATCCAAAATAACTATTTTCTGAGAAAAAGTAAGGTTTAGAAAGATCTACTTCTTACAATGAAAGAAATCTCTTGAGGAAAAAATTCTTAAATATACCATGTCCTGGCATTATGTCTTTATAGTGATGCAATTTGGACAAAGACATCTAAGGGACCAAAGCTGCTATGAAAATATATTCAAGACAAAAATGATTCTATCAGAAATAACAGCCTTAAAGGAACATTGTATGAATAATGACATGCTTCTATTATCTTTTGATATGAAGAGAACTGATAAACAGATCAGCCAAATGCAAGATTAGTGTTCTTTTGCCCATAGACTACTTATGATCCACAGTTTCTTCTGAAACATCGCTGCTGTGTACCTAAAGAAACGCTATTTTCTTGTAGAGCATCTATGTACAACCTATTAAGGAGACATTTCTACACTACTTTCAATTCTATAAAGCTTTGTTAGGACTTGAGAGTCCTAAGGCAGCTGAAAATTATGATATTAAGCTGCTGAAGAAAGTTTCTAACTGGGTGCAATATTTCCCACTGATGCCTTTTGAACCTTCCATTTCTGACGTTGGCCGTTGCTCTTTTCTTTTGTAAACGCCAAACGTTCTGTTCCTCAGTGCAGCCAATTAAGGCATTCCCTGAGTGTTCTGTTTTTCAGTAGCTGAAGATAAATTTTAATTACCTTTGGAAACATTGCTGTCATTTCCCTGCCAGAACAGTCTGAAGTGAAACTCCCCTCACAGTCCTTTACTGGGCAGAAATGCAGAAGCATCACCAGTTAAAAAGAATAAAACTGTACCCCTCTTTGCCATGACTTGTTTTCAGAGTCTTTGCTTGGCTCCTCATTTTTCCAACAATACATTCTGATAAAGAGTAGCTTGCAACCTCATGGATATCTGGAAGATAAGTGCTCCCTAAATCTCTCAAAGTTACTGCAGAGCACTGTTTCAATTTTAGAGCCATGCAGCTTGAGAGGGTTGCACTTCAACGGATTCCTTCTGTTCATCCTGCAGTGCAACATACAATTCCTGTGATTAATAAAAAACAGCATAAAGCCATAGCACACTGCCTGACCAATTCTATTAACCCTGTATGATGGTCTACTACAGATTCAAGAGCTCTTCATGAAACTTTTTCTCCTGGCAGTTATATTTTTCTGTTCATTGAGATTAACCACATCTGCTTTTAATCAGACTCTCTAGAGCTTCACAGGGAGTCTTGATTGCTGATTAGAGAGTGATGTTTGCCCAGATTGCTCTGTTTAGTTTTCCTTAAAGGCTTACTTGGAGAGTGACTTTTTTTTTTTTTTTTTTTAAATAAACAGTCTGCTCTTCAAAAGGGAATTAGAAATTATGAGTTTGGGAGTGTTCTTAGTTACAAGATTTCCAACTAGTCTGGCATACTACTTTAGAGTCACATCCATTGGAGTTGGTTGTGGCTCAGCTCATGTCTTGGATGGCATTTTGCTTTTTTCTTCTAGGCCAGTAATGCCATATTTCTACAGCAGAAGGAAATAACCAGCTTTTGGAGTATGAACCATGAGAGGTTTTGCAACAGGGCATTAGCCCCATGTATGAGGTCAAGTTAGGGGCTCTAAAATGCATTGCTCATGGTTTGCCTCTATGACTCTGCCCTTTCCTTATGTATGTTAAAGGAGAGCTTTTCTTTCTTTTCTCAAAAGGAGAAGTTCCGTGTGTCTCCCTTTATGCTTGGAGAATCTTGATGTTTCTGATCCAATAAAAGAATCTGGGCTGCCATATAACTATAAAGACAAGTGTTGGTGAAGGATTATCTGAATCATTCAAGAGAGGGCAGCTCAGCTATACTGAGAAAAGCACCTACCAAGAGTGAAGAAAGTCAAGAAGCTGGGAAAGACAGAAGAAAGAGGAAGAAAAAAAATCTTTTTGGCTTAAGTTATTGCAGGCTGAGTAATAAAAGATGTATTTATAAAACACAGATTTTTCCCTCCTTTGGAGAATTAAATCCTACCTACCAGGAAATTGACAGCAGGTTCAAGCACTAGCTGGCAACGCTAACCATGTATGCAACAACTTATCGACAGCCTGTGCAATAATGCACATATCTTAATGGAAAAGCTGAGCAACTGCCAAGGAAAACAACCTGAGGGAAGAGAGAACAAGCTGATGTTCAGAACTCCTGAATCGTGGGCTCTGAGAACAAAATTGCTTTGAAGTTCTTTGTTTTTTGCTTTCAGACACAGAATTATGAAGGGGGCTAAAATAGTTCTCAGCCCTACAGGTACTGGTATGTAAACCATATTTCTTTCCTGTGTCATAGCCATGTAGTTATGCAGTCTTACTGAATTCAGATCAGGAACACCTTTTTCTCACGATGACCTTTTCTTTCCTCTTTCTTTAGTCTGTCAACAAATCTTTCTTCTGTGACTTCCTTTCCCTCTGCTGTTTTTGTTTCTGCCACCAACACAAACCTAGTTTTAATATATAAACATGTTTAAAACAATTAGCCACAATCATTTGTTGTCACTGTCATGTGAATAAACTCCAGATAAATTCCTGTGTTAGCTAAAGAAAATACAGAAGATCCTCAGTCAAGGTAACACATAGAGAAGGTCAGAAAATGACTTACAGATCAACTGACAAATCTGCTCCTGCAATAGCATCAATAATAGGCTGAGCACATTATACAGCCTTGGGAATCTCTTGTCAGATAACCTTCCCTGGGGTATACTCCTGGGCACATTAAAGACAGAATGTGCTATAAGAAAATTCCTATTGCACCACTCTGTCCCACATATGAACCTCGTCATGTAATATGGTAGTGGGTGAAACTTGGCAACAGTCCCACTTGAAGACATTTATAGAGCTACATTGTTTACTCATCAGATCGGATGTTCTATCTTAGAATTTTCTATATTCTTGTATCTGACATATTTCAATTTAAAAATACAATTGCAGTCTCTCACAGGCTGTGGTTTTATTCTTAAGGCTTCATACTGTCATCATCTGGACCAAGCAACTCTTTTTTTTGATCTTCATTTACAAATCTCTCTAATTCAGCCATACTTCAGATTGCTGTTATAAGCAAATACATTAAAAAAAAAAATCAGATCTTTCCTTCACAAAACAGTAGAGATCACAGCTCCAGGCAACAGGTGGTGCTGCTGCTGCTATAAATGTCTGGAATACACAAAGGAATGCTCCTAACTTATGTTGTTATTGCTCAAACTATTGCCTTATGTGTTAGAATAGTTAGCAAGACCACTGGAAGGTGTTACTGATGACATGACATGACTGATCCATTGCGACTACAGCTAAAATGAAATGTCTAATTAGCCTAGAAAGCCTGTACGTGTTTCAGCAGTATTTACTTTTTTTTTTTTTCCCCACACAGAGCCTTTCTACCTTTCTCACCTTTGTATCTCTCTACAGTGTAGCCAGCTTCATAAGCTACTCCAAATTAACGTGACTGATGTCAGTAAAACAGGCGTCACCCATACTAGAGCAAGTCCTCCCTATTCATTCTTGCTTTAACAGGAGTATGTTCATTAATTAGAAGAATAGCCCTGTTCTCATTAGCATCCTTGTTGATTACACCTATCAGGCTTCGACTTAACTTGATGTCTGCAGACATTGTCACTAGCAAAAGGCACTAGCTGGCCCAGTGAGTGCTCCAAAAGCTGTCTGGACTCTACATTATGTGGAAACACTCCCATAACCGAGACCCCAGGGCCCAGACTTCCCTTTGAACATATCCCATAACAAGACTTCTGCCAACATATAAAATCAAAGGTAGATTGATGGGCTTATATAACAAGCTATTTCCACTGCTTTCATCTCTGGTGGCTATAAATACATTCTTGTTTGGTGAGATCCTGACACTCTAAGTATGTTCTCTATCATAACAAAGACCTCACCAAACATATTAGCAAGAAGCCAGATTCAAACCATCCAATCATACTGTATTCAGTCATTTCATATGGAGGTGACCAGAATCAGGAACAAAGAAAACTAAACTGAAGTAGCTGCAAATATATATTCATATTTTAAAGGGCACGCCTCTATTCAAGGCAGAGGGTTTTGGAGGGAAAGTGACACTTTGAAGACAGCAATTTTTCCCCCCCATCACATAATTAATTTAGTAAGTTACTGTTGAAAAAATTAGAAACAGTTCACATAACAGTCCTGAATAAAACCTCTCTCTCCGAAGCTGGTTAATATTAAAAGGTAAATTAAATTAAGTAGGTTAATTTGTTGCAACCCCACTGTTTTCACTTTTATTTAAGGTCAGGAAAAGGCTCTGCCAAAAGGACAACAAAAGTTAACACACTTCATTAGTCAACATATGCTGGACATCAGCCTTTCAGAAACGAAAGAAAGCAACTGAGCAATTAGGCTTTCCCAGTTGAAGTTTGACAAGTTTTGTCCTGATTTATTTCATGAAAAAAGTTCAAGTGCCCCAGTGGTCTTTACACATCAAAGAAGCACCTTGAAATAGTACTGTAGGTGGAATTTCCACGTTGTACAGAGGAAGTGTGGACAAGTGTTACGGGGAATAAGCATAATTTTAAGGTCTAGTCTGGTGATTTGACTGCCATCTCTGCAGGCTCTCATTTTTGAACCCGAGGAAAAATGTGTAGAATTACGTATACTTTGCAAAGACAGCATCCTCACTTCCTGCTACTTTTGTGCTTTTTCTTGATTTTGGTCTATTTTGTTAAGAACAAGCTCAAGAAAGCAAAGCCTATCAACAGTTTACTAAATCACCTCTATCAGTGAGTCTATTTTAGTTCATATACAGGGAGCATTGCACACCCAGACTTATACTTTGAAGAATCTGTTCTCATATTCTCGATGACAGAAGGATACTCTAGAGGTTGCAAAAAGAAAAAAGTTCAGGGAGTTCATTTCTCCTGTGGCCAAAGTACAGGATTCAATCACCAGTTTCAGATTCTTTTCTTCATTAGCATTGAAAATTGTGTAGTACTGCACACTGCAGATTATTTTTCATCCAGACCTACTAAGAAAAATATGATTTTTTTTCCTGTATGACCCTGCATGAATATGTCAGGATTTCTATCAACACCATCCTGGTCAGGCAATTTAATCTGTATTTCTTAATTATCTTGACATCTTACTACTGCCTCTCTCAAGGTACTTGTTTCCAGATTTCCTCTCTCATGGTCATTGGCAGTTGACATTCAAAGTGATTGCTTACACTCGCTGCCTTTAACAGCCTGCCCTAAAGCTTGCCCCTGTCCTCAGATAATGTGATCAGGTAGCCACAAGTGTAAAAGCCAAATGTACCCTGCTGTAGAAAGGCCTCACTCTGTGCCACCCACTTCTGAAACCTTAGACTTTTGAGTACTGACAATCTGAATAGTTCAGTTCTCAACAAGCTTATACGTCCAGCAATGTGGCTGCTTCTTTTACTTTACACATAAACACTGAATTAAGAGATAATTAATATTAATCATGGGAGGAGATGGGACAGTTCAGAATCAGAATTGAACTTCGTTTCCAGTTTAAGTCAAGATAGCAGCATACAGGTATTGGTAAAAAAATCAATGTGCAGCATTCCACCTTCTGTCACGAAGTTCATCTTTATTTGCTATTGTCACACTATGGGTTTCCAATAGTAAATGATCCTGCAAAGGCTAGAACTTAGAGAGATTCTAAGGCAGTATCAGTGTAAATGCAAGAACAGCCGTATTCTAAATTTTAAAACACATAACCATTGAATCTGTAAGCCCATCTCGGACAACAAAAGATCTATACATGGAGCAAAAGAATAATTATCTTCTGTAACTGTTAAAGCTGCTAACATTATTTCAGTCATTCAGATGCTACCCCATAATTGTTTATTGATGCCCATAATTTAGTCCTCCAAAGGCACACCTGCTCTATCATTATCTGAACTTCCTATGTATTTAGCTAGAAAATCGTATAAATCACTGCACCGGTAAGGAGTGGAAAGATAAGAAGGCTTATTTTTCAGGAAAAAAATTTCTAATGGCTATTCCTAATCATAAGAAATGCATGTTCTGAGCTCAAAAAACCAGTTACAACACCTCATCAGCATGCACAGTCAGTAAATCTGATTAAAGTGGATAAATCAAACTAAAAAAAATCCATACCTCTTTTCCCTCCAGATTTGTGAATCATTCAAAAACTCGTCCTTTCCCCTACCCCATTTACCTGTGGTCAAATAATTATCTCACTTGTTATTTGTTTCCCATAATTATCACTACTGTGAGGTCAGCCCCAAAGGCTTTCTTTTTCTATGACTTTTGTACTTTTTTCCCAAAGTCAATAAAGGACAAATCATGAATAGTGAATGCAAACCTATGGTAAATTCATGAAGCCTGGGAATCATGAGCATGCATTTCCATCACTACCATCAGTCAATTATATATAACCATTAAACAAAGTCTGTGCTCTCATGAGGCAACAGCAAATAACACTTGAGGTGTCAGCTCACAAACATACTGTTTGTTCATTTTTCAAACAGTTTTAACAAGTCCTAGAGATAGGATGGTTTTAACCAATTTTTTTCTTCCCTAAGAGGTTCAGGTTATGCAAAGATTAAGTCTTCAGATTATTGTACTAATTGTTCTACATTCAGACAGATATCAAGCAGATCTCTAGAGAAACAGCTAACGGATTTGCTCCTCTTTCCCTGAAAGTCTGCAGTCACAGGCTTGCCAAGTCTAGGATCGTAATCCTGCTTTCTGTCCACATGGCTGCCTTGTGAATCTCCTGGCTAAGGTAACACTCCATGGTCAGATAAAACTGACAAGTCCAACAAGAGTTAGAGATTTGATCAGTATTCGGAATAAAGATGCTATGGGTGGCTATCCTCTCTCAGTTGTGACCCACTACTCAAAGAGCCAAGCTCAGATCTGAACATACAGTGTGTCACTTTAGTAATCCCACCCTGTACATGTGTTCAACCAGTCAATTCCTCACGTATATGTTTATGAATGCATGAACATATTGTAAGGAGGTCAGAATACTTCATACTAAGGGATTTCAGACATCAAAGCTGTTTTGTATTTGGAAGAACCATAGCTGACACAGTCAAGATAAGCCAATCACTACAAAAAAATGTACTGTAAGTGTATGGTTAATCTATGTTTTTTTTTCATTTTTAAATGCATATAATTCTCCTACTCATGGCAAATACAATCTCCTGTGCATAACTGGCTTCAGTTTCCTGTAGTTTGTGAGATGCTCAGTTCAACAGTGTGGGAGACCCTGCTGCTGCCCACGCTTCCAAACAGCAAATGTCAAAAACAAAGTCAGCTTCAAAGTTTGTTTCATTCCCCTTTTTCAGGTGCAACCCTCTCCAGAGTCCTCAGAAATTATGCAGGAGGCCAGATGAAGAGGGAGGATTTGTCCTCATTACAGTGTTACACTAGTAATTAATGCCCAATTATTACTTTTTTTTTTTTATAGAAGACTTTGTTACTTTAAGACAAAAAAATAATGAATTTGACAGCTCTTGCTCATGCTGCTGCTCGCAGCATGTTGCTTAGCAACTCAGAGATATGGAGAGAGGAGGTTGCAGGAGTCAGACACAGATATGAGGGTGGCCAGGAATTCTCAGGATGTTGAGCTGCCAGTCAGCACCAGAACCCAATGGCATTAAGGATCTTGCTGCCTATGAAGGAGCCACATGTTGTGTTCAGCATGAGACCTGTGATGAAGCATATGGCTCCTTTAAAGATCTAGTAGGACAACTTGCCCTTCCAGCTAATTTTGTACATTTAACAGGAAAGTGCCTGAAGTGGTAAGAGCAGGGAGACTCAATTCTCAACTGAAGTTTTAAAAGACTCGCTGCTTAAGAGGAGAAGAGAGAGTATAGTGAAAACAGGTTCTTCTTACTCTGAAAGTAATTTAAAGGAAGGTGATGCTATGTCTTGGTTGATGTTCACAGGGTAAAATGAGTCTGTTTGGAAGTTCCGAGATGCTGCATAAGAAAGCATAAAATCATCTATTACCTATGACAGAGCCCAATTTACACCTAAAAGGTAGCTGTTAAGTTTTGGGAATACCTTGTGTGGTTCAAGTCCATTGATTCTTAAATGGGAGCAGAGCTTGACCAGCTAGCAAGAATTCCTCCTTCTGAAATCATTAGTGCTTCTCCAGAAATCCCCACAGAAAATTCCAAGCTCACCATATCTCCTTGCCACCTTCTGATGAGAGATGCATTAGGATGAATTGCCTACGTTTGCCATCCTCAAGCATTCATCCCTATCAAACCCAATATATCTAGAGAAAGGAGGAGCTCTTGCTCCTTGGCAAGCTGAAGTAAACCTGGCCCAACCAAAAGATACATAACATCTGTTTTGTCCATAGGATTCACTATCTGATTTCATGGTTTTCCATATCTATCTGAAATGCTACAGCTCTGTCAGAAAGCTATTTCTCAGAGATCAGATCTGGTGCTTCAGCAGTCCACAGTCACTTCTTATCTTTGCCACACACACCTCAGGTCTTGTCCAGGCTGGTTAACATCCCCACACCTTATTTTTCTATGATTAAAGCAGTACACAAGTTCTTTCCTGACAAATTTAATCTACTCCTTCCTCTGGTGGGAATCACCCTAATATGAACTGTACAGAGAGTCATCTTTTTCTCAGGTAAGAATGAGACCCTGATCCAAGAGAGCATCACCCCATCTGAAGCCCCTGGACACAACTCTCACTAAACTAATGAAGCTATTCCTAAAACTTAAATCTCACTCTGAAATGTAGTATGCTACAGCATACATCCTCACTCTTCCAGTTGTTTTTTTTTTTTTCAGTGTAAAATGCTTCAAATTCAACAAAAGACGAGTTTCAGATATTTGATGAGTAAGGAAAAAAGCCCATGCATCTCACCACCTAGGGCTAGGTGTACCACTCTGCAATTGCTTCTGTACCTGTATGCAAACTATTTGCTCTCTCCCACTTTAAATACCCATGGCATTCTGTCCATCTGCAGGGCTGCCTCACTTATCCCCACTTTCCATCTCCTGCCACAACAGCTGCTATTTTGTCTGTACTACGGCTATCTGGCTTCACCTGGAGAAGGGCATCACAACAACGCAGCTGAACATCTGGGAAGTAACTCAGTTAAACACAGCAATTAGCTGTATCCAAGTAATAAACAATACAAAAGTTTAATCTTCTTAAGAGCAGGAGTAAGAAAACTTGTACAGGCATAACTGCTGTTTCCACTGCCAGTAAGCAACGTTTTTCCACAAACAAATTTTCAAAGTACTTCCTACATTTTACTCTGTCTGTCATCAGATGGCTTTGGCATTTCTGTACTGATGATGTTCCCATTCACTGCGTATTCTATTAACCCTGTAAGAGCCTTCCGCAAATAGGGGCATAGATTTAGACTGAATGAGAAATTACTGCCCCTATCTGCGACACAGAATTTTCTCAGTCAAGAGAATTTCCAGTCTTTTTCTTGTGCTTCTTGGGGCCAATTTTTCCCCCCCTCCTCTAGTTAAGGACAGCTTCTGATCTCATACGAATTTATATCAAAAAGGAAACCCATCCTGATTAGGATCGGTTTACTAGCAATGGGCTAGTAGGATATTAACTGATGCTGATCATACAACTATTCATGGTCTTAAGGCCTTTTATAAAAAATTTTAAAAAAAATGGAGAAGCATTAGCCCTTGCTTTCTGACAGTCCAAGTTCAAGTACTCCTAAGACACTCCCTTTCTCTTGCTGGGTCCAAGGGCTGCAAGATCCTTCCCTCTTCTTCAGGCTCTCTTAATCTAACGTAGCAACAACACATGCTAGCACACAGGTCAGATCACCTACCTCACTGAAAGCATCTTTCCAGAATCATAGAATCATTTGAGTTGGAAAGGATCCTTAAAGGTAATCTGGACCACTTCCCCTGCAATGAACAGGGACAACTGCAGCTCCATCAGGTGCTCAGAGCCCCATCCAGCCTGACCCTGAACATCTCAAAGGACAGAGCATCCACCACATCTGAGTAACCAGTGCTAACACTATGCTGATAAGAATACTCTAAGGCTTTCTTCACAACAACGTCATATTGTTAAAAAAAAAAAAAAAAGTTACATGTAGCATGAATACTATGTGGTTAGAAGCCTGGAGTATTCATGGCAGGTCCATGCTCATAATTTCCGCTCTAAGGTATCATAAGCCCCAAGATACAACATTAAGTGTTTTAGGGTTCTCCTCTACACTAAATCTGGTTTAAAATTAAAAATAAATAAATAAATAAAAATCAGTGCTTTTTCAAGAGAGAATGAGAAGCTGCCAATGTGCAGGTAGCTTTTGGTCTGCATCTGCATAAAGAGCTGGTGCACTCTCTCCCAGGTTACTCTGTGGTACAAAGAGTCACACACACAGTCAGTAATTATGCTTCATGTGAAGGAGGAAATTCACCTTCCAGCTGGGCACCAGTGGCTTTCTAAAACACATTGAATTGTCCATGTCCTGAACTGAAGATACACAGCACGTCTGTCATATTTATCATTTCTCCCTCCCTCCTTATAAAACCAAACGGTTTTTCAGGCTGATTCCTATTTCCCCTTCCAAATCTTGGCTTCTACAAGCTGCCATAAACCACTGAAATGATTCTCAGGTATTGCAGGGCATGAAGGATGAGTCCCGCCACAGTGCTGTTCAAAGAACAATGCATCACTTGTCTTCGCTGAGATAAACTAGATTATAACTTAGATACCCCTCTCCTCAGCACATATCTCTAATGCTGCTGACAACACTGCATCACACAATCAAGATAACGTCCACTCGCTCATATCAACGTTTTCGCCCTTGACCTTTGAGAATCATCTATCACACCCTATGAATGCAAAATGCTGGGCAAACAGTGGGAACCTCATGTTCCCAAGGCCTCTCAGACACAGGAATGGAGGTACAGATAGAGCCAGTACAGAGCAAGGTCCTAAACCACATCTAATTTAAAAACAACAGCCCATACACCAAGTGAAACCTCACGTAATTTTAGCAAGGCAGATGCTATTTGCAAACTGTTCAGCAGCATGAGGGGGTTGACAATCAATCATAGTGCTTTAAGGGAGAAAGTCAAAGAGAGTAGAACGATGGCCTAAAGCAAAAGTGTGTATAGCTGTCATTTTCTATAGGGTAGTATCAGAATTGCCTAACCTCTTGGAATAAACACTACCAGGTCCCTGTCTCATGATTATACATTTTTGGTCCTTTGTGTTCAAGACAGGCCACCCAAAACCTAATGTGTATGAATAATAATTGCCACAATATTTATTCATGAATTTATGATTAACCCTCGGGGACAGCCTAATGAGAAATGCATTGCATTAAATCTGTTACTGAGTTTTGTGTAACCACTCTTTTCCAGAAGGAGGAGGTAGCCATGTATCTAAGCTGGGCTGGGAGCAGCAAAATTGCTACTACTGCCAAAGCCCTTGAAAGCCGTACTGGCTGTTGTTACTATCAAGGGAAACGGTCGGGTCTGTGGGATGTCACCTGCCTCCATTGTTGACAGCAACAGAAGTTGCATCTCTTGATTGCCTCTACCTTGCTGGCAACAGAAGCAAACATTATTTAATCAATTAAGCACGATAATCTATGCTCGCTAGCTAGCTATCCTAATTCTGTCTCTTGCATTTTATTTCCCTTTATTATAGCAGTATGGGCCCAGTCTCTTAAGTGTGTTGGCAACAAAATTTAATGTCTCCGTTACTGAGAAGCTTTTAAACGACTCAATCCTTTGTGCACTACCACATCTTCCACAGACTAATTGCTCTAGATTAGATGTTTATCCTCTGTAGAGCAAAATATGAAGTTGGGGAGACAATGTGACTTGTCCTAGCTGGTACAATCAATAGGATTGTGAATAGACCAGATCAGCCTTCTTTTGGCCTTCTTTACAGCTTTCCTCAATTGCTGATTCTGTGATGATTAACAAGATATTTTTCTGTTTCCAATTCAGCTCCAGGAAAACAAGGTACTACACACCTAGATTTTGTGCCTTTTTTTTTTTTTTTTTTTTTTTTTTTTTTTTTTTTTTTTTTTTTTTGGTTTGTTTTGAAATGGCTTTACTCAAATATTTAACATCAAAAAGATGATCACTGATGTAGCTAACTCATCTATCCTGAAAACATCTGGTTTAGGCTCTCTCTTGGAAATACTAATGTGCAGTGTACAACCATAGGAATTGTAATACCACTCCTGGCTTTAATGGATGTTTCATATTTAAAGATTTACAAAACTACTGCAGATGTTGTTTCTGTGTTTCATATGCCTCTTAAAGCTGGTTCCCTTACCAATATCCAGCTACAGAAACTGTTTTTCCTAACACTGCCTAAGAACATTCTCAATATCCCTGTTAGTCCAGAGTTCTCACTGTGATCAACTATTAAAGACATTCCTTTTCACCTTCTTCCAATCCATCTCCTTCCTGCTTATTTTTCCTATTCAGTATTCCCAGCAGGTTCACAAACATGGAAAACCCATTTGTGGTAATTAGATAAAATTACTTACACCTGCTCTGCAACACACTGCGTTTTTATCTGAAGTCAACAACAACTTTTTCTCCAAAGATTACATTTTAAATGAGAAAGGAATTTGAGATGTTTCTCTCTTCTTACCCTCTTTCTGTTTCCTGTTAATTCCACTTTGTATCACATGACCTTTTAACTGTCACCCAATAGTTATTCCTTAACATTAATCTCAGAGCATGTCAGGCTGACAGGTCATCAGCTATTGTGTGAATGAAATACTGTAAACTGAGCTTAATGGTGAAAGTGGGTGGCACCCACCAAGGCAGTAGGCATCACACAATTTCATCTGTGCAGCTGCACTGTATAGCTCTATCGTTTAACACTAACAACAGTTAAAATGATTTACACTCAAACTGAACTATTCGGATTGTTGCACAGACAGGGCATACCTCACCACTTTTTCTGACTGATTTTTTTGTTTTTGCATTGTAGCTTCAGATGTTTAAGGAACACAAAACCTGAAGCTGCAGTTAACAAAAAATAAAAATCAAACAAACAAATTGAGATTTTCAGACACAACAGCTAGAATCTAATTATACATAGCCCTTTCAATAGTCACATGCATTCAATAACCCTAAGCTTTTACTACAAGTCATTATATCCAGTGGCAGCTCACAGAAGAATGGTGACCACACACGGTCCCTTTTAAAACAGAAGCTGAATATCTTGTAATTTTTAATGAGTTTAACTCCACCATGAGTTTAACCCCACCACAACCACTGCTAAGTCCTAATGTACTTTTATCCCCATTTACTAGATAAGACACTTTACAGAGCAATTCCTTCTCTTGACTAAGGTTGTCTAAGTACTGGATGTTGAGAAAGAAATTAAGCAAGGCTTTCTCAGTCCAAGACTGGATTACCATAACCACTGGATTAGCCAATGATTGATTTGACTCTTCAGCCACTCTCTTTTAAACAGGCAAAACAGTAACTCTGCAATATGACTCTACTGGATAGTATACAACAAAAATTCCAGTATGTGATGGGATAAATGTCAATATCAACAGTTTCCATCATGTAGCAATTGAACAGATCAATACAACAGGAAAGGTGTTACAACAGAAGTGCAATGATGGAAGGACCAACGCAACAGAAAGGTGCTACAAAGGAAGGAAAGGAGATTATTTACCCAGATCGGAAGATTCCAGGTTAACAGGGGAAAGCTTCATCAGGGAAGGTTCTCTAGAAAGAAAACCTTCCCCAGGGGCAGTCAGCCCTTAAATGGGAGGTGCAGCCAGGCTCCACCCCTTCCAGTTGCACAGTAGATTGCCTTCACCTGTGCTCCCAGGGCTGACTGGGTCCTTTCCCCAGGTGCTCAATCAGTGGTTCAGGCCATGACTCTACAGTTCCCATGCACATTTCTTCTTTACCTTAACCATAACCCATTACAGCTCTTTGTATCCTGTGGCAGGAAAGTAGTACCTAGTCAGTCCTGGACAGAAAATGGACCTTTTTTGTGTCCTCAACATTGCATTTCCCCCTGTATCTGCATCAAAACTGACTGCTTCTGATGTCACGTATGGCATGATGTTGCCTCTGCATAGTCAAAGATGGCAAAAAAGACCTGTTCTTAACATTCCTTTTTCCTACCCTCTGTTCAGTCTGACAGCCTGTCCTGCATACTGAATTCGTAGACTCCAATTATAGTTTTCCTATAGATTTAAAACATTTTCAACTTGCAAACTTCCTTCCAGAGTAAAAGAGAGTTACTTCATGCAGTGAGGGCATCAAACACTTCACTGAGATACAGGTATATTACAGCCACAACACTTCCCATACCCATTAAAAAACAAACAAACAGTTTTCATTAAAAATAACAGAAAGATACCTGAAAGCCTTGTCTGGTGCAATTTTCTCTTGAAAAACACTGCATTTGTTCCCTTCTCTGTTAACAAATATGTCTCTTTTTATTCCTTCTCACAAGGTTTGACCCATCTATTTTTTCCATGCTATTAGATATGAATCAACACAATCTATTAACTAATTTACCCCAACAAATGACAATCTATGAGACCTGAGAAGCAAAGCAATTGCCAAGAGAAGCCTTTCACAGCAGCCATAAGGCTATTCCAGGCTACAGTGGAAGGACACATTTTCAGAAAAGCTGGTATTGATCCTTCAATATCAGGTCAGCAAGACCTACAGACAGGACAGATTTTTTTCAGTGTTGCACAGATCTGATTGTCTGATCTTAGCTATGGTCATTTTAGGATCTCTCATAGGTACCTGTTCCACAAGCCTGGTAGAGTGTGAGAAGCTATTTGTCAACTTTGGAGGAAAATAATGAGCCTTTTTAGGCCACCTGAAGGAATCTACTCACATACATAATTTTTCTACTTTTTTTTTTTTCCTTAATTAGGTAAATAAGATTTGGTGTTTCCTCACAAAGGTGATAGAACTGCAGAGATACAGAACACGCCGTAAACATTCATTGCTGAAAAAAAAAAAAAGACAACTCTGTAATATAATCAGCAAGAAGCTCCTTAATTATTGTTATTGAGCCTTGCAGCCATAATATGTTGTTTTTGGTTCTCTGCATTCCCTTCAGTAGTTTCAGCATTCTCCCTCGGTAGTTCCTTTCTGTGCAGTATGTAACAAGAAGTAATTACATAAGTCTTTTTCTCACTGTCAGAAAATAAAACAAATCCTGAGATGTTATACCCAGAAACAGAGAAAAGCAAGAAGCTTACAAATTCATTTTTAAATATCAGATTCCCTAGACACAATCCTGACTTGGAAATAGAAGTCAGGTTACTGAGAGGTATTTGTGAGTTTTGGATTTGTTTTTATTTGTGCTTGAATTTGTTTATGTTGGCTTCGGGCTCCTTCATTTAATGCCCCTGGGAGCTGAACTGGCATATTGTATATTTAAAGGAAATGCAATAAAAACAATTTAGCACCTTTCCTCTCTGTTTGCATTCATTATTTCCCTCTCACAGGAGAGAATAAATTGTTAATATATATATTTATGTATTTATATATATTTGCATATATATGTACACATAATTTATGTTTATTTATATATATACATATGTGACAGAGTCAGGATTTGCTAAGCTAGAGGCAAAAATTTTGCTTCTAGCAGGAAGAATCATTTTCTCAGAAACAGAACTCAGTGCTGAAATAAGTCCAGGATTCTACTACATTCAAAAGACAACTATTGTGGCCTATGTGATTTCTCTGCGTTCATTACCCCTCATACTCCATCCATAGAAGTGTATCCATAGAAGTTCTCTGAAGTTCTTTCATCCAAGAAGTTCTTTCATCCATAGAAGTTCTCTGTAACAATGTGAGGTTTTATGGACAACAAAGTTGAGATCTGACTGTGGGGAGAAGAGACACCAATCCTCACAGATTCTGTTTTAAAAATCAAATCTTACCCTATCTTTACTTGCTACTGATTTGTATTTGTAATAGACCAAATGCCAATGAAAGGTGTTCTCATTCTATCCCAAAAGGGCTGAACAATCATATGACACAATGTAACATATCACAGACTGGCCAAAAGTTGTCTTTTTTTTCCTATAGTTATAGCACAGGAACATGACTTAATCTAGTGGTATAGTATTTAGCAAAGAATTTTCAAGTATGATTAAGAGAGCTGCGCAGCAAGAGAACTAGGAAAGGTGGATTTCATAGCAGACATTTTTTGCTTGTTCTCTGGTATCTGGCAGTGAGCTCTGGGTGAAGTTTTCTCCACAGTTAGGATTCTCATAATTCCCTCCCACATATATTTATATTATTTATATATTTAAATATATATATTTATACACATATAATACTCAAGACGATACAGCACCATTACTTCAGCTGAGAATACTTTCTGGTTTATCAGGTGTTATAATACTGGCAGGAATATAACCTTATATAGATAGAAATCTCACCTTATTGTAATCGATGAAATTATTAGAAAATTATTAGGAATGATCATCAAGCAGATTCACACTTTAATCCAATACACAAGCCCTGCTTCATTGGGCAACCAAGATAAAAATACGTTTTGGTTCACTGAAACACACTCATAGATTTATTCTTTTTGCGAGACCTTAACTCACAACCCCGCTGTTGTTACCTGTTGAGCTCTGCAGCTAAGAGCAGTATATCATAACTAGGCATTGCTCAGAACTGATTTGAAAAAACAACCAGCCATTTAGTCCAGCAGTGTGATGCATCGTACAACTTTGAGTCAATACATCACCTGACAAATTACATATGAATATTTTCACAGTATGTACATAAACAGAAAATGCAGTTGTGACCTTTTATTTGGGACCTGGAAGGACAGAACTGTTAGTGCCAGTAAAGGAAGAAAAAAGGAAAACATTCCAGCATTAATCACAGTATACTTTATATTGGAAATTATCTCTGGAGATCCGTAGGCTAATCTATTCAAAACACAGGTAAGAGATTCCTGCCTGCCCATTTCCTGATGAAGCTCAACTCTTCCTTCCCTACATCCAGGGTCTGTATTTTCTTTGATTTCCTGACTTCCGTCAGGATCTGAAATGTTACTGCCATTGCAGCCACTGTGCCTAAGGCTCCCATGGACATTACATCTCTGTCCTATTCTGCCTTGTTCACGAGTACAAGGTATAATATTTATAAAAATATTATGCATCACTTGTTCCTTTTGAAAGCCCCTATTTTGCAAACCATGAAGGATGATTACCTGTGTCCTGGCAGGCTATTTCATCTCTTAAAAATGCCTGTCATACTCAATTAGGAACTGGCTGGCTGGCAGAGCTCAGAGTGTTGTGAGCACAGAGTCTAGTTGGACCCTAATGGGTCAGCTCTGGGCCTAGTCTTGTTCAACCTCTTCATCAGTGACCTGAATGAATGGATAGAACTCACCCTCAGCAAGTTTGCTGATAATACAAACCGGGGGGGGGGAATGGCTGACATACCAGAGGGCTGTGCTGCCATTCAGTAAGACCTGGAAAAGCTGGAGAGGTGGGCAGGGAGGAACCAACAAGGGCATTGGTAGAGAACAAATATATGTATACAGCAAAGCCAGAGGATGAAGAAGTTAAACCGGTCTGAGTACAAGCATATTAATAGGCTAACACTGTGCATCTATATTCTAATGTGTGTATTTCTTCCTTAAGGAGGATTCTATGGAATTTGTTAAATCACTGATATCTATTTCATTTTCTGAAAACAAGGGAGATGTCTGTTTCTTCATGGCTAAGGAAGATCCAAAAGGGTAACTGAGAAGTTGTGAAGGAGATACAATGACTCAGTGGGTCTGTTTTGCTGGCTAACTTACTCTGTGATTAAGATTTCTTTAATATAAAAAGACAGTATTTATAGATTTTTAGAATTTGCAGCATTTGGGTGGGTTAGGATTATGACTTACTAAAGCTTCCTTAAGAGTATGCAATGATTCTGCCTACTGCGTGCTGTTCAGTGTACATTTTTGGCACCTGATTATGTTACTGTAGCACTGTAGCCCCAACATAGTTTGTCTTAGTTCACATAAGTGCTTATATGGCAATATTTATCCCTTGACAATAATGTATATAGATCAGGTAAACAAATTTGGTGACACTTCCTTCCACATGATGTAAGGACACCCAGAAAGCAGTAGAAGTGTATAAATTGATTTCCATTTCTGCCTCATTCCCTGCAACCTACCTGTTGCAGGTATATGATATGATGATATGATAAGTATATGATGGTGTATAACCTGCTAAACTCTAAACGTTTTTCAGTAATTACACAAATAAACAAACAAACAAATCATCATCTGTGAGGGGGTTGATAAAAAATATGAAGAAGAAAAATTACTTAGGTTCTCCTTAGGACTACTTTTGTAGATCTTTCATTCATAGGTGACTGTAGGTGTGTGGTTTCTGCTGTTTAAGACAGATTTCAGCTACATGTCAGAAGATCTAGTAGCATGGGTGAAATGTGTTAAGACTGTTGAGGTCATACTAGATGAGCAAATGGTCCCTCCTGGCTTCAAAAATCTATCAACCTATTAATTAGCAGCTAATTAACAGCTGGTAGCAATAAGAGGCTATTATCTTGTAGTAAATCAGCCAGTAAAAGAACAAGCAATACACGCATTGGCACATTAGATGTCTGAGTAATACTCATTTTTAATAGCCTTATTTCTGCTATTTAGAATTAAGTGACATAGATCCTTTGAGATGTACAGATGAATGAACAGATTCATCTGCTTAACGGATTTAGTCTAACACTGGGGGACCTCTCCCCCTGTTTTGTCCTCTAGTTACAACCCCAAAATGAAGGAATTAAGCTATATAGAATATTTCACTTATAAAAAGTGCTAAAGCCCTTTCAGTACTTTAAAATTGGTAATAATGGTAAGAATATAGAAACCAGGAAAAATTGACATGTGAGAATAGAAACCAGCTGTCATATTAACTTTTATATGTTAATAGAGATATCTAGAAAAAAATAATGGAAAGAGTTGCTTTTAGGGTTAATAAAAACAAAACAGACTTTGAATTACTTTGAAGCTCCTGCAACTATAAAAGAAATATAGAAGACATAAAAAGTAAATGATAATTTCATTTTTCTGTTTTTCATCTAGTTTGATACTGCAGTTTACTTTTCCAAAGACTGTAGCTGTTGAAAATGACAGTAAGTTGTATTTCAAGCTAATAGTGATTTCCCCAAAGCTGAGAAAGTGACTAGAAAAGTACTCTAAATTTGCTTGCTTTAATAGAAAAAAATTCCTCTAATTTGGACTATGCAAAATATGAATAACTTGTTCACTGCTTATTCCATGTCCACAAGCATAAGCTCTACAATAAGCATTTCATCTTCCTTCAGTTCTTATTTGCAAATACGTGCAATTGCTTAAGGCCTGTACCTTAACAAGTTTCTTTAAAAAAAAAAAAAAAAAAAAGAAGCAATCTTGTTGATCTCTTTCTGAAATTTCAGATTCCAAATCTTCCTTGCTACAACACCGGCCAATTAAAATAAGAACATTTCTGCAAGCTGACATTTTTGGCAAGAATCTTGCCAAAAAAAAAAAAAAAAAAAAAGAAACTATTAGAAAAGAAAGAAATTATTACTTGACCAAATGAAATAACCTACTTTTCAACCAATGGAAATAAAATGTGTCAAGGGTTCGAGTATCCAATTTTTCCTGGAAACATCAGCAAAAGATCTTTTTAAATAGTTTTCTCAAAATTCTTAGTGGGAGAATACCATATTGTCCATCTATGTATGATAACACATTCTTTCTGTAATCATATAATTTTAAATTCTTCAGAAAACAACTGAGAATCAACAGAGAAACACGCTTCACTGAATGATTACTCGGCACTATTTACGTGATTTTCTTCAGAATATTTTGTATGTCTTCCAGCCTCAAATGTGAAAATTCAAGGAGTATTCACCATGTTTGTGGTTACCAAAAGATAGGTTTAGACAATTCCTGTAATTTCTGAGCTGCTTGTACAGTTTCATCATCAAATCCTTTCAGATTCATTAGAAAGCAAATAGGAGATAGTTGCTTTAGTTTTATGATCTGTCAGAAATTTTAAAGAGTTTGTCTAATAGACACCGTTAATGAAGACTTTGATTTCTTCTCTGTTGTCTATAAAGAAAAAAATAAGGATGGACAACACACATTCCTTCATTAGTTTATTTTCTGTTTAGATGTGGAGGTATGTTTCTGAGAAAGGGCTCTGGGAAGTCCTGTCTGTTCCTAATGAGACTGATATTTTGCATTTTATTGTTAGAGAGTGTATGTGAGGTGCAGGAAGCAAAAAAGGGACAGGTTATAATTAGGTGCTTTATTTCTCTTAGGTAAGGACTGAATAAAGGAGAAGAGTATCAGAAAAGCAAAAGAAATGGAAGAAATGAAAAATTAGATGAAAAAGTAAATATGAATTTACAATTATGTTTACATGTCAATTTTTACTATATGAGTTATCCTCATTTGTGATATAAGAAAGATAAAAGCCAGATGCTACTTTAGTTATGAAAGGCTCTCTTGTACTATATTTTAATACCAACAGAGTTCAGTTTCAATTGTGTTGAAAAAATCATTTAAAAGGAATAAAGAATGAAGTTCTGAAAAAATAATATGTTACATCCTTGCAAAATTAATTGTTTCATGACATGAAAATATTAGGCTAGACTATCAAGCAGATAGAATGGAGAGAGATCAAATTTGTGAAATAAATTACTCCAGGGTAAAAATGCCAAAGCCTATCCTACTAAAATAAAAATTCCACTGGTTAAGGCAAATAATCACCAGCTGAATCAGAAATATTGTTCATTGTCTTACTATATAAATATCACACTCTTTCCATCATCCAAATGTATAATCACTGCCCTTATTTATATAACTTGCATTGTGTAGAATGTGATTTTTTAGGTTTTGGTTGTTGTTTTTTTTTGCCAAAATATAAAGCGCCACAGGCTTATTAAGTCATAGCTATAAACTCTTCCTTGAAGAATAAAAACAAGCTGTTTTGAAAGGCTGAAATGGCTGTTGGCACACCCAGTGATTTGTAGGGAACAAGGGAACATGCAGAGAACATGGTATTGCACAGAGAGCAGCACCTGCTTCCATAGCTGAGCCAAGTTGGGTGGATTGGAACTGTACACAGCACTGTAGTGAAGACTGGGCATAACTGGGCAGACTTTTCAGCTTCCTCCAGAAATTTCAGGGTGGATTCATGGGTGAGCTTTACCTGACTAGTGTTCGTGTTGCTTGATCAGAAGTCATTATTTTCTTCAAAGTCTGAACAGCCATTTCTGTTTGTGCAAGACCTCACTCATCCTAGCAAGCATGTCATTTTTATTATTTATTGTTACAACAGTGCCTGGTGACTGAGAACTGAGGAGGCTGTTATTTCAAAACAGGCAACATAAACTCACGCACTGAGAGAAGGTCTGTGCTATTTCTGTCTCTTTTCCAATAGCCAAAACAGCATGCTCTTTGGGTGACATGACAGGAAATAGGCCATTTTCTGACTTTCAATCATAGCATGATTTCATCTGGCTCTGAATCATTCTTGTAGTGCAGAAGGTAGGGAAAGAAACAGAACTACTCAAGGTCAGACTATAAATTGATCATAGATTTTGGAATGATATGTAGCCTCTAGATTTTTGGTCATCTGCTCACAAAGCAAGACTGTGCAAGACACTTATATTTTCCTCTCATCATGAGCCTTATAAAATATGCACTTTCCTACACATATATCATAATGCATAACATAACGAAGGGAAGTTCTGGGGCTACCATCAATTTTGCAAACCATCAACAGCTGTCTATGCACATGGATTAGTATGATTGAGTAATCCCTGTCAGAACTGTGATATGGGCTACTTCTATCCTAGAACCACAAAAACACCCCTATTTTCCCACTTATTTTTCTTTCTGTAGATTTTGCACTTAAAATTTTGAAATATAGAGCATGGAAAAGAAAATAATTGGATAAATAATCTCATATTCTAAAAGTCTTCTCATTGAAACACAAAAATAAATTTTTTATATAATTTAATATTTGATTGATTTGGCCTTAAGAATATTGTGAGTTTCCTTTGATCATGGAAAGTCATATACCTTCTATATAATTCTATTGAAAAGCTACATTATTTATTTTAATGCACATATTCATGTAAAATATGAATCATGACATCAAGGGGCTTTGGCAAAGCCATGTTTTCTTGTAGTTATTACTGCAGAATGGGAGGTGAGACACCCTCATTTGTCACGTATCTGCACTGCTTGCTGCAAGACTTATATTTTTATCTTTAAGGGGAAAAAATAAAGCTAGTGGATCAGGAGGCTTAATGAATCTAGAAGTCCCTTGGAGCTTCTTGGATGAGAAAGACCACAGAAATTCAAAGTATTATTATAAAATCCCTTAGAGACTGCTCCACTGGGGAGATCATCTGAAAAGCCTTTTTTTCATCTCCCAATCTGCTGCAGAGTAAGTGACTGAGCTGGAACTTTCAAAGGAAAGGATCAGCATGAGAAAGAACAAGAGAAGGCCTCTGCAGTCAGTATGAAGAAAGAAAGGTGTCCTACCAGCTCAGCAGTCTTTACAGCCTCTACAAAGAAGGGCAGGAGTCATCTCAGGCACATGGAAGGGTCTCCTGTCTGCCTGACTAGCAAAGTACTGGGAGATTAGCACAGAAAAATGAGCCAGGGCCTTTGCAAGAGTCTAGTTGCAAACAACGAGTCAGCACTAAGTACTAGCACAGATATCAAAGGTGCTAGAAATGGGTTGCTAATACAGTCAGTCACTTCCTCCCCAGGTACTGCATCAGAAAACACGTGGATAGTGGCCCTTCCTTCCCTTAATTCATGTACAGCCCCAGCCTTGAGCCTTTAATCAGGCTGAGGTTTCCTAACAAAGTTCTCCTCAACTGGGCTAATGTCAAATTGGTTGTGCACTTCTGCTGAACAGAGCACAGAACTAACCTGAGGTAACGTTTACATAGTGGAGTACATGACATTCACTGCCAAAAACAGTGGTAAAAGCATCTTATCTGCAGAGGAGAAGATACAAGTGGTTTCCTGTTGTGTGATGTATACAGTCAGGTCACAGCTCTCGGGAATCGCTCCATTTTAATGCTTCAAATTACTTTAGGTTTAAGAGTTGTTTTATGGAATTCTTGTACGATGCTCTGACCATTTACCATACTGCAATATTGTAATCTCAGCTATTCTAGCAATCCAGCTTTATTAATAGTTTCCTCAGGTCAGATATCATTTAAATTTGTGTAAAATTGACTTATTCACATGAAAGCAATGACAATAAATCATTCAATTTTTTTTTTAGCAGATTAGCTGCAATTAGAATCAGGGTTTTTCTGCATGTTCATCCTCTGAAGTATAGTTAAAACTTTATGATCAGAAAAATATTTGTAATGTACCAATAATGTCTCCTTTTTTTTTTTTTTTTCCCCTCCCACAGAAGCCTAATACTTTGGACGACACAGGAATCAAACAATCTTCAACAGAAAGCAGTAATGCAGAATCTAAATGAAATGAAGACAGATCTCTAGATGAAACCGCAGGGAATGTTCTAGACTGACAGAGGACTTGCACACAAATGTGCTAGGGTCCTGGGAGCAGCATAAGATCTTAATTGGTCACTAGGGCAGCAGGATTTTGGTTTTGCTCCCCTCACCTCCAGCAGCAGAGCCATTTCTAGTGATAGGCTACAGGCCCAGGCAACATCTTTCAGGAGTCTCTTTGGTTCAAATTCACAAAGGAGCTGAGATTTTACAGTCTTAAGCTACGCTTTGTCACTTACTGTGAATTACTCTGGGTGTCTGTCACATAAACAGTGGTCTGAATAAATCCATTACATACAAAGGTTGTCATGTACTCAGTGAAAGGCTACGGGGTTAGGATTGGAAAGCAAGAACCAGAGCTGTTCTGTGTATACAAACCGTCATGAAGAGAAGTATTCCTCATTATCATCTTGTTCATCCCAAATCATCTATGAAAGGTAACCAACTTTGTAGACAAGGCAAGACCAGCAGGTATGGCTCGTCTCATCTTTATCAACAATGTCTCCTATGTCTTCCTTGTAGCCAAACTAGGAAGATGGGGACTCGGTGGGGATAGTACAAAGTGGGTGCAAAACTGGCTAGACTATTCAAATACAACCATCTGAAGTCTAAAGGACTACCACCAATGAGTGGTGCTGTTCTCCAGGTCATAAGACAATACAATTCAACTTATACACAGATAGTCTACTTGATGGGAAAGAGCACTCTTTTAGCAAAATCACAAGTGATATCTTATAAATGAGAAGATGGAAAGTTGTCGCTAGCTTGGAGAGCAGATCTCCTATTCAGAGGGACTTTGACAAGTTGGAGGAGTAAGCTGACTGAAACTTCAGCATGCTTAAAAATGTCAAATGCAAATTCCTGCACACAGGAGAGAAAAACTTCACATAACAATTCAAGCAGGAGACTGAATGCATAGGGAAGAATTCTGCAGAAGAAGGCACACACATATTGGCAGACAATAAATTGAATATATGCCAGTGAGGTATACTTACAGAAAAGAAAGCTTAGTATCAATCTATGTTAACAGAGAATTAACGGTTAAGTGGTTGATAATAATAAAGTAACAGAAAAAGAATAGTGAGATAAATCACCTACTTGATCTAGAACATGTAATGAAAAGCTCTGTCTCCTCTGTGCATGGCCAAAAATTTAGCACAGGTGAGCTGCATTCTCCTGCATTTACCCTTGATTACACCATTGATTTGATGGTGGTTGCCAGTGAAGCTTAATAATGAACTCCAGTATTTATCACCAGAATTAAGTGAAATAAGTTCACTAGCTTAGTTCTAAACCTGTTTCACAGCACACAGGTTCTACTTATTGCAATTTGCATTGCTGGCAATTTTCCCAACGATACTGTATTGGACCGAGAATTGCAAGTCAAGCATTTATTTGTTTTAGTATCACTTAGGCAATTATTCACTGAAAGGAAGGATTTGCTTTCTCAGTTTAGATATCGCTATGGTTTAAAGAACTTAAAAAAAAAAAAAATCTATTTCCAATTGAAATCCTGAATTCACTGCTAAGCAGAAGATCAGTGCTAGAAGCCAAGGGGTTGAATCATGAAAGTAAGCCAAAAATAGATGCCCCTATATTGAGCTTGTCAGGCCTATTGATATTTGTTAACACCACATAAATCTTAGTTAATAGCTTTTCTGATTTTTTATTTTTTTTTCCAACCTTCATGGCAATCTGAAGACACCATCAGCATCTTTCTCAAGTACCTGTAAGGAGCCGGTGAAGAGATGTAAATCTAGAGTTTGAGAAATTACCATAATCAAGGCTGTTTTTTCACTCACTTTGTATGCCCTCAATATTCTGCATAGGATTAAATTGATATATATTTTTTTCCATTAGGAGTCAAAATGCATGTTCCTATGTCAAGACAAGCATCATCTTCTAGAAAAATCTTAACAAGTCCATTCATACCCACTACAGTAGAGAATGCCTGTTATTTTCCACTTCTGCAAGTTTTAAAAGCTATATGATTTTCCATTATTCAGGATTTAAAGAAAATGTTCTGGCACATGTGTGAAGAGTAAGAGATTCAGTGCATAGGTGCTATCGTCTTCCACAGGAAGCCTAAACATGCCTTGCATTTGTCTAGCGACTAGAAAGAACTGTCCCAAAAGTCCCAAGTCTTGGGCTTGATTAGGAAACTTGCCTGAAACTGTGCACTGGCAAATGATTAAAGACGAAAATTAAATAAATCAGGAACCCTAATGTCCCTGTTTATTTCCTTTTTATTTCAACCCCACACCACCTGTATAAAAACTATATTACTGAATTGAGAATTGGTTTACCTTGGTTTTCTTATTGCAATAGTTCAGTGCTATTGGACAAAGCAGATGTGACATGAGTATACTAACTGGAGATGTCAGATCATTGGGGATTTCATTAGTTCCTGAGAAAAGAACCGAGAAACAGCAAACCTTTCCTCTTGTCTCTTTCAGCTCTTTGTCTGTGCTAAGACCATCTGTATTTTAGTAGAGCCTAAAAGTTGATACCAACAGGAGCATCTTGTCAGATCAAGTAAAATGGAGGCTGAATGTATTTTATAAAACAAAATATTGCAATAGGACCAATTATACTATGAATAAAGACTGACTTCTACACAGCAAAAACCAGAATCTTTCCAGAAAATAAATTGGTAGATAAGCTATCTGCACAAGAATATATTTTAAGGTTTTACAAACTTTCCACAAGTTTTTTTGGCCACTCAGGAAACTGAGAATGCCACACAGGATTTCTGTATAATTCTGCTAAAGCAAAGGACGGGGAGGCAGGAGTGGTGTGTGAGCTGCACTGTTTTCTGACTGTGGGTAAAACGCCATTCTGTTCCTAAACCAGAATTCATAACATTGATTTCCCGCTCTCCTTTTCATGAAGTGTTTTGATATTAGAAAAAGCACAACAGAGGCTAGATTCTGCAAACTTCTGGCATACAAGTCAGATTTCTACGCAACGTGTGCTACCCTGGAAAAATTCTGATTCCATGAAACTAACTGCTTTTTTTGAAATGTATCAATTTTGAGAAAAATCTCTAGTCAGATGGAGTTTCAGACAAATGAGCATGACAGAGATCTTGTTCACTGTTTTTTACGGCCAGAGCTGTTCCTCTTTATCTGAATAATAAATTTCATGAGGCTGACTTGACAATCAGCTGGCTGAGACACTCAGGTGGGTGCCTAGAATAATGTTCTCCTTTGAAAAAGGTCAGAACAGGGCTTGGATCCCACATTTACTCACTGCCAACTGTGCATATTAACTTGAGTGTTTTGGCATAGTTTGCTCATTCTCGCTCATGCTTATTTCCAGCCTTGGGCAGGAGATGAGCTCTCATCAACCTTTTCTTTAGTTGGGCAGTGAAAGTTATGATTGAGTGTATTTCCGAGTTGAGTGCTCTCTGAAGGATCATCTGCTCATCATGCCAATTTATTGCTGATGTTACTGAGAAAAGTGTTTCTGCTCTACTATACATAGGAGGGTCTAAGAAGAAAAAATTCTCTTTTAGTAGGAATACTGAATGAAAGCTTGTAAAAAGAAAGACTGATTATGAAATTTTGCTCTGCGACAAAGCTTCTACGAAGATATTGAGGATTTTAGCTTAGACAACTGTGGATGATATTGCATTCTAGCTGATATTTCTCTGACGTTAGCATGAAGCAAAACTATTAGTTGACACAAAAATTCTTTGGGAAATTGGAATATTTTCTAGTAAAATTGTTTGAAGTTCAGAAAAAAAATAGCAATCAGAAATCAATCTTCTAACATTCTGTTCTGGTCATCTCCAGCTGTGATTACTTGTTGCCTTTTCAACAAGGGTGATGTCACAAAGCACAAGAAGCTCAGTTGCAGTAATTCAGCCAACAGATAAATCTGCTTCCTACTGAAAGGTAAAATTAGACTTCTTCTCAGAAAGTGACCATTCAAAAAATCCTGGTTCTTGCTGAGAGCAATGTTCACTTGTTAAATATCACTTTCCTCACCGGAACACTAACAAATCTCTACCTCAAACCCTTTCCTTTCTGAGACACTGTAACAGAATTTGTCCCAGAACTTTGCAGGGATTACCCTGAAAGCAAGCCTCTTTTTTTTTTTTTTTTTTTTCCAAACTGAAAGTTCAGAAATTAAGTGATTGACTATTTTCTGACAGCAAATGATAGCCATTTTAAAAGGAAATGCTTTTCCACAGAAAGTAAATTTATCTGGGGAAAAGTGTTAATTTCTAACCTGGGATTTCCAGTGAAAGAAGGAAATTGTAATACATTTTTACCCTTCCAAAAATTAAGAAAACACATATTTCTTAAAAAAAAAAAAAAAAAAAAAAAAAAAAAAAAAAAAAAAAAAAATTAATATAGTGCTTTCACAATACTCATTTGCTGGCTGGTTTAATGCGAAAACCAATATTTTTTCACAGAGGTTTTGTTGCAGAGATGACTTATGCCATATTTTTAATATTAGAATTTTTAATATTAAAATTATTTGAGATCTAAATTCATAATGTAGAATCCTGTACAACCAAGAAATGTTTGCTGCTTAAATTGAATTTTTTTCAGCTAGACTTTTTTATGACAGATATTCCCAATTTTAACAGCTGGTTAATAAGGACTACATTAACATTTATTGGAAAGATTAATAGTTATTTTGACAAGTCTCTCAATATGTATATATACTTATTTTCTTAATACTGAAATGTGTAAAATATCCAGCAGAGATAAAGAGAGTAGAAAAAAAGGTCACACATCATAGAACAGTTTATCACCATGGAAAATATCACAAAATAGCCCATAATTATGGCAAACTAAATATAAGTGAGCCCATAAAGCTAACTGCTTTCTTTCCACATGCAATCATTAAAAAAGAAAAAAAAAAAAAAGAAAAAAAGAATGGAAGAGAACATGAGTGGTGAATTGCTGGATTACTGTTGTAATTCAACAAAGCTAAACTTTTTATAAAGCATATTATTAGAACTTTTGGGGAGTCTAAATAAAGCCTTAATGTTTTCCATACTGAATAAAAGTATATAATAAAAACTACATAAAGTATGGAAACTCTAGTTTTGCTACACTGGATAGCTGTGAAGTGCATCTATATGTATTCCTTTATTAATAATTCAGGTTTCTTTTAGTAGTTGAATAATACATTATGGTTTTAGATGAAAATCCTGCTACAAAGGAAAAGCATCACTGCAAGCAACAAAACTAAGAACTTCTAACACAAATGAGGGAATCATCCTGAGTGGTACAGCTTTCCACAGCTACAGCTTTCAGGGTTAATGGTTTGTGCAAATTCAGTCAGGCCAAATGTGAGATTGTAATTCAAAAATGCATCTCTGCGCAGTGTCAAATCTTGAATCACTCTCAGCTCTTTGCATCTTTGCTTTTTATGTTGCATGTGTACACCACGTAAGAGGAAAGAAAGTTCTTACCTCAAAAATAACTTCATCTTGACTGTGAACTTTTAGTGCCTTCCGATAACAGTGGCTTTCTTCAGAGAAGGTGTGTCCAGCCACCTGTTCACAAGGGACACTGTCAGTTGGCAAATAAAGTTGTATTTTGTTGCCTTAATTCAGTTTCAAACACTTTTAAACTTTGCAAATCTGGCAGCAGATGCAGAGTAACAAATTTGTGTCTGTCAGCCCACTATTCCCCAATGAGATGTCTGCGAGCATGGTGATTATATGCATGCAACTAATTAGGACCATGGTTAGGGTAAGTTAATGGACTGTTGTTGTTGTTGTTGTTGTTTTTTTTTTTTTTTTCCAGGTACGTGGTCACCTCATGCACACACAGAGTAGCAGACACTACTGTCCCATGGTTTCTGACAGCCTGAGCCTTACCAGCCAAGCTGCTGAGGCCAGATTTCCTGTTTTCTAATCACAGATCGGCTCCTAAAAAGGTGTGAAGGGGGAAAACTGCTTCAACGCGGGGAGAAAGATAGCTCTTTTTTCTTTTTAATGGAAGTGATGGCTGTTCTTGAGTGTAAAACCCATTTTGCTGCTTTGTTTCCTTTTCATGAAGTGCTAAATGCCGCTGGCACTGTTTTAATGGCCCGTCTGCTTGAGCGTAAGCAGCAAACTTTTGGCAGAGTGTAAAAGACAGCTCTTCATCTATAAAGCCCCTGTGCCTGTGGTGCCAGCTATCCCTTCACGCAAAGCCCTCCTTACTTCAGCCTAATGATGACTGGGGTCCCTGCACCTGCTGTGGCCAAAAAGGACTGGTCAGCAAAGTGTGGCAGCTGCCTTTCGTGAAGTGGCCAGGTTCAGATGGAGGGAACATGATAGGGAAGGAGGATGCATCTGATGCTCTTGATATCCTTTAGGTAAAGACCAAAGTGGTATTTGCCAGGCTGGGACATGAGAAATGTTCCTTGTGTGGGACAGAATCAAACACACACACACAAAAAAAGCCTCTCTCCGTTGGAGGCAAATTCATGCTTCAGGGGCAAGATTTCTCTCAGACTAGAGGAAATGCTGGTGTAAGTCAAATCAACCATTTGCAATCTCTCTACTGAACGGATGCTGGGGGGATCACTGCAGTAACTGCAGCTCTGCCATAGGCCTCAAGGCATTTTCCTTCCCCCCTTAGCTCTGTGCCATAAGGCTGTAAGTCTCACAGAGAGGGGACTGCATGTCAGTTAACTCAGATAAAGAATTTTACTGGGCTCTAGACACCAGGCAGGGAGAGTCCTGAGCATTCCCCATAAGTTTAACGTGAATCACTGAATACCTTCTGTATGGCCATGAGAGGAAAATCCAGCTACAGTATCTCCTACACACATTCAACCTTTCACTCAACACACAACTGTATTAGTGACTTGAGAAAGCAAATTAATTTTTGAAGCTATTTTGCTCTGTGCACGCACATATACATACACAGTGTTCCATGTGTGCGCACAGCAGTCACATCCTGTCAGCTTGGTTTCCAGTGTCTCACCAGTAACTTTTTAGTACATTGACAAGTTCCACTCAGATTTGAGCAAAAGAAAGGGATTTCACTGACAATTCATAACAAAGAAACTTCCTAGAAAAGCATGTTAATTAAAACAAAAAAAGGTAAGTCAAGTGGTACAAATTCATGGGGATACAGACATTGTTCTGCTTGTCATGAAAGTGTTTGTGATGATCTGGCATTGCTCTCTGTTAGAAAGTAGATACAATAATCAGGCAGGTTGTGGCTTTGTCTGGGTTTGTCAAGCACTATCTCACATAAACCTTCACTTCTCAGTTCCTTGTACTTTGAGTGGGGAAAAGCTGAAATTGCAAGTGATACATAGTGCTGCGATTTCATAAATTGCGTTTGGTCTCTAATGAGCAAAATCTTTTTCAGGAAATGAGTGAAGCCATTATCCTACCATGCGGGCTGCAGAACTGCATCTGCCTTTTCACCCCAGACATTGGCAGTTTCCAGTCAGTGTTTCATCTCAGCAAAATGATGGGCAAGACCTGACAAAGAGCAATATTCAGGGTCCTTTGAAGCAGAGTGCTTCTGAGAAAAGCATTTCTAAAGCAGTGGCACACGAATAAAATCACATTCTCAAAAGATGTGGTGCACATAAAAGTCCTCACTAAATGTCTGCTGAAAGGATAAACTTCCCGTTTCTGTCTTTATTATAGAACAGTGCTTATGCATATAATCAGTGAACACATTATCTTGCAAACTGGTATGTACATGATCTAGTTATTGGGGATGGAGGTGTACATGTGCAAAAAATTACGTTAATATGTAAGTATTGTGCTGAAATGTCATATATTTGCAATATATTTTAAAGGATTTGAAGCACTAGAAGGACCACAGGGTGATTACTAGGCTGTTGCAGAGAATGATTTAGGAAACTACTTTGGTCAAAGAATTTTTTAAGTGAAGGCCTAAGATTTACCTGCTTTATTCAACTAAGACTTCTACTGAAGAACTTGCCTATCTCAAAGTGTTTTAAAGGCACCACAGAATTAAGTGAATTATATGTAGGCTTCACATTAAATCTGTGTCTCAGAACATTGGTGAATCATGAATTTAACGAGCAAAGAGTTAAACAAAGGAATCATGTGCATGGCTTGAGCCAGGAAACATGAGGCAGGAATCCAGAGCTTTTGTTCACAGCTTTGCCTTTGGGAAAGTGAGATTTATCTTTATACTTGTAATAGGTTTTGAACTTTTCCTGCATCCCCATGTTGTACCTTAGGCATCCCAGATATAATTAGAAATTGTATCAAATGTCAGCCTCACACTTATTGTACTTAGCAATTGTGAGACTTAGTTAATTAGTACATTTCACACGCTTTAGAGTCCTTGAGCAATGAAGGTCATATATCTACTTAAATAGGTGTTTATAAAAGCACAGACCATTATTATTCAAATGTACTTGAAGTCTTATCTGTCAGACAGAGATGGGGAGGGCTGAGGCTATGGTAACAACTCACAGCTGTTAGAGGGGCTGCCAGTCCCCAGAGAAGAAGGATTCAAATTTTCCACTACACAAATAATAGTAAAGCTAAAAAAGGGGGAAAAAATATGTGACAGCTGATCTGAAAATAATACCTCCTACTTTATTACTTTGGCCCACGTCAGAGGTGGATGTTGGTGGTATGGCAGTTGAACTTTCCTGCCAATATTCTGTTAAATTTCGCTACCATGTGACAGAAGGCAACAGAAAGGCAATTTGACAAAATAGCATCTGACATAGAAGTGGGTACGAAGCAAATTTGTGTCACCGAATTCCTCTATGCAGAAAAAACTGACATTCATTGACACTTTTTGAACATTTCTGGAGACCAAACAGTGAGACAGGGAGGTGATGGGTGGTGCATTTTAGCAACGACACCTGTTAGAGCAGCTTTGAAGCACTAGGTGACCTTTGCTGGTGCACATTTCTATGAGTACAGCATGAAGGCTCATGTTCCTTTCTAGTGAAAATGCGTTAACTGCTGGTAATGACTATATTCAAAAATAATGTTTTGTAGCTGACAATTTGCTCTGTCAAATAGTTTTATTGTGCTCTTTGCATTTGTTGTATTTTCCATGGAAATAAATAGGAGACAATACTTTCAGGGTGAACTATTTATACAATGTTTATCTTTTCTGTTATCTCTCTAGCAGCTAAACATGCAGGTCAATTGTTAGCCATTGTTAGCATAGTGGAGCACTATGGAAGCATTAATGTCTCATATAGCTACTTAGTTTGAGGTTTTTCTTTATGATTTTCAATCAAATGTGATTGATATTAACCAGTGGATTCAGTAATGATAGTGAGGGGAGAGATGAGTACAAGTAGACAGACCCATTGGAGAGGCCTCTTTCACATAAAGAAAGCTGGAAAAAAAATCTATTAACTTTTCTCTTGTTTATCCATCAGTGTTTCAAATCTTTTTGTCCTTTGACTATTTAACTTCATGAAAAATGTCATGTGCACTTGGTTGAGTTCAAAATTCAGGTTTTGTGTTAAAAACAAATTGCAAATATGACCAAAAGATAACTAGCAGGAAACTAGCAGGTGCACAGAAGTATTTTTAACATTTGCTTTCCCATCTAGTAATCAACATCGGTTGCAAAGTCAAATAATGGAACAGCTCAGTGGAAAAAAAAAAAAAAGTAATCAGTCAGCACCATTTTTTCCTTCAGGACCAGTATCTATAAAAATAATCAAATCTGTGCAGGAGTTCATATGGGTTCAATCTTAAATCATGTGAAAAAGGCAAAGATTGCAAGATGTAAAACAGATATCGATAGGCAGGCAGATGAAAATTCAATTCTTTGAATTATTTCTATTTTTAGTTACTGTAAGCCTTGATCCTGAAAAAGGCTTGTGCGTATTAGTAGTCTACTTAAACTCATCAGTTTCTAGATTTTAGAATTGGAAAGGCCCATTATTATCATTCAGTCTGACCTTGCATAACACAAGCCAGAGAATTTCAGCCGATAATTTCTGTAGTTCAATAAGCTGCTCATTGACTTGATCCTCTGAAATATTGAGCTTTCTGGCCTCAGTTCAAGTATTTGAAAGTGATCCACTTTAAGAAGGAGACAAGATGACTACCTACAGCTTAAAATTACCCACAAACAGTCATGTCTTGATTGGAGTCCAAAGTGGTTGTCTAATAATGTGTTCAATCCTTCATGGCAGAAAGAGGTTGATTTATGCCTGCTGTGCTGGACCCATAACCTAAGTTATGAGGTTGCACACATATTCACTCAGCATACACAGAGATGATCATTTACAGGTTTGTTCAGAACATAAACTAAAAATATGTCATTCCCTAAATTATATTTTGTTGGGAAAAAAAAACCTCACAGCACTGAACAGAAATATTTCTCACACCTGGAGAATACTCCATGGATAATTCCAAGGGCCTGGAAGAGTAACTCACTGAAAACCCAGTCTTCTCGGGTTGGGAAGGGGCATTTTAACAATATTTCATTTCACTACAACTTCAAATGTAATTCTAATGCAGAAATAAAGCAATGGTGAAGTCTTTCAAATCATTTTAAAAAGGAAACACCAGACTTCTAAGAAAGCAGATTTCTTGTTTTCTTTTTCTTTGTTTTTAAGTGGGTTGTTATACTCATTTTCTGCTCTCTGGGACCATGCCTCTGTCATACGACTGCTATTTTCTTTTGAGCACATTTAGAAAAACAAGAAAGGAAAAAATACTTGTTTTTCTTTAATCCTTGAGTTCAGCAGACAATCCGAGATTCCAGTCTAAAATGTCAAACTGCTTACGCCCACCTGCAGAACAAAGTTTAATTTTCAAATCTTTTATTTATTTATCTATTTGACTGAGTTAAAATATACTCTAGTACCTGTCATATTTCTTGTTACAGCCTTGTGGAAAAAGGACTTTGAACCACTGTTCATAAATCCGATTCTTAAATCCCATTCCTTTGAGGTAGAAAACAGATGAGCAAAGCTCTATTCACTGCTCATATCTGGGATGAGCACAGGACTATAAAGTGAACAAAAAGAAAGTGGCAACTCCAATTGCCCACAATATCTCAAGCAGTGTCTCTATGCATTTAGTTCTCATCTGAGCCCAATGTTCGTGTTCGGTGCAAAAATCCCCAGATAATCTCAACAAACCTGTTGTGAGTTTTGCCCACCAGAAGAGTCAACATGCATGTATTTCATTATTTGGATTCAGCTTCTTCACTTGTCCAAAGGAAAGTTGCCTCTCCCAGAAAATCATTTAAGGTCCCTTCACAATTGAGTGTCTTCAATTTGTCTGTAAAAAAAAAATGGGGTATCACCCTTGGAAGATTTGATCCCTTTGGGCTCTAGAGGAAAGTCAGTGCTACACTCCAGGCGAGTACGCTCATGAGAACAGGAGTTACTGAGTTTATTTCTGTTTCCTTTGAAAAGCCCACGATTGTGTTCAGCTTTGGTTAAAAAACAAACAAACAAACAAACAAACAAAAAAAAAAAAAAACAAAAAAAACTGTAATGAGCTCCTTTCCTTTTTCAGATGCTCACTTGATGTAAAACTTAGATCCAGTTAACAATTCTAAATATGAAACATCTCTTACGAGTAAACTTAGAAAACTTGCAGAGATGTTACTTGCATGTGCCTGTGTGAAGTAACTTGAAGAGCTTTCATTTTAAAAATGTATTTTATGCAATCTTCATACTGTAGTAAAAAATTCATTTTACTAGGATATGTAAATACTTAATTTTTTGAAACATATATCTTAACATCTAACATCAAAATTCAGTTCAATTTTTTTTAGAAATAGAAAAAATAGTTCCAATAGAAAAAATATCCAAATATCACTTTTTCATCTTGAACAGAATAGGTGAAAGTACTGAGGAAAAAAAAAAAAAATACTGTTTTCAGACCTAACTATCTATCTTGTGGTTAGTACTGCTCAGATTTCTGTAAAGCAAATGTTTGGCACTTCAGCTGCGCTGAACAGAGACCACCATAAAAATTGATTCTTATCCTGCTAATATCTGTGCAGCCATTTTATTTAGCCTCATAACAAGCCTGTGAGAGGCTTGTTTCCACAGTGGTATGAGAATACAGCTATGTTAGCAGAAGCCATGAGTTCACAGCGCCATAATGTAACAAGTTATGGCTCATCAGCAAGTGTCAATAGTCTGTATGCCTGTACGTGCTCATCGCTCTTTAGAATTGGGATAAAAGCCCTTATAGTAGATGGAAACTTGTCAGTTTCTTTTTTACTAAACTGTTTGCTTTCTCATATCATTGATCGTTCAAGTCATTCCCTTTTTGAAAAATCAAACTACTTCAATAAAACCACAGAGTGAGTCAGAAAGGAACTATTTTGCAGCGTATTTATTGACTCTTATTGTAAGTTTCAGTTGTTCCTGAGAAGATGGCCTCCTGGTCAGGAGCCCAATATCTCGTAATATCTTGCTTAACTTAAATGCCAAATCTGGAGAAGAAAAATTTCAAGTCCTATTCTTCAGAACACTGAAGAGTTTTACAGTATTTATTTTCCTTGTCTCTGGAATGGGCAGCAGGTTCCTGTAATTGCAAGGAAACTTATCAGAAAGCAAAGTTCCTCCATTCTCCAGGCTGGTTTTGCTCTTCCCATTCCAAGAAGGTTCTATATTTGCATTGTCGCATAATCAATCCTCTGACTCCAGGAAATTAATTATCAATTATAATGCCTGTGGCTGTCTGGAAGCTTTGCTACTGAGCTCCACTTTTATATCTGTGTGCATTTCCAGAGCCTCTGCAAAGTACTATGCAGGCTGCCAGCAGATGTGATGGTTTCCCCTCCAAAACAAACAGCGTAGAGACCTAAGTCAAATGAGGCTCCGTAAGTGACAATGCCTTACAGCCACCCACTGTAACTTTGAGGTGTCAGAGCATCAGTTGCAGAAAAAATGTTTGCATGGTCAGCAGGATACGTTCAAACTGATTGGCATCCTTCTTCCTTTTTAGGAGGGTGAGCATGCTCATCTCCACATTGCAAAAGACTATCTCATGCCACTAACTTCCTTGGGTAATAATAACCCCTGAGTTCAACAGGCTTGTCATTGTGTGGTGGCAAGTCACTACCTACCTTATAATGAAAGGCATTAATTTGCTTCTGAAGGAATAGCATTTGCATTTTATGTCTCACGGGGTTATAAACAAAGAATGAATCTGATATGTGCTGCACAGACAGCTCACATGGGCAAATAAAGCAGATTTTATGCATGGAGGAAATCCCAGAGGGAGCTAGGCATTTGTACTAATGCCAGTTAATCTCAAAGTTTAGGAGCTGTAAAAGAAGGAGAAACATTTTAAACACCTGCCCAGCTGGAGGTAGTGTCTTAGCTTTGGTGGGATACGTACAGATACACTCATCTGCTGCTCCCCTCTGCCCCCCACATAGTAGCCTTAGAAATGCTGCATAATAGTAATTCCTATGAAGTCAGGGAAAACATCTGTTCTTCTGAATATTTATCAGTCAGACCCACTTGTCAGCACAGCATGCGTTCATGTGGCACTTTCACCTCTTCTCCCCTCGTTGTCTTTTCCATCTGGGAGACATCCCTCCACACTACTCTTCTTAGCTTTCAGATGTCAGTGCAGACAAGTGGCTCATCCCAGTCTCCTCTTCCATGGCAATGGCAAGAGGGAAAGGAGAACAGTTCTGACAACCTTAGCTCCCCATTGATTTTCCCGTTCTGCCTTTGCTAAGATTGTGAACATGAGGGGTTCAGAGCACATGTGCATGCTGCATGGTCAGAATATGTGTTAGAACCCTGATCTTTCACAGGACCTCCACCACCCAGGCCTGTAACTTTTGTTAATGCAAAATCAGGGTGGTGAACACTTTGTGTCCATGGAGCTGACTGTGGAAAAGGAGATAGAACTGAAGCATCAACTGTAAACCAGACTTTGGCATGCAGACATGTATACCAGTTAACACACACACACATGCAGAGAACAATCTTTTCCTTTCCATCATCCTTTTAAAAAAATATTTCACCCTATGTCTTTCAGTTAAAAACAAACAGGGAAATGAACACAAAGATAGTCATTTAAAATTGAAATTATCTTTTTACTGCCACTCCATCACTTCTGTTCCAAGTAGCTGTTGAACATTACCCTGTCAACTCTTCAAGCATTTAACTACAAAATACTCTTCATAAATAATGTAGGAAGATTAACTAAATGGTACATAATTACTGCAAATTTAGAGTCCCGTTGCAGAATATATTTTATCCATGATTACAGTGCTTACAGACTTTCCAAACACTCTCTTGTATATTTGACAGTAAGCCATGAGAAAATTTCAGCTGCCTATAACTGCTTTTCAGAATCTATAACAACTTAGATTAACATTTATTAAAGTCTTTGATTTAGGAAACACCTCATACATTTTTCTATTTTTTCTCTCTTCCTTTTAAAATTCCCCAAAAATACACTTGCCACTGGACTTGGAAAGCGGAAGTTTTTAAAATTGGCTGTAGGTTCATAACCCTGTAACGAGGTACTTTCGCTCTGGCAGAGACTCAAACAAGACAATTAACAGGAACAATGAAGCAACTCAAAGAGAGAGCTGTGGGGCTTTTTAATTGCTGCCTCAGAAAGCCAAAGTTTCCTCTGTACCAAAAAAAAAAAAGAAAAAAGAAAAAAAAAAAAAAAAGAAAAAAAAAAGAGAGAGAGAGAAAGGAGCCAGGGAGTAACTGCCTAGCCATTTCTGTAAAAAGCATTTGAAACCTCAGTTAAATAAAAGCTTGATCTTTGCTCAGGAAGGTCATGATTCCTTGGAACTGTAAAGATGTTCCTCCCCTGCAGTGGTCCATTAGTGATTTGAAAGACTGTATACACTGGCCATTACAAGGTACTGAATGAAAGCCAAAATAAAGCTAAAACCTGGACTTAGTACAGTTCCTGTTGTGTAATGCGGGAAAATCTCTGTTGATTACAGCAGCACCTGGACCTATCTTTATTAAGATTAAACTGATTAAATAGCCATCATATCTCAGTACTTTCAATCTTCACTGTGTTGATGCTCGCAGTACAAATACAATGTGGGTAAGAACATCTCTGGTTCTGAATAGAGACTGAATTACCATTCCCAGAAGACCAGAAGCTTTTCAGTCTAACTTGAAATAAAGTTTGCAGAGTCCTGGACGGGTGACAAAATTACTCAGTATTTGACTAGAGTCCAGTGCTGCAACATCTCCTCAGAAGTGTAACAACCTGCAAATGCCTGCACTGTAAGCATAATTCAGTGTTTCTCCTCATTCCCAAGACAGCTCAATTCAGTACTCACTCTGTGCATCTCCTCCATTCTCTCTCTTCAACACTGGAGAGCAAAGGCCTTTAATACCAGCAAAGTTTTGAATGTGCAATGCTATTTGGTGCCTAAATTGGGATTATACCATGGGGAACTGCCTTATTATCATCCCAGCTTTGTTGCTTGTTGGCAGCTACTTTGTTTATGCTTCAAGTTGCCCAGTCTTTTTCAGAAAAATAATCCTCCCTTGAGTAAGGTGTATGCCAACAGCCAATGACTCATAGAGCATTTCCAACTCCATGTAATTTCAAACTAGTGGAGATGGGATCAATCCCTATGAGAGCAAAACCCTATCTCCTACTTGCTCTTAACCTGGAGATTTTTACAGCTGCTGGAAGGATAATGGAAAGATTAGGTTGAATATATTAGACAGCCATAAAGAAAGAAACTGTACCACTTCTCCCAAACAAACAATTTCTAGGGAACACACCTATTAGAAAAGAGCAGGTTCTCAAGAAAGTCTCACTTGCATTATGCTGAAAAAATTTCCCAGGGCTACCTCTCCAATATACCTCAGAATAAGGACTTTGGAGATGCACCAGGGAAAAAGAAAAGGAAGCTTGAACTTCCACCCTTAATCACTGCAAAAGATCATGATGTATTTGGGGTTGTGCTACACCCAGGTACCTGTCTTGTCACCAAATGTAGAACTTGGGAAATGGAATCTGTGATTTGAAGTGCTGTGTGAATAACATCAATATGGGGAAGTCTTTTACAAAGAAGAAACTTGTTTGGACATTGTGGCCTGAAAGTCCATTCTCTATTTCCCATGCAGTAGGGGTATAATGATGTTGTTGTTTAAGCTGGTGCTTAGGTAATCTTCCTTCTATAGGCTATATTTCATATGTAATCTTGGAAATGCATCTGTTCTCTCTGTGCTTAGTTTTTGATCTGCAAGATGAAGGCACTATGATTTCCTTCGTGCAACGCTCTCTAGATAACAACTAGATTGGAACAAAGAGCAGATCTTTTATTCAATGATTGACTTGAAAAATCAAAAGATATTTCTGCAGATTAAATAAAAAAGGAGAAAACTTCTTTGTCTTTTTTCTTCTTCTTAAAACTCATCATCAGTAGGTGTTATATTCATTCCCAAGCAAAATTATTCATTTGATTTGCACTTTTATCAGTTCTTTTCCATTTTAAAAATGTTTAAATGTTTTATCAGATTTTCATTAAAAAATACCACTAACAACATTCATATTTTCTTTCACAACTTCTGAAATGAGATCTTTTTAGCACCTGCAGTACGATTTTTCATTTAGAAATGGTAGTGAAGTGATACAGTTTGAATTTTTAAAAATAAATTATCCACAAACCTTTTTTTCCTTCTCCCCCCAGTGCAGAGGATTGCTGCTGATATTGTTTGCCAAATTCAAAACAATTTCACAAATGATTGTGCTTCTTCTAGATTATGACTTCTATTTTTGTTTGTGTTTTTCTCCCATTTGGCTCAATATACAATCCGTAGTACAATGAGTATCAAGCCTCAATGAGGCAAGATTCTATAATAAAACAAATAATGAATGTTGGAAGGAACACATCAAATTCCACCTTGAAATTTGCATTCAAAACCTTGGTTCAATTCAAAAGGTGTTTGCTTCATTTTTTGTTGGCATGTATCTGGGAGCAGATCACAGTGCCTAGTAATTAAAAACAACTGCAAAGACAATAGTTCATTTATTTCTACTGTACTGCACATTTTACTTGTCTTGGTAACTAAATAACAAGGTTGAAGTTGTTCACTGCAATAAAAAGGTAAATATATTTAACCTTGTTTCGGCCCTTATATAGAACAGCTTATGCTGCTAATCTATTCATTCTATAAGCTAAAACTATATGCATTTGAAATAGTTATCTCCAAACGTTTGGATGTGTATATAAGATTTTATTTTCCCTAGCAGCATCTGGCCTTTCAAGTTGTAAGTCTGTTCTACCATCAAAGTAGAGGAGAACTGAAACAAACCCAGATATCAAAGTCAAATCTCTAAAAGATGAAATGTTGGGTACTGCTTTTTTTTTTTTTTTTCCAACCCCAATTCTTTTCAGCTTCCCCTATGATGTTACTAAGTGCAGTACACCTTGTCCATGTGCTGATCAGAATCTGAGAAGTGTTTGGCTCTCCAACCAAAATAAGTCTATTTATGATTAGCTTACCACTATCAGTAACCCTGCCAGTTCATAAACGGGGAGGACTGTCTTCAGCATGAGCTAAGGATAGCCCACAGAGTTATACAGTGATGTCTCTTCATTCTTTTGCTGCTGTTGCTTCCACTTTCCAGGGACTTCTTGGTAAGATGTTCGCTACTCTGGAATCACTTTTAACCTAGCTAATATCTTATAATTTCTAGGGGAGGAAGAAAAGACATGACTGATATGAAGTATAAATGTGTACACAGACCTGCTGCAAACACTGACTTCCTCCCATATGCAGCAATGAATTTGCTATTCATGGCAATTAATCCTAAGGTTTATTAGCTGAGACAAATGATGGGTTTAGGATGAAGTAGAAACCATCACCACCTTTCCTGGCAAATCTGCATTTATAGTAGAGGTTTTCAAATTTTGTATGTGCAACTCTTCATAGATTACTCTCACTGTTGATAGGTCTCTAATCTTAGTAGTTCTATAAGAACCACATGAAGGGAAGCCCAGACTCCAGCAGACTGAAAAGCAGTGCCTTACTGGATTCCAAAACTGGGCCTCTCATGAGCAGGAGTGAGAGCCCCGCTGACCCTTCTCAAATAGTGAAAAAATTGTGCACACAAATGTTGGTGGGCATCTTTGTATACGGATTAGCCTCTTGCTTGCAGATCTTGAGCCATATAGAATATATTTGCCTATTTCTGCCTCTGTTGTAGGACCAAGCACTGTAACATATTTTCAGTTTCACTGTTTCTTATATCCTGAATGACTTTGAGGGTTTGAGGTTCCTGTGTTTGGACGTTCAACAGAATGCTCAAAGACACTGGTCAAAATCAGGCCAAATACGTACATAAATTAATTGTATAATTCTCCATATCATTCAGTTTTCCTGCTGTCTCAAGAGAGATGGCAGTATCACAGTATGCCAAAGAAATCAGAATTTCTTTCTTAAGCTTAGTGGTTTAGAGTTCACACAATGCCATCTTACAGAACCAACTTTGCAGCAACACTGAGTTTTTCTTCTTAAGTCAGTTAATCGTTTTTGTTTTCATGAATGCTTTAAAACAAAGTTATCGCTTTTCTATAAATCTTCCTCTGCTACATCCTCCTTCTGAGTGCCTCTCAGTGTTTACCACTGCCACATACATTTGAAATGCCAAGACAATATTATCCTTTGCAGCATGTGGAGAAAAAAGGCACAGGAGCTGGTCTGCTCAGGATCATGCACATGTTCTGGGGAAACAGAGAATCAAGATTTCTCCTACTTAAGAGAGCGCACTAATTACTGTTCCCATTTCTAACATTTTCACGTGCATCTGCTCCTGAAATCACACAATTTGGTATTCCTTATCAGAAAGAGGAGCAACAGAACAAAGGACACCACAAGTTTGAGCTTTTTCTTCTATGCAATTAAATTCTCTTCCTTGTGTTAGAGAGGAGCCAGCTGGATCTGAATCTTGTACTGCTGATGCTACTGCAAAGGCAGTCATCATACACAAGGATCATCATGAATGAACTGCTGCAGTTAAACCTTCTGGCAAGAGGCCTAGCAGGTGCTTACTTCTGTCTCCACAAAAGAAACAATTTAATGTGTGAGTTATAAATAGGCTGTATGTTCTACACTTACTGCTACTTAATTAATACCTTCAATTGGCAAAGATGGGTTGGTACACCCCCAAACAGAACAAAGCAGGTACAACTACAAACCTCCTGTATGAGAGACTAGTTTTGCTTCCGCTTACAGTATTTTTACAGCTTGCAAGGAAGTGGAATTTCTGCTGATACTTCCATATTTGTTTTCTGTTCTTGCTAAGTCCAAAATATATTTTCTATCCACAAAAATTGGGGAAAATGATGCCTGTGGCATTTCTTCTCTCAATAACATTGAAGGAACAACTACAGCAAAGTATTGACTGAGACCCTGATTTTTCCTCCCAGTCTAGAGCCTCAGTAACAGCTCTCTCCAGGTTTGAGTGAGGCTCTTCAGCACAACTGAGAATTGCAGAGGTAATTTATTCTATTTCCTACACCATTCCTGTTCTTTCTTAAAGCTTGTCCAGCTAAACCCTATTGCTAACCTCAGTGGAAGGAAAAAAAAAAAGAAAAAAAACCCTTATTCTTTTCAACAATATTGGCAGTAATTTGAGCTGGCACTAGGACCTCCTTTTTTTGAAAAGCTCTGCACAACATGGGATGCCAGTCAAACAGATTGTGCAGCAGCTCAGTGGTCATTCATTCACTCACTCACCTACAGCACTGGTAGCAAGTGGTTCCTAATTCCTTATCTGATACAGGCACACCGAGGGAAGAGGCTGCCTATGGGGAAAATAAAAAGAACAGCAGCAGCTTGCAGTGATTATGTCACTTAGTGCTGTGGCTATTAAGCCGCAATGAACAAGGACAAATGCTCTTTTTCTTTCCTTTCTTTTCTCCTGCACATTTGCTTTCAAAACAGCAAGCAGCATAATCTTTCTATTAAGGATCACTTCAACAAAAGTCTAGCTTTTGTTTCTCATGTGGCTCATCACCGTTATTGCAAAATCTTTTTGAAACTGTTTTATCAAGACTACTGCTTAAAGAAAAATGAAAACAGTTGCATAAACAAAACAAACTCCTTTGTGTTCTTCACAGACACAAGCCATCTGCAGCCAGACTGCCTTGGGCTAGGATCTATCAGATCTGGCTGAGACACACTGCCCGTTAAATAGCACCTGATTCTCTCTGGAAACATCAAATCTACTTACACAGGAATCATCCTTAAATTTTGATCTGTGTATTTGCGTTAGGATTGGCTAAAGTTTCCCTTCCCAGCATGATGAGATATTGCTTGGGAAACATGTTATGTACTTTCACAAGATCTATCTGATTTTGGAAACATAAGCTTTTCTACCTGTAATAGCTACCAGCAGTGTCAGTGAGTTGATTTTTCCAAGATCTCAAATATACACATTTTTTCTGAATGGAAACCATCGCATTTCTTGATTCATCCCTGTTTGTCAGTTTAGGTTACTCTCCTCTACAATAAATACCATCACAAAGGGAAGGAGTAAAGGACTCTCACTTCTGATGTCTGCCCAGACAGAACCTCAGCTCTTCTGAGCAAAGCAAACAAACAAAAAACCCCACAAACAATAACAGAAAAAAGGGGTTGGAAATGAAGCAGACTGGCAGAGTGAGAGAAATAAAAAAAGGTCAAGTTAGCTACTTCTTTCAAAAAGTGACCTTCTCGCTACCAGCAACCACTTCCTGAATAGACCAATGCTCTCAAAGTAAAAGCTGCAATGTTTTCTGCTTACCAAAAATCAGTCATCCTCCACTTTTGTGATATGAGTGCAAAAATCAGATCAACTTGAAGTCTCTACCTCAAACTAAAATATACTATGAATACTGAAGTTAATATGAAAGCCTTGTCAACCATTAGAGTGCTATCACTCTAATGTAACGATCTGCCAGTTAAACATGAACTCTCCCCTACTCCTTTCTTATCATCTAGTTATCTTTAAGACTGGTTCTTGAAGGCCTAATTGGCATGATTTTATTTATAGAAGTAAAATGTTGTAGTACTATAGTCCATAGCACTATAGATGAGTGTTGCTCTGCCCAGCACTACAACTGTGTTGGCTGTAGCATTCATTATGAGTGAATGAACACCGATAGCTGAGATTTTCCCCCACTAAACTGCCATGGCTGACATTTATGCCTCCAATGAATAACACTCACATTTCTTTTGGTGTCATTAGGTAAATTAAAATTTCAGATAGCAATCAGTTTTGTGATGAACTCTCCTGTTCCCCTGTCCAGTCTGCAGCAACCAGTGTTAAGAGTTGGCTGAAAGTTAGAAGAGATGATGTATGATCATCACTGAAAACTGGCTGTGATACTCTTTAGTGGTATATTATTCCTTATCCTTCAAGAACATTAGTTGGAATGTGCTCTGCTGTGACTAATAATTGATAACTATGGTTCCATCCACATGGGATAATGAAAATCTTGGTGCTTGTCTTGGGATGTAGTCCTTTGGAGGAGTAAAATGCTAGAATTACTAGTTGGATTGATGTTTCTGAAGCATCCTCTCCCATAAAGAGTAGAGCTGAACAGCATATAGTTTTTAAAATATTACCTTAATAGACCTGTGAGGTAATATTCCTTGTTTAAAAAAAGGAAAGGCAGAGAAGATCAGGTATTCTCTGGTAAATCCTGTGGTTATTTCAGATGTTATATTCTCAAAAAGTCTTCTATTACAAGGCTTATGCCTCAAAAAAGGAGCCTGACATAGCTTCCTCTCTCTTACTGAAGCTCAGAGAGAGATGCATACACTGAGACACTGAGTCAACAGGAGCAGGCTTACATTTCTTTCTGGTGATCCTGTAATGGAAACTGTAACTCCTGGCAGGGAACTGTTAATCCCCCAATTTATTAAAATGGATGAAGAACCCATGGAGATTTAAACAAATACTGGCTTTGATAACTCACTGGAAATCATAGGGAAGAACTGAAGTAAAACAATACGTTTCAGTAGGGCTTTTTAAATTAGAGGTAAGTCCACAGGTTATGTTTGCAGTTAGCAGACGATGGAGACAGGAAAACTATGTGACCCCTTCAGTTTCCAATGCTTGCTGCTCACCAGTGAGATGATCTTTCTCTTGAAAGAGCACACATGAATTTAAATATCATATCTGTGTATGGATATCAGCAGTATAGGTCTTGCCATACACCTTCTCCACGTTTACCAAAACACCAACATTTACATGCATATGCATATAAGTTTTAGTTTAACTTTAGATCTCAACTTCCCTGTCTTTTTTTTTTTTTTTTTTTTTTTCCCAGCAATTAGACCAGCAGATTCTGACTCACTTCAAATGTAAATTGGTGTTCGTTTTGTTGTTGCCTCGGTATTTTAACAAAACTCAGCTCTGTGTTGGTGAGCAAGAGAGAATACCTGTGGCTGGAGGGATTTAAAGAATTTAGGATTTATACACTTCAACAAATAGCAGGGGAAAAGAGCAGGGCTAGATTTAACTAGAACCATTTCTGATTTGCATCCTGAAAGGCATTTAGCAAACTAATAATTTTAAAACAAAAAAAATCTCACTAAAGTGGTCCTCTTTTCTTTGCCCACTCACTCAAAATCACAGAACTATCACAAAGAGAAATCTTCAGAGACATCACTGCTAATACTGTTGCCAAAGACACAAAAACCTTTACAAGGACAAGTATTTTTTCTCCTGACACCTTTAACGCACAGCATATCAAGCTAGTGTCACAAGCAATGTAAGATCACTGCATAGGAGAGGCTTTAAAAGATACCTGCCATGAACATCCATATTCTTTTTGTTTATTTATCTCTGTGCAGATTCCCCTTCTACATAAAATAAGCTGTTCTTAGCATAAATCATCTGGTGGCAGATTTTCATTCTCGAATGAAAATCTACAGTACTTCAGTGGAGTATTTAGCATAAGGGATGAGTCCATTCTCAATCAATTTTAATCACACTGAAAAAATTGTGCCTGACATTTCATCAAAAAGTCACATTTCTATAGAAGTATCATGAAGCAGGTAGAAATAAATCAAATGTACCCCCAGGAAACTGGCAAAGTTACTTGTAAAGAGCATCTGGGAGATCCAGGGTCAAGAAGGATAAGCTTCGCTCCATCTTGAAAGCTCTGTAGTGCTGCTTACAGGCTGGATTATACAGTTTACAATTATGTATGAATAACAAAATACATAAGCACAAGCATATATGGATATACATATGTGTGTGCAAATGTATACAAGCAACATAAAAAGAATGGGGAAGATGAGGTAATACAACTCGCTTAGGAAAATTCTACTTGATAGTCAGAGGACTGTTAAGCATATTCACCTTGTACTCATTGTAGAGGTAATTAAGAGAGATGGGTATCTCCAGAGGCTAATTTAGTCCATTGCTGTCTTATAAAGTAATTAGGCTTTATCAGGTAAGGAAAAGCCTGGGCCCTCATGTTGCCAATAGTCTTTAAATGAACACCTGAATTTCATCTGTGGTTTGAGATCTACAGAATGTTTCTTTAGCTCTTCTCAAAATGTTTGGATGTTGTGTTAAACAACTTACTGGCAGGATATTCTTGCTGCTGTTTCTGGCAAAAAGAATCTGGAAAAAATATATCCTTCAGACTGTTAAATTGTTTCAGTTTGCTTGTTTGTTGCTTTTATGTTTTTAAGATAAAATTAAAAAGACAAACACACCATTTTTACATCTGGTATGCTTTGAAGTATACTTTATTTTAAAATGCGTTTAATCTACCAGAGCTCAAACTGAAACACAGTCTGTCTAGAAAGGTTTTGTTTTGCATTCTTGACTTAAAGCTAAAACAAATTAACCTTAGATTCATGATAAAACATTAAATTCTGACTCACAAACAAAACAAAATTCACCAATTTAAAGAAAAACAACCAAACAATGCATCTCACCCACTTCTGAAATAGTGTAAATGTCACATGATCACATGTTCTTTTGTTAGAAAAGCCCTTCATCCATCTAGAATATGCTACCTGGGTAACCTGTGTTACACATAAACTACTTTCCAGTGAAAAAAAACCATCAAGCTCCAGAACCAGTGCAGTGCATAGATAAATGAAAATAGCTCAGCAATGACATTCAAAATACAGGATTTTTGTCTTGAAATATTCTTCCCTCCTACATCTGGCATCACTCACCTGAAAGATCTTGAGTGAAATCCTGATTGCTTTACAGCAGCTAGATGTTAAAGGATATAATCTGTTCAGGCACATCAGAAAATCTTTAGGCATCTACCTACTTAATTATGTAGGTTAAAAGCTCTAACAATCTGACCTGGGGAGACTATTGATACAGGGGTTCAGGGATATTAATTGTTCTTAGATCAGTCAGGACTATAGGATTCAGCTTTTACTCATAATATACATAATTGCTGAATATGATCCTAAAAGCAGATAAATCTTGCATCCCTTATGGCTGCCATGACCTTATTTTGCCACTTTGACAGTGAAATATATGTTGAAAATACTGTTCAACATAAAATAATGACTTCAGTAGCTATGAAGAGTAAATAACCTCTTTTAACTGAAGAGTTTTAAGGACTAGCACCAGAAGAAGAAACCATGGGACTGAGACATTACAGCCACGGTTCCATTAGAATAAAGGGAAATGCATTACATTTTATAGACTTATAACTGTTTGGACATTCATTATCAAATAAACTGGAGATGCACTTAGATGCCTGTGGAGATGAGTGCAGTGTAAATGCAAAGAATGAAAACTACACCATAAATCAAGGTTTTTCTTTGTTTCTTACTGCAGATGCAGATTTCTATCAGCCCTCAGAAATTGCAGATGTCTGCTTATGCATGTATGTCTGGAGGTGCTGCTAAACATTACTGCCAACAAGTAAACATTAAAGGAAAAGAAACAATTTCCTAGGGTAATCTATGGCAAGGGTAGCAAGCAAGTTGCTTGCTTTTGCAGTTATTGCTCAAAAAACATGGGAGAATCTTCCCTTGTTTCTTAAGTAAAGGGCATGTGAGAAATCTTCAGTCTAATGCAGGCAAAGACTGCCTAATCAGACAATCAGACACTAGTTTCAGAATTTTACTTCCTTAAAATCCAGACTGAAGTCAAAAGCAGAAATTAACAGATGTTGTTTAAATTCAGTGAACAGCTGCATTAAACAATTAAATATATCAAAAAGATGCTTGCAAGAAGTCAAAACATTTCAGTGATTGCTTAACACTTTCTAATGTTTAAAATTTTTTTCTGTTTATGCTGACATTTGTGACATTTCACTTTCATCTTCTTTAAATTTGCAAGGAAAACATAAGAAATGTCTATAGACTAAGAAAGCATTTAGCTCGATCTATGTGAATATATTATGTACATTTAACTTTTTTATTCAGTGTAAGTTTAAAAAAATATGACAGTGCAGAAATAATGTTTCTGGTTGACCAAAAAACACCCAACAATCAAAACAACAACAAAACCCACTACAGCCTTCCTCTTCGTCACTTTTATTCATCTTCTCAAAGTCAGCTATTTGTACAGGCATCATTTTCACTGAGAATATAAAAGATGTTCTCTAAAAGCTGAGACCATTTTTAGAAAGTAAGGCTAGAGGTATGTGGATTTATTTAGCTGGAAACTAAATCAGACACTTTTCCAGCAGCAATAATGGCTATGAAATGTATCTATCACCTTATTACATCTCCTTTCTCTTTCTTTAAAATACTGACAGTGATCACAGGAATCAAATCTCAGCCTGATTTAGGAGGAATGAGTTGAACTGAATGGCAGTTCCCCATGTTGCTCATACCCAGTGTAATGTGCAAGCTTCCAGTCAGGATGAGATCCTCTGGAATTCACTTCCATGGCAGTATTTCAGGTACACATTGAACTTGTTCCAGCTATTCATCCATTAAAAAGTAAATAGATTTATTAATACTGAGGGACAGATCCAAGACATCAGTCTCTTTATTAGTTGTATTTCTTGCTAGTGAAGGAATTTGATATTGCTTTATCCTCAGTACAGTGCTTTTAGTTCTGTGTGCAGGAATGCATTTGACTGTATCCTCTCTAGTATAAAATACCATCATTATCCTGAAGCAGGCACAGTGAAGCATAGTTTGAAAGTAATGCTCAGAAGTAACAAATTACCACCACAATACTTAATGACATGGTGCTTCCTAAGCAGTACAATCTAAACTGAACAAAGACTCACTCCTTTAAAGCGCTGTTTCCCTATGTTCGTGTATTACATATCAGCAAAAAATGGCCACATTTGTTGAAATTCAAATCAAAATTGAAGGTTTCTATTCTTATATATTCTTATATATTCAGTTTTTCTGAAAAAAAAGAAAAAAAAAAAGAAAAAAAAAAGGGGGCTTGGCCCCATTTCATTTGTACCATAGCTCAGTTGTAACGAGAAATATCAGGATGAAGAATCATAAACGCATAAACGAGCGTGATTTCTTATCTAGTAGAGTTTTTTTACAGGTGCAGAAGTAGAAACTTCCTTGCTTAGTTCGTGCAGAACAAACGCACTTCTGTGGCAAAAGTAAATACCTAGGGTCCTTGGGTTCTTTTGGGATATATTTTCTTTTCCAGTCATGGTGCCCATCCCTACAGCTTTCACAAGTGACTGTGTTGTGAGTCAGATAAACACTGTTCTGGGTGAAAAATTAGTTTTAAGAAGGCTAGTTTCCACATTCCCAACTTATCTGAATTCTTATCCCAGCATAGAACCTCTTGTAAACAGTCTGTTAAATATTTTTAACAAGACAAAATATACAGGCTGCATACACGAAATAGTGGCCATGTAGCATATCAACATACACATTTCTTTTCACTGCTAGGTTGGTGCTACAAGAGCAGTAACACAGAACGAGAGTACAGAATAATATGGGCCAAGAAGAAGGATCATGTCATCTGGAAGAATGAGATACCATAGCATGATTTGAGTTGGAAATGATCTTAAAGATCATCTAGTTCATCTCCCTGCCATAGGAAGGGACAACTTCCTCTAAATCAAGTTGCTCAAAGTGCTGTCCAACCTGACTTTGAAATGTCTATATCTACTTCACACATCTTGAACAAGGAACATCCTGAAGCTGATACTCCGAGATCAGATCACCTTCAAATCAGATTCCTCTGGGATTTCTATGCAATGAATATTACCAGTGTGTTCCATGATAAGAAAGTAGCCAGACAAAATTCACTGTACTGCAGTCACACGTGCACCATGATTGTTCCAGTATTATTTCTATGATCACTGCTGGGAAGAAGATTGCTAGTATATTTTCTATAAAATACACTGGCTAGTACTGGAGTTCAGTTACACAAAACACTTTATGCAACAAAATAAGATTTCCTCTGGGATCAAAATGCCTTCATTCTTTTGTTAATGTTTTCTGCATTCAGGATCCTGTGTTAATGATACCAGGCAGCTGTCTACTCATGTCATAACTGCAGTCAGACCTATTCTTACCCTGAGGCTTTTACAGTTATTGATAGCCAAATGGTGGAAAAAAGAAATGCCTTTTCTCCATCTTACAGATAAAGAGCTGAAAGAAAGTAAACTCACATCTTCACAATACCTAAAGTCAGTCTTGGAATAAATATGCAGGCAAGTGTTAGTCCTCAAAAATATTACAAGACTTTACTAAGGTTGTACAGAGATCTTGGTGCATACTCCAGCTTTCTACATCTTCTCTCAGTGCTCCAGTAGCAGAGCAGCGTTCCTTTCCCCTGCTGATATTATTAATTGGGCTAAACCATCTTCAGAGAAGTCAAAATGTCCTTTATGTATCACCAGACTTGTAAGTGTATGCTGACCCAGACCTATCTCTCAGCAGCACAAAAAGAGCATTTAGTAGTTTTGTTCACTTCCTCATTGTTGGTATGTCAGGGTGGTGATACGAATTCATTGCTGCTTGTCAGCTGTCTGGCATCTTCTGACAGTGTCTGTAGGAAAAGTGAGTGGTTATATTTAAATATCTGTCAGTTAATATGACAAAAGACATGAATATTTCTCTGGGATTTGCAATGACCTTTTCATTTGCCTTGAAGAGTTGTCTTCCTCTGATCAAGAAACTAATTAGGTTGCTGAAAGTTGCTGTACATCTCTATCACTGGACTGTGGAAATACATTTCTCCATATGACAGGGACTCTGCAGGATATTTCCATTCTTCCTAGAATCCTGTGGCTACAAATAGTTAAACTTTCCACAGATCTGAGGCATGGGATTCATACTGTGGAAGTGATAACAGAGTGACAAACCCTGGCTGCAAGCAATTGCATTGTTTGGTAAAACTAAATTGCCTTCAAAAAGTTGAGTTTCCTCAATTCACCATTCTGAGTTGCTATCGGTACAGTCCCATAATGAGATCTCAAGTTAACTGTTCTTGAAAGTGGGCTGAAAGAGTAAAAGCAACCATATACCAAAGACAGTGTCAGAAAACATTATCATTGAACATATATGAATATGAATTTTGATAAGATGAGAAGAGCTCGTCTGAAAAAAAAAAAAGATGTAAAAATAGCTCTTTCAGTGACAGCTGTGTTTGGGGAGGCTTTTGTCTTCACTGCATAACGTAGATGAGCAATAAGACCATGGATTTGCCTACCGTTCTATACTGGGTTATTTGCTATTTTTATTATATGCTAGGTTATTTGCTACTCAGTTTCATGACTTGCTGAAGACAAATTAAGGGAGTGCCAGAAGCACATGCAAGGAAGCTTCAGGCTGAGTAATGTCACTTAGACTGTGCAAGAAATGTAGACTCAGGCACTTAACCATACACCATGACTATTGTGGAATACACTAGTTTTGAAATAATCAAATCACAACAAATATACAAGAAAAATGCGCTTCCAGATCAAGAATACCTTTGTTCTGAAAGTCCTCCGTTCACTGCAGATTTCACTGTCCAGAAGTTCTTTGCTAAATTCTTCAGATTGCGCTCCTCCATAATACAGGCCCTTGAAGGGGGAAATACATCTTCCCCAGTAGCTGTGGAAGACCAGCCTGCCAGGACCTGCCAGAACAGGGGGTGCTTGACCACTATTTTGCAACCTTCCCTCTTACAATAGTCAAAAACTGAGAAGGTCATGCTGTCCTGGACCCTGTTGCTATTCCAGACATTGACTCCACTGCTTGCTGATACTGTAAGTAGAACCAATTGAAAATCCTGCTTGAAATGTTTGGGTTTAATTTTATTTTTAATCTTTTTTTTTTTTTTTTTTTAATTTTCTTTATCTGTGAAATTTTTTCTAGTTTATGAAGAATATTAACTTTCCGAAATTTAGGTAGTTCAAATAAATAAATATTAGATATATGCTAGTATCTAATAATATCCTATTTTTTCCTTTTACTTCTGCACTTCCCTTTTCTCAGCAGATGAAAGATAGGGGTTAGGGGGGATGAGTTAAAAATACTCAAAATGTCTCCCAAACATATTTCTTTTTCGAAAACCTTAAGTACTTCAAAAATGGTTTTGGTAGTAATTTCTAATACACAAAAGCTTTTTTACTTTAACACTTATTAAACCACAACATCAATTTCAGAAGTTAGAGACTATTTATTTGAGATGATTCTGATTCAGAATTCCCCAGGACATGAATTTTGAGCTCTGTGAAGTGCTTTCATGCGTTATATACGGCAGGTTTGTCACATTTTCTGAGGTTGGTATGCTGGTTTTGTAAATACAAAAAGTGTCACCATGCTGACATAGCTAATGGTCCGGTCCTCTCTCACCAACCATGAACAGAACCAGCTGCTCCCAACAGCATAAGCAGGAACTCAGCTTCTGAAATAACTGACTTAGGAAGAATGCTCCCTCCTAACCATCATTAGTTAGTTAATCTACTATAACAATTTTTAAAAGCACATAATGAAGAACAAGCCAAATGACATTAAGAATGCTGCATGACTAAAAGGTCTCATTTAGTCAGCTGCAGCTGAGCAATACAGCTGATCAGTGAAAGCAATACCAATGAAAAAAAATCTGTAGTGCAAAGCATCCCTGTAGTTTATTTCCTTTCCAAAATAAAATTCTTGCTGGATCACTTTGACAAGCAAAATGCATCCAAACAAAAAACTTATTGTGATGTCATTGCCCAAAGGAGTCGGCATGGTTATGGTTGGTTATGACCATATTCTAATAATTTTTTGATAGTTATAAATCTGAGTACATAGGGATCTCTGATAAATGGGATTAATGGACTAATACTGAAAGGAAGTGGATTAGATACTAATGGGATGGGCCTATCTGAGATTCATTAGAGAGTGCAATAACCTCACAAGTTAGATGCTCCATCAAACATGGCACTTAAAACCAGGATGGGAGAAGCACTGAGCTGTTCAAATACTCTGCTGGTAGGTGAATGCACAGGAATGGAAAAAAAAATACCCAGGTCATTCAGTACATCCAGACATGCAGTTGCATAGGGTAGAAATCAACACCAAATTAAGGTATTTAAACAGAGATATCTATATCTGTGTACCTGCACTGGGTCTGGGTGTCTAAACAGCAACTGTAGTCAGGGGAGATACAGGTCTCCCTAAAGCAGAAAGTGGCTGGTCAGCTGCAAGAGCAGATTTCCAGCCTCTGTGACAAGTTTTTATTGACTGTACTGATAGTTCAGACATCAGCGCGCTGCTAGGTACCTAGGATAAAGTTCTCAACTGAATTCTAGCTGTCTTTTTGTGAACATCATCAAAGAAACAGTAAAACAAACACCATTTGTTTCTATAAACAAGTGGTGTGAAAAAAGATGTATTATAGAAGGGTGAAGTTTCACTTTAGTGTTCCAATTTATTGCATATAGAACTACTTGGAAAGTCCTGGGCTATCCAAGATACTCATGCAAGTTTGGCAGATAAAAAATGGGTCTTGCATAAGAATTTTGACATTCTGGAACAATTTCTGGGTACCAGGTATGCTATCCCAGGAAATTTTAGGTGGCATTAGTCTCCTACATCTAGATAAGAAATTGAATTCTTACTTGCCTCTTAAGCAAGAAATGAACTCCAAATTTCTTTACATAACCTCTAGTACAGTAGTGCTCTCTGATTATTGTAACTTGCCATGTAGTTATTGGTAGAAGTATCATCTCTGATTTCCTTGCTGCAGGACCATAGTTCTTCTCATGTTAGCACACAGTTCAGCTGGTAAGGATGAGAATTTTTGATCAGCACAAACAGTGTCAGCTTAACATTCACAAAGAATGGACGTGGAATCTCCTCAGTTCTGCTTTCTGGTTTTTAAAATACAGTTCAGTTGATTTAACTCTTCTTCCAGTAAAAATCAAAAAGAGGGAAATCAATAGGGAAACAAATTCATGTGGTTAGATTACCTTCCTCCACTTCTAGATTTTTTGGTTAAATGTACAGTTAGCTAGTTCCATTCTGGATCTTGTCAGATGTGTTAACGAAATGTGTTTAATGAACTGGTAGACCAAGAAAAATATCCTTTCAAATCCAGGAGAAAAAACAAACAAACAAAAAAAAAAAAAAAACAAAAAAAAAAACACCAAAGGGTCAATTTGTAAAGTCCAGGGAAGGCAAAAGAAATGGTGTAGAACTAGAAAGACTGAGATCTCCAACTGATTTTTTGGTTTCATTTCCCTATGTGGGAGACTGTCTTTTATTAGTGCTTAATTCATCCGTTGATAAGTAATCATTCTTTATATTTTCAGTAAGAGAAATAAAGTGAGCTTATTTTATTCAGGCTTCAGAAGTGCATTTGATATGTTGCAACATGGGAATATAATAGCTATATTGCAGAAAATAGTTATTAGTAGAATAACTACAGGGCAAATCATGATTAGAGAAGAGATTACAACGGCATATGCTAAAAGGAGAAATATTTAACTGAACAGAAGTTATTAGTAGAATTCCCTAGACCTGGCATCAGAGTAATATTTCTCCATTGTGCTAATGAAATTTGCTGTAACAGAGTTGGAGGCACTAGACAAAGTTTTAGAAAATCTGAATACTACATAGTATGAATGAGATGACATTAAGATCAAAATTAATTGAAATCAGATGGCACTATAAAGTTCAAGGACAAGCTACTGAAGACTACAGTCAATTTTCAGTATGGAATATAAATAACACTTATTAGTGAATCATCAATAGGAAATGACAGGAAAAAATAGTGTTTAGGTGAATGACTGAATGATCGGATTATCATGAGTCACTAGAGCAATGTGATCATGGAGAAAGTAAACATTAATTTACATACACAAAGTGAGATTTTTCTGGGACAAACAGGGATACATTTAATACTGGAATGGCATTGGATGAGCCACAGACTCTGATGTCAGTCAGAACCCAGAGATGTTGTTCACCCAAGACTACGGATACAAAAGAGAGGTGGGAATGAGCAGAGGAAGGCAAAGCAGTTAAAGGAGATCATAAAGTCAGAAGAAAGACTAGAAAGTTTGCTTTGCTTCACCCGGTAGAGCAAATGCCAGGAGAAGTCAGAAAATTCCTCTGAGATACTACCTAGACAGTCAGAGTTGTAGGAAGGCATATCTGAGGGTCCTCTCATCCAACCTCAGCTTAACTTAGGACAATCACCATTGGTAGTTCGGGTCAACCACAGTTCTGTACAGATAGGTTTTAAAAATCTTTTAGGATGGTAATACCATATCTTCTCCTGTGATTAATGCCAGTACTGCATAATCTTTCCAGTAAAATAATTTCTTAATGTTCAGTCTGAACTTTGAGCTGCAGTTTCTGTTTCCTGTTGTTAAGTTCTCTGGCACTATCAAGAGCAGGTACAGACTACCTCTTATCCAGAGAGAAAGTATTTCCACCAATGGAGAATGCGGTCTTAAGCAGATAGACACAAATTTGTCAGAAGTGATTCAAAATTGGAGGAAATTTCTCTGTTACTGGAGTGGAACTCTGAATCAGAGTCAGACAGGAGATCAGAGAAAGGTAAGACAGCAAATGGACTATAAGGTGAAGCTTTAATAAATTTCTGAATGGTAATCAATAATCTCTTGGTTAAGGTATGGAAGATTCTTAGATGCTGTGATTAGTTCCCAGCTCTCTGTTCTGCAGTCACAAGTTTCTCATCTAATTTTCCCTGTCTAATAAATCAAGGGCATTGCAAATGTTTGTGCAATACCCATTAGATGCCACAGGAAATGGTTATATTTGCAATGATTATTGGAAATGTTAACACACAGCAGTCCAAGTGCTATTTTCTAGAAGTCCCACTAACCAAATATATCATGAATGTGAGAGTGGTATACGGGAGTGTAAAAGTAATCAGTATCAGAGGGTAAGGTTTTTACTCATAGCAAATAGTCCCCTGGAATTTCTCACAAACCCTGTATGGAGATAAATGCCCAGTGTGAGAACAAGAGATTTTTTTTTTTTCAGGGATATTTTCAACAAAGCAGAGAAGTTTCTTAATATCAGCCATAAAATGCATACAGAATCCATTTTATAGACAGTCTAAGATATGATTGTTTCTAGGAATGATTTCTTTCTTGTGGGTGACCTTGTAGAGTATTATTCAAGACAAGTTTTTTCAGTGCTGAAATGGAGTTATAAATATGTCTAAACTTTATATATATTTATAGGTATTACGAAAATAATAATTCTGATGTTAGCTCTGAATGGAAAGAAGATCAACTTTGATTACTTGCCAAATGCTACTGAGTATTAGAAGCCATGGAAGTTATTTCTTTTTAGTAAATTTCCTCATTTTATGGGCTCTCAGGAAAGAAATTCATATTTTCAGACATTCTCCTTTTCCTCCTTCTTTCTTTTCAGTCTCCTCTTTATCTCTGGCACTAAAACATCCTCTTTTCAGAGCCATTATTTTATTAATGCATGATTATGCATTTCTAACACTGCTTTCCTCAGCTTCTGTCTGAATACCTTTATTCAAGTCTCTATCTTACATTTTGAAGTTTCAATATAAAAATGAAATGGAACAGTTTTTGTATTTTTCCCCTTCAAGGAGTAAAATAAATAAATAAAGAGGTCACACAACATTGTATGCAGGTGTTCCTGTGAGAAACAATTGATGTTATTATATAAAAGGAAATGGAATGAGATGAGTTTTACTGAATCCCTTAGGGAAATCATTCAATATGCACTCTTATCAAAGTCTAATAATGGCCTGGCTGCTGCTTGTTTGCTTTGATGAAGCTGATAATAACAAATCTACATTTATTTGCATTTCTTCTGCTAGAATTCACTGAGGCATTTCCAAATGTAATTTTAAAGTATTAGTCTAACACATGTAGATTTTCAACTCACAATAAGTAGAAAGAGATCAAACACAAACTCAAGAGACACAGTTCTTCTGGGGGCTGTACATGACCACCATGACTACTAGTGAACATTCTTTTTGAGAGGCACCAAGTTCAGAGGTAGTTAACACACCAAGGATCTTGTAATCTACCCTGGCACAAGCTGAGAGGGAAAAGCCAGCTGATCTATAAGAGATTTAGTGCAGCCCCCTCTGGTATTTCGCAGCTATGAGCGGTTATATTCAGAACTGGATGTTCAGATGGATTTGCAGAACTCTCCCAGATTTTTTCCCCCTAGTGAACATCAAATTTCTGTGAGCCTTTCTACTGTAACAATTGGTGCTTACAAACTTGCAATCAGAGATGCTCCTTAATCTCCTTGCCAAGAGCAATTTGGTGAAAGTAAACTTTTTACAAGAGATCAGGAACATGGCAAGAGACTGAAGTAATTTCATAGGAAGACCAGGTAGAACTTATCATGAGAACACATTGACTTATACTGATAGCATATTTCGTCATTGATGTGTTCCTCTCCCTTCCAACATTATAATTTCTCTTTCCTTTCAAATATCTCTCAACTGACTCATAGCAGAACTCCTCTTCCTCCATTAGTCAAAACGTTTAGACATACCTCACATCCAGTATTCACAAATCACTGAAAGTAATCATTCTGCAGCTTTATTGAGGCAAACCATGAAGACAGAGCAGAGAGGTAGTGACCTGGAAGTTAACTAGGAATGTATTATATCTACCTTCTCAGGGATCAAGTGCAGTCTGGTTATTTTTCTGTCTAGAGATATTTTTTTACTTTGTTAATGTCTAAACCTCAGAATCCAGGTACAGCCTCCACAACTTAAGTTTTCAAGAGTGCGATACAGGAGGAAGATGGCTGTTCTAGTAACTGAATTCTGGTTCAAGCCTTAACTTCTGCTAATGACTTATATGATTTCCAAAATACGAAGGAATCTGAAGCAAAGATTTATCTCCTAGTTTGTTTTTTCCCCCTACTTTGTATATACTTACTGAAAAAAGCTAGACTTTCAGAACAAAAGGAAAAGTGATTTCATTGTTGCCACAGATGTGATAAAAATAAGGAAATATTCCCTTTTGGATAACACCTGCTCTTGCTAGAAAGTCAAGAGATTTGGAAGCTTCTGTTCAGGCTATAAGAAGGTTTCAAAGACAGAATCTATGTTTTAGACTAGGGCTTACTTCTCTGCAAGCTAGCGTGCTCACACATCCTTCTCAGCAAGAATTTATCATTGGCATCACCAGTTCTTTCTTTCCATACTTCTATTTACTTCAATTTTTTCTTTCTAATCATGCAGTTACTGGCCATAGCCAACAGGTACTAATGCTAACACAACATGCTTACTGTCATTTCACCAGTTAGGATTCCATACTGACTCTGCCCTCTCCTTCTCAAGAGCCCCAGAAAAACTTAGTGGCTTCCAGAAACTTCCCCAGTCAATATGCCCTGAGGTCCCTGAAGTACCATAATCTGAATGAAAGTCTGTGAAGCAAAACTGAAAATGAGCTTAGCAGGGTTTAGCTGCAGCTTGTTATCTGTCATAGGAGAGGGGTTTTTATTTTTTATTTCGTTGTTGTTGTTGCTGCTCTTTGCTTGTTTACTTTTTACTTTCTATTTCTGAATCCACAAGCTATAGCCATGCATCACATGGGCACCAATCAAACTTGGATATGAATAATCAGATTGTTCTGATATCTTCACTTCTCCCAGAAACAAGAGATAAATCCAAGCTGAAAGGACCTTTTTTTTTTTTTTTTTTTTTTTTTAAAGGCATGATACTGTCCTTTGTTGCAATTCGAAATAACTGTTGGAATACAAACAGAATTTCTTGTAGAGTGACACAGCTTTCCAAGGCAAAGATAATTTTTTCTGTGTCCTTCAAGGAATGCTTCATTTTAAGCTGCAATCAATGAGTTTCCCTATAGCATTGCCTTGTTTGCACCCAAACCACTAGCCACAGCTAACAAAATCAATCAGAAATTAGTAAAGGCAAAATGTTGCCAATCAGAAAATCCACTCTGCAGTTATTCATTTATATTAACTGTACAGCTTGAGAATAAATTCACAATGTAATCATTTTTTGTTTACATGCACACTTAAGCGATGAGCATCGGACTCCTGAACACTCATGCTCGATGTTATTCTTTAGTAACATGAATATATTGGTATTTTTGCACAGATTTAAGCCTTGGGAAATACATTTTGAGTGTTGCTCAGTCGTTTCTGGAGTACAGAAAGAGCCAAGGGGAGATTCGGCTATATCAGATTTAATATTTGCTTTTATTCCCTGGTTGCCCTTACATGGTTTTTCATTGTTGGATGGGAGATGGCAACAATGTTTCCCCCAAGTTTAACTATGTAGTCAGTACAGAGAAACAGTCACAGCTCCAAGACAAAAGTGAGGCCTTGTACTCTTCACCCTGTGTCGGAACACCATCAGTAACCAGAGCAGGAGACCTGGAAATCCTCATGCTTCTTATTCTAAAAGGTGAGTTCTTTGGCCTAAGTAGGAAGGAGTGATGGAAATTCATCTGCATCTCAAAAGACACATTTCCACTTTCTCTGAGAGCTAAACAAAAAAAAAAATACCATAGTCAATATTTCCTCTTGTTGAAAAACTGCAATTCATTGAAAACCAAAATTTTCAAAATGAAGGGCCAGCAGGCAACAGCCTTCCGAGGAAGTCTAAGAAGTTACAGCTTTCTATTTTTACACTGTGGATATGAGAATTTCTAGGGATTCTTCTATCCAAAGCTATTTTGATTTTGCTAGATTAATTGCATTTTTGTGAAGAAAAAAATGGAAAATGTAATTTAAAACTCTAAGATAATTACAACAACAAAAAATTGAGATGAACAATACTTTCTAATAGATATAAAAAATATGAAGATGCCACTTTTATGGTTCTTTTCAGGACTAGGGCAGGACTTAACTATTGTCATAAGGAAAAAGGTGAGTTATTAGCTGGCTCACATGGACTCAAAAGCCTTTTCTCTTTTCTGTTCTACCCTTGCCCTACAGAATAAAATTAGAAGTGATGCAAGGAAAAAAAAACAGAATATTGCTGATGTATTGCTGAGTATAGTCTGTAGCTAAACCTCAAAGTTGTCTATTACTTAATTTTTTTTTTATTTTTATTTTTAAACTTGAACATATTCCAAAGACTGTTTCTGTAAAGTTTATTTTTATGAATTTGGTTTTAAAAAATAAAAACCAACTTGGAGCAAATCCATCAAAAGCAACAAAATAGAATGTTTATAACAAGTTATACTTCTACAGTCATTAGGGATCAAATAACGATGAATAAAGATGGTGCTATTCAGTGCTGGGGCTTACCTACCATCCTCATCCATAAATAGCTGTACTGAAAAAAAATCATGTTATTTATGCCTGTGCTTGTGTGTGTAGTGTCGGTATTTTGTACATCTGTGTCATTGGAAATACCTAGTTCATGTACAGTCTGAAACCTACTGTAACAAATTTAACCATACTGAAACAAGTGTTTTGACTGAGGTATAAATTCTAGCTGATGAGTTTTAGCAGCAGAAGCACAGAATAGGGAGGGTGTCGCCAGATGCAAACCCAGCTTCTGATAAAAGCTTCAATTGTTGGATATACTCATGTTTGAAAGGAAGAGGTTTGTCAGCAAGCAGATTTAGCCACACTGAACTCATCTTAGGTTCTGTCTAGGTGAAATAATAAGAAAGGTATACACTGAGTTTACTTTTAGTGATGCAGGACAGCTAGAGCTGAGGAATTACTTATGTGTTACCCAAGCAAAGTTCAGGGAATTCAGAGTGGATATCACCACCAGCTCATCTTCCAGTTTCTCTGCCAGCTGCCCTATCTCCTTTTTACCCTTTCTTTTTCTCCTTTATCAATTTAGGTGCCTCAGGAAAGCCTTAATAGGAATTTATAAACACTTGGTTTATTAGAGGCATGACTGTGAATCTAATGAAACCATTTCTTCACACCATCACTGCATTTATCTGCATGGACTTATCACAGAAAGTCTGAAAAATAAAATGTTGGTCTTATTTGTAAAAGTGCAGCAAAGCTGACACCTGTCCAGCCTGGTGAGGTGTGTGTGGAAGGAGTGAATAGGCTCTCACTTTTATTCAGGTCCACTTTTCACTATACATAAGGATGTACTAATAACTATAAAATAACAGTACATTATAGGCTGGACACATTTTAACTGCTAAAGTAGATAATATTTTGTTGCCTCTGTTATGGATAACAGAAACCAAGCTGTGGGTTCCTGTTCTCACCTCAGACACAAAATCAAAGCCATCTATTTCTCTCTTCTAAAATAAACCTGTATCTCTCATTTCTCATGGATGCTTGATAGATACCTCTTGGCTGCAATTAATAATGAAACTGGGGTCTGTAGTCATATACAAGAAAATGTTTACATTGGTTTCTACATATCGTGGATGATTTTTACTCAGCTAAAATTTAAATGTTGAGGCTGCAATGTTATTCATTGCAAAAAAACATACATATATCAAGGACATTCCTGCCATTTGTTTCATGTATCCATCATAAGGTGGAATCAGTCTCTTACTAGTACTGTCACTTGCACGGGCCATCATACTAGTCAGCAGAGCAAGACTTTCTTACGCAGTTATCTAACTTCAAGGCAGATAGCTTCAACTGTTATTTTTCTAAATGTCTCAAGAGAGTTTGTAAAGCAGTTTCACACTTCTGTTATCTCCCACCATATTTATATAGCAGAGCAGTCCTGCATTTTCAAGATAACTCATTCCTTATTTCTCAGGACTGGCAAAAGGTTCCTTTAAGGTGATCAACATAAAAAAGAAAAAAACACAACAACAAAAACCTAAGTATATGGATTGATTCAGTGGGAAGTAGAGACATATTTCATGCATTTCTTCTAGTGCATCCAAGCTCCCCATAGGATTCTCTGTTCATACTTGCTTTGATGAAGGCTTAGACATCTATTTAACTGCTATCAGATACCATGGATGATAAAAATATATACTTGTCCTAATGATGAGTTCCCCTGTATAATTAACCATCCTTACTTGTTTGCTGAGAGGAAATGACTATTGTATGTTGACTGAAAAAAAAAAAAAAAAAAAACAGGTTGTAATTTTTTTTTGTAGTTGCTGCTTTGATTTGTGTTGATTTGTCTTCTCTGAGTTTGGCATATATATACTGTGTATGAGCACATAACTTGACTGCCTCAGACAACTTGGAAACATATGTTTCATTATTGCTCCTACAGTTTGTGGGATGAATCTCATCAATCAGCACTGCTTTATCTAAAAAAATAAAAGTTACAGTACATAGGATTTAAATAAACTGATACGTCTTGGACCTTGATCCTCTCTCTCTCTCCCCTAAGAAAAACAGTACAGTTCAGCAGTTACTTTTCTGAACACCTGTTTACAAGGACATCCTCAACAGCAGCAACTGACTTGTTCCAACTGAATCACTGGCTGGAGCAGATAAGATATTGAATTTTTAATTGTATTTCATCATGAATGCAGCTGTTTTGCATCAGTCGCCATAAAGCCCTGTTTATCTATTCTCTGCTGGTTTCTGGACAAGAGAGGCCCAAATTCAATTGGAAGTGTGAGACACCGCCAAGAATTTGATAATGAACAGCAATTCTGATAGAATTAAAAACAGAACAACAACAAAAAAAAAAAAAAAAAAAAAAAAAGAGGATGCACAAAAAGAGATAAGTTTGCTTTTAAATAGATGCATTTTAGCTTTTGGGGCTGAGAGATGCAAAGGTAAATGTCATCTCTGCATCAAATTCTGAAGCTAATCTGCATGAGGTGAAGTAATTGCAGACGTCTTGAGGTACTTTTTCTTCAAACTCCTGACACATGGTGAAATGAAATACAAGTATCTTTGGAGAGCTGATAAAATATTAGGGATCTGATCTCACTATCGCAGAATCACAAGGTTGGAAACGACCTGCAAGATCACCTAGTCCAACCACTCTCCCATTCCTATTAGTACCACGAGCACTAAACCCATCTCTCGTAGCTCCTCATCCAGGCACCTCTTGAACACTGCCAGGGACAGCGACTCCACCACCTCCCTGGGCAGGCCATTCCAGTGCCTGACCACCCTTTGAGAGAAAAAGTTTCTCCTAATATCCAACCTAAACCTCCTCTCGTATAACTTCTGGCCGTTGAATCATCACTAGATACAGTGACTCAGCGATCATGGCATTCAGAACTTGAATTTCTGATATACAATAGAAATATGCACAAAGTAGACTTCAGCTATTTGGAAATTGTTATATTTAGACAGAGGCTGGGAAAGCAGAAGCTAAAGATCTTACAGAAAGGTGATGCTGTCAAAATTTGAGGATGAATGTGCAAACCAGGTTTTCCCTAGTAAAAATAAACTTCATAAATAAATTAAAGCCTGACAAGCTTTGTAAGGATAAGTGATAATTGCTAGTTGAAATAGCAGTTCTAATTTTGGAGATAATTTTACCTTGCACACAGGCATACCGGAACTTGCTGTACATCATCTAGTACAGATATTGATGAACAGCAAGTCACACCACCACCACACCAACAGACACCACAGGCTCTTTGGGGCACCTTCCATGTAGTCTGAAAGCTAGTCTGGCCTGCATCTGCTGTTTTCATGGCTACTTGTACCCTGGTGGTCAGATTACTATTAACTCAAGTATGTCAAGAACTAAATGCTGTAAAATGAAGGCTGTCATATTAGGCCCTGTCTTCAATTTCCCCAAAATAAAATCTCCTTATTTCCTAGAAATGAACTTTCTTTATGACATCCATATTCAGGGGAATGCATTGAACCTAGTCCTCCTCCCTTTGAAAAATGCTTTATGTCACTGATTAAATTAGCAGTGCTATTCCTGCTGCTGAAGGTGAGAAAACAAAAAGAAGATTATGGTTCAATATCCAGTCTCTAACTAAATGCTAATACTCTTGGAATTAGGAACCCATCTGTTTCTTCATTTTTCTACCACTACGAACTCTATTGTACCAGATGTTTTGTGTCTACTAATGACTATATGCTACATTATTAAGCCAAGAGGGTCATTAAAAGGAGTTGTATGCAGCTTTTCCATCTGCAAGGTCATCAGCTTACAACCTAAGGATTATAGGAACCCCTCCTTTTCCTCACCTGAGTCCATGTATAATTTACACAACTAACATTCAACATATATTGTTAACATCTTCATTACTGTTGGGTTATCTAGAAGTGCCTGTAGGCACCTGCTCAACTGTCAGAGCTGACACATCTTAATGGCTTTTTTGCTAGAAGCAATTCTTCCGTTTAGCTGCAACTTGAACTAGTCAAATGCCAGTTACCTAGCTAGACAAAAATGTGAATGTTCTGTTTTTTTAGGTAGTAATATTGATTGATGCATTTTTATCTTTTTTCTTCTTAATTATACAGGAATTAGATACAAAGCAGATGCAAACACACTACGATAACGTAAGTTTGCATAAACGCATATGTTTTTACCAGCCTTTGACTTGAAAGGTGTCTATTTCCCATTACTGAATATCATGTAAGAAGCAAGATACCTTGCTTTGCCCCTGAAAAATGACTGACAGAGTAATAACAGATCCAGAGTGAAGCAGTTTCTGGGAAGGATAATATTTCTTTATAGAAATTTTTAAACAAAATAAAAGGAAAGACGACAAAAAAAGAAAAAAGAATGACTTGAATATTTCAGTGATCCACTTGTGAGTCTCTAATTAAAACATACCTCCTTCTTAAGCATGATTCTTGGGATTCCTACCCATAAATTTTCACTGTCAATTTTCATAAGTGTCACACCATCATAAGTTCATAAGTCCAACATTATGCAAAGGTGTTGGAAAGTCCAAGGGAAACAAAAAAAGACACCATATTCCATCCAAGCAATTGCAATTACATTCACAAGAATAGCTGAAGTCTGAGTCAAATAATTGAATGAAACATCAACTTGTAAGTATATAAATATGCCTGTGAACATGTACGTACTGGATGTGGCAGTATGGCTACAGACAGAAGAAATAATTGTCCATTTTCCATCTACTGCTAAAAGTTATTCCTTAAAAATTTGAATCCCCTGCTGAAAAAAATCTGTGCTTTGTGGATACTCTTGAAAATAATAACTCAGTTTACTAATCCCTCCAGAGAGTCACTGATTTTGCAAATGTTCACAGTTTAAGAGCATGTGAGGCTGAGCATGTTCACCATGTTCATCACTGGTGAGAATGCACAGTTAACAGTAGTGATTTTGTTGAAATAGCAGTGTTTTGAAGTTGAGCATTTACTCTGTCATATAGGGTTTTTGTGTTCTTTGTATCCGTTGTATCAGGGATACATAAGAGGCATTACTTCTGGAGCAATCCAGGTGCTCTACCAGGAACCTTTTCTCTATCAGTTATACGTTATTCTGAACTAGTACAACAGGAGCCTTGTGCCTGCCCATCTTCCTTCATAATGAAGAGCATTTGTATATCTGGCCACAAAAATGTGGCTGATACATCCATTGCCTGTGGGTACACTCAAAAGCACAGAGGTTCAACGTTACATGGGCTGAGTGTTCAAAAGATTTCTATACAGAGAATGAATTTGTAAAGGAAGGTTTCTCATATCCTTGGAAACTTGGCCAGCATGTAGGCAGTAAGCTTTCAACTTCAAAGTCTCAGCTTCATTGTTACCTGATCTCAGTATGAGGACAGTCAAACCTATCTTACAGAGAACTTGCTTGAGCTCTAGAGTCAAGGCAGATATACTTCTCAAATATTCTATCTAGAAAATATCCCCATTATGTGAACACTTGGTGTTGCTATAGCTGACCAGATTGGAGATATTTATATTTATCCGGCCTTTTTAAAAGGATCTGCTTGGATTGACTTACAATAAAATTTGATTCAAAGCGTATTTAAAGGCAAAATCATAGGCAGCATTTCTCTAATACCACTTATAGGAACTGTTACTATTTTCCTTACAACTGTCATACTGTGAGTTGCTTTTGAGTGAGAGTTTCTTTTTTTTTTTTTTCTTTTATTGTTATTTTGCTTTTTGAAGTTGCTGTCTACACAGAGACTGTATTTAAGATCAATAGTGCTGGACTCAATGAGCCACTCTCCTTTGATATGGAAGCTAATCAGCTCTTGTTTGGCTTTTGAAACCTTTCAGGAATAGCCTCCACAGCATTATAATGACAGACTCCTTAATGGAAACTTCTAATCTATTTGAAAGTGGATTTCCCTGGCTTAGTATGACTAACTGGAAAGTTGATTTATACATTACATCAAACTTAGCTACTACCTGCTCATTTTCTACATATTCTGTTTGCAGAAAACATGCCCAAATCTTTTACTGACTTCTAATAATCAAATATGATTTAGAAATATATCTTTCCATTATCCACCTCATCAGAACAATTATATATTCACTAATAATTAAAGAGTCAGGATTCATGGAGACAGTGTTATTACTAGCAGGTACACTACATAAGAGTCTCTCTTGGCATCTCCAACTATCATAGAATTCTAAGATCGTAGAATGCTTTGTGTTGAAAGAGATCTTGAATACTCTCTAGTTTTAACCCCTCTGCCATGAGCAGTTTGATACACCTTCCATTATCCCCTTTTTTTGGAGTAGACATCCACTAAGACTAAAAAAGGTATTAACACTACAAATTGCAATTTTCAACATGACTTTGTCTTTCAGGGCTAAACTGCTCTTCCAACTAAAACAAAACGTTTATCCTGACTTAGGGGAGGTTTAGGTTAGATATTAGGAGGAAGTTTTTCCTACACAGAGGGCAGTGATGTACTGAAACAAGTTGCCCAAGGAGGTTGTGGATGCCCCATCCCTGGATGCATTCAAGGCCAGGCTGGATGTGGCACTGGGCTGGCAACCCTGCACATAGCAGGTGGGTTGAAACTAGATGATCACTGCAGTCCTTTTCAACCCAGGCCATTCTATGATTAAATTTTTTTTCCCACTTCAAATATGCAACCCTAACATGTAAGCTTGAGAAACAAGCAGCTATTCTATTTCTAATACAGTCAGGAAATGAATATAGATACCAGGATTTTCTTTCCCAGCTACCTCTGAATACATAGCAAATTCACTGGGACAGAGGTGCCAGGTGATTTTTCTCCCATACTATTTGAAGATCTCTTGAGGCTCAAATGCTGTAGCACCCCAAGTATTGCCACATCCCTATAAAGAAGTCAACTTGACTCCTGAGCCAGAGTGCAAAAAAGCTATAGGATTGCATACACTGCAGTTTTTAAACAGTAAGGTGGTTATATCCCAGAGCACTTCATACTGAATGCGTTTTTGTTTTCTTTTTCTTGCTGAAACTGAATCAGAATTGTCTAATATCATGCTGTGAGTCTATAGCAGAGCAAGGCACACACCCTACACGCATCAAAAAAAAATTTGCAAAAGTTCTAAGTTGTCAAAGTTTTCCTGGCACACCTTATAAGCCAGTTGCATAGGAACTAAACTCGTAAAATCTGAGCTATCTTTGCCAAGCACCATTTCATTTCTTTTAGGGGCATTCCTGGGGCCCTCTATTGTAAGATTTGTCATTCCTTTTGAAATGTGAATGCCAGAACTCTTCTCCAATTGAGATGCCATTCCAAAGCAATCCACTGACAGCACTGACCATGAGTTGGTTAATTCTCAGGTAAGAAACAGTTGTTAAGTCCAGAATGAAGTGCAGCCACACGCTTCTTTTGCTGGAGGGACTGGTTGATGCTGCTTTAATGTGATCTGCTGTCAAGGGGAAACAGAAGATCAAAGAGACTGGGGTCCTGCTTGGTCTCATATCACCGTTTTAGAAAAAATTCACTGCACAACAGGCTTCCATTGTCAAATTGCTTGGACATTTTTGTACAATTACACAATACTAGTCAAAAGTCTGCTGAGAATACCATCAAATGATGTTGCCCTGATACTGGCAGGAAAGACTACTGTCCCTAAAACTAATACACTGTCCTTTCTCATTCCTTTCTTTCTTCAAGGATGTCAGGGCTGAACCTTAACTACAGGTAGGATGCCATTTCAATGAGAAGTTCAGAGATCGTTTTAATATCTTAGGTTTTCAAGTAGTGGAACTCTTAGCTCTTGAGGGTCGGTAATGAAGAATGAAGCCACGTCAGGAAGCCATTCTGTCATCTGAGGAAGACTTTTAATGCTGGAGTTTTTGATGAATACTACATTCCTCTGTGAAATACTGCTGCTCCTTGCCCCAGAGATTCATTTAGGAAGCCTTTATCTGCCTGCCATTCTCCAATGCTTACAAAAAGGCTATTCAACATCTTTTTCAAAAATGTGTATTGTTCTCTTTTTTTTCCCCCCCAGAGAGTTCTTTCAGGAGATGATGTCCCTTACTATTTGCAGGCACAGAAAAACTGATATCTCCTATTTCTATTTCTTGGTTTGTCTTTTGTGTGTACTTGTGGTTTTTTGTTTGTTTTGTTTTTGGTTGGTTGGTTTTTTTTCCACAGTAACAATTCAGTTTTTCTTGATTTGTGCTCATTCTTAATATTAGAAACAGGCCAATTTTGACAACTGCAAAAATTAATTAGACAGGAAAAATCTGCAAGACAAGATAGTAACATCTTAGTAAATTCGACAGATGTCTTCCTTTCAGAGCTCTATTTAATCCTATTGGTCTGTATTTCACATCATTTACAAAATCACTGATGAAAATGGTGCTACTAGACACAAGCAGTTCCTTACACATTGGCAGAGTAACCCAAACAGTAAATAGAATGATTTTGGTTAGCAGCACTGAGAATTAGCTTAACTAACATTAGTAGGGACTATTAATATTGACACCACGACATTTACAAATATGGTCTATCAAAGCATTTGGGAAAAGTGTTTATTGCATTTGGAAAGAGTTTACTTAACCTTTATTTGGGTGATAATTTCTTAAACCAGATGGACATCTGAAGCCTGAAAGGACTGTTATGTCATTTACAATAACTCCCTGTTGGCTAGGCAGGTTTCCTAAATGGACTTTTTTTGCTAAAGGCTTGAGACCAAAGCTATATTGCAGAGTATTAGCTAAGAGCACCCTAAATGCTGAAATAAGATGCTGCGACTCCGATATCCTGTATTGTCAGCTAACACATCCTAACACTCAGAAATCTTCCCAGACTCACTGTCTACAAAGCCAGTCACAATAATGTACTTACGCAATCAGATCTGTTATGCTAACTGAGGCATGAAGAATACAATATATCAGTGAATAGAAGGAGTAGAAGCTTGTGCTCCCCTTTACTGCACGCTTGGCCAGTATCCTCAACATGTGAAACATATCACAGAAATACAGAGATATTAAGTAATAATAAGTCTACATACCAATTAACACCCATGCTCTCTCTCTTCGCTAGATAACTATCCAAGAAATTGATTTCACTGCTTTCAAAACTTTCAACAAACTTGGATGATCTGTCAAGGAGATGTATGAGCCATTAAAATCTGCAATTACTTTACTCCAAAGCCACGATTAAAATGTTGGGTTCCCCCTCCCATCCTTAGCCATTGATTTCCAAGGCAAGAACATTTCACTGGTGATGTAAACCCCAATGAATTACCAAGCAACTAGCAGAAAAGAAGATTTAGCTCCTCCCAACCAATCTCATATAATTGAGCTTTATTGAGATGAAAGGATGAGGGTGAGGGGGAGAAGACTAGACAATTGTAAATTTGGATTGTATTTTTATCACCATTTAGCATTGAAGTCAAGTATAATTTGACATTTTATTGATACTTCCAGTATTTAAAGCTGACAAGTCCTACATTAAATTTTACCATGTATATCTGATATGACAATAAAAAGCCTCTTGCACTTTGCTTAGTAGCTGCTGCAATAAAATGTAAGTAGAAATGCCATGCAAGAAATGATTTGTCTACTTCTGTCCACTACCACTTCCAAGCTTTCCTAAGCTTTTTTCAGTTACCTGGCCAGATTTTGCTACTTTGTTTCCCATTTCCTCTCCATGGCAGCAATTTTCTTTTAAAAAAAAAAAAAAAAAAAAAAAAAAAGATAAAGCCAGCTGATACTTGTTACATTACTCTTTTTAGTAGCTGTTGTAATGTCTTTATGAAATTGAAGATGCAAGGCTTCCTCTGATTCTAATGCTTTGTGACTGTTCTCTAAGAGAACTGCTAAGGTGCTACCATCACACTTGTATGACTAGTGGTTGTATCTTCCCATACATTTGTTACATGCTAAGCCTCCTAAACCAGAAGAGCAACAGAGTAGCACAGTGTGCTTTCCGTCCTTTGTATTATGAATTAGTAGCATCCCTATAATTCTTATCTGCTGCTCCTTATTAAAGAGTAACCATATTTACGGTAGGTTTAAAGAACAAATCTTTGTTAACAGATTTGTCTTCCACAGGATCAAGAAAATGAACAAGTAAATAACACATTATACTTTTGAAAGTCCAAGTCTCTTCTTAATAAATAAATATAAGATAAAGTTATAAACCTATTAGAGCTCTAAACACTCAAGGGATCAAAAAGTCAAATACAGTACACAACTGAATAGATTAGAAGAGTGAAACACAAAGGTATTTCCTCCCTGGTATTATGCCAAGCAGCGATGAAATCATTAAATACTTTTGAAAAGAAAGACCTCTTAAAAGGTATAGAGAAATAAATCTGACAAGAGAACTGATATATCCAGGAAAAGACAGATTGTTGCTACTCTTTATCTAAAGAGAGTCATTGCATGAGTATCTGGAATACACCTCCAGAGAGCAGGGTTCACAAAGATTAGAAGAATGTATGAGGTTCAAGAAAGGCCACCTCTGTCCTTAAGCCACAGTTCATCTGTATTACAGGGCTGTAAAGGAAGTGACTTTTCCATACACCAGTGCTATCTGTTTAACATGGAAAACAAAAAATACCTTCTGCTGTTCATTTTATTTGCTGAAGAGCTTCTGACCAATAGATCAAAGGATTGGTTTTGTTTTTTTTTTTCCATAACATTTCAATCCAGAGTTCTCACTGCTGTTGTAGCTAAAAAGATAGCAGATTTTTAAATCCAGATCTTAAAGCACTTGGGGTAGGATTCTGAGAGCGTTTAAGATGGCTGGTCAGCCAAAAGTCAGTCTTCCTGGGCTCCTTCCACTTACTCTATCCTGCTTATCCCATAACCATCAGCCTACCATGATGCTTCCTAGAACCAACACAGAAACCTCAGAGGAATATCTGTCCCCAGTGGGTGCAACCTTTCCTCAGGCTCACTATGATATTCTCTGGTACGCCACAGTTATTGACCTGTACTTGTATTACAATTGAACAGATTAGCACAGTGGAAGGGTGATACAGAAATCACAGAGACACCAAGATTGGAAAAGACCTACAAGATCATCAGTCCAACCATCTACCTACCACCAACAGTTCTCACTAAACTATATTCCTCAACAGAACATCCAAACATTCCTTGAACACCTCGAGTGTTGGTGACTCCCCCACCTCCATTAGCAGCCCATTCTACTGCCTGACCACTCTTTCAGTGAAGTAGTATTTCCTAACATGCAGCCTAAACCTTCCCTGGTGCAACTTGAAGCCCTTCCCTCTAGTCCTACCATCAGTTAGGTGAGAGAAGAGGCCAACCCCCAGTTCACTACAGCCTCCCTTCAGGTAGTTGTAGAAAGCAATAAGGTCTCCCCTGAGCCTCCTCTTCTCCAGACTGAACAATCCCAGCTCCTTCAGCCGCTCCTTATAAAGCCTGTGCTCCAGACCCCTCATCAGCTTTGTTGCCCTTCTCTGAACCTGCTCCAGGGTCTTAATATCTGTCTTGCAAATATAACAACAAAGGGACCAGCACAGAAAACATAGCATTGCACAGGAAAAGTAAACATGCTCACCTACCTACCCAAAAATCCAGGCTTACAGAAAGGACTCTACAAGGCTCCAACCAGAAATCCTTCCATAGTGGCTGTCAGCCCTTAAATGAGGTCTAAGAGAGGTGCAGCCATGCTCCACCTCTTCTGGCCACTGAATTGCCTTCACCTGTGCTCCCAGGGCTGACTGGGCCCTTTCCCCAGGTGATCAATCAGTGGTTCAAGCTGTGAGTCAACAGTTACAACACAACTTGTCTGAAAAAGAACAAAGGTACATTCTTCTTTTTCTTAGCAGCACAAAGATGAACACTTAGTTTACCTCAAATGAGCCTGCCAAGACTCAGCACGCAAGACAAGTAAACACCTACCACAGCTGAAAGGAAGTCCCATGTAACAGAATGAACATGGACTACATCTTGCTTAAGATTTCAGTGACCTAAATCCAAGAGAGGATGAGATTCATCTACTTATTCCTTAAAGTTCCATGTATAAACTATGAAACTTTATGCTTTAAGGGAGAATGGAAATTCAGAACTTCTAGAACTTCTACCATCACACTTTTCAAACTCAGAATAGCTCTTTCAGGGACACAGAAGATAGTGCAGGAGTTATGAGAAATGTCATTTCAAAAGTACCTGTAAAAATTTGATTTTCAGTCAACCCTACCTTAAAACTTTTGAGATTTTTTGAAATAGAAATTACAATTAAAGAAGAATTTTAATTTTCACAGACTTTAGCTATCTCTCTTCCTTCATATGTGAAAATAACAATGATTTTTTTCTTTTTTTATTTGGGGATTTTTTTTAGCTATTCAGATTAAATGCCTGGAGAGAAAATTCAGATATATGACAGGACGGCTGAAAGTATAAAGAAAATGCACATCAACATGGAAATCTTAGTCATGACTATAAAACAGCTCATTTAAACAAAGACAGCATGATATGTATAGTAAAAATACAGTGTGCGTTCATTCTTCATTTTAATCCAGTTTCACATCAAAGGAGATTCTCCAGGAATTGTGATGTACATGAAGGTATTTGAGTAGGAAAATGAAAGTTTCACCATTTATAAAATCTATCTGCTATTTCTCCCTCTAGAGAGAATTGTATAAATATAGTATGTTGCTCTTCAATTCATAATCAAGCATTGAAATATGAAAAATTAGCTTTGTTAGGGTGGCTCTGCCTGATCACAGATCTGACAGAACGTGGAACACAGACTATGAAGTTCTTTTGGAGATGGTATTCATTGTTAGTGATAAACTTATACAGAAAGACCAGATTCAGAGAGGTCAAGTAGCTCTCCCCTAGACATGAAAAAGATGATATTTAGACTGTAATATTTTTCATTACACTTTTTTTTTTCTGGCTTCTATTCAACAAATCAGGGCAAATCCTACTGAGGTATGCATCATACCCCTAGCAACAGATGCTGACAAGTGCATTAATAAATCATGATCATAATCAGAATTATAAACAAATATTTTCCTGCCAGACATGTTGTTTATTATAATTTTGTATTTTGCTTAATTTATTTATTTTTTTTCAGATTGTACTAATCTTTGCATAAAATATTAATTGATCAAATTACTGTAGCAGATTAGCTTACAAAGGTCACTAACAACACAATTAGGTTCTGGAACAGGCTGTTGATGCTTTGACATGCAAGATGAGAGACAGGACTCCAAAGACCATAGTAATGAATTAATTGTGAAATGGCAAGTGTTGTCAGTTCAAAGTCAAGTTCAGACAGACCCGGTGTCTGGATTACAGTAAAATTAGATCTTGCATGGAAGGAATGAAATGAATAGACTTTGAAGCAAATGCACTTCAAAATAGAGGGTTTTGAGCCCCCTGTAGAAGGTTGTGCAACCCTTCCCATATCTCTCATTGTAGATTTCTCCTTTCCTCTATGACTATGGCAAACCTTTGTAGGAACCTCAGCTCAGCATCTTTCAGAGATTTTTAGCCAAATTTGCTTTCAGTACTTTTTCACTAAATGGCTATCTCTAGTCTACACTTTTTCTTCTGTCTAGGTAACAGTAGGCATTCACTGTTTATGCCACTTTCATGGTGTCCTGACTTAAGGCAGTTTTCTTCTCTGTGTCACTATCTCACAAAGAGCATTATTCCCAGAAATTCAGGAACATGATTGGCTTTATCTAGCTTAAATTCTGAGAAAGCTGCAGGAGTGTGGACTCCACATTTTAAAAATTGTACCTGATGGAAAAATGAGACAAGCTCATACGTACACCATCCTAGTTAACAGCAGAAAGGACTGGAAGAAGAAATCTGCTGCTGATGTGGTTTGCTGATGATAGTAGATAACTTCTTGCCACAACAGTATTGAATTTTGTTTTGGTATTCACCATCTGGCATTTTCAGAATTTCCTCAGGGAAGATCCACAGTCATTGGTACCTCCTTTTCTTTATCAATGACCTGTGAATGGTAAAACCAGCTACTTTCTCCAACTGTCCAGATGAACAAGGGAGAGGATAAATTGCAGCATTGATGAATCTTAGACCTCTCAAGGGAAATGAGTACAAAATGTGATTCTTGCTGCGGTGCAAAAACCATCTAAATCTTGTCTTTGTGTATTTTGGTCCTGCAAAAGCATCCTCATACATTCCTATTGTCCTTAATAGATGAGACTCCAGAGCAAGTAGACCAGTATCACAGCATTTTCTCATTTCTTCTAAGAAACAAGACATAGTTCAAGTGCCTTGGATAGTATCAACTGTTCTGAAATGATACTGGGAAACAGATTGGATCCTGTAAGAACCTACCATGCTGTGTAGAAGTCATGCTCATAATAAGTAACTGTAAGACACTGATGTCAGCTTACTTGTTTGTCTCTAAGTACTTCTGCTGATTGAGGCTCTGGGGGCTCCAGATAGAAAGCAACACAAGAGAGAAGAAAGTTTCTTCCACATAAATGCTATATATGAACAACAGTGCTTTTTTTTCTTCTGATAATTATTTTTAAACTTCCCTAAATACTGATTAATATGTCAAAGATGTAAGCACTCCATTGGTCTGGTAAATATACAGCTAAGGATTGCTTAGCACAACAAATTTGGTGGCTGTTATGGTCTATCAGACAAATGTATATTTAGCCTAAAGTTGAAGCATACATTATTTACTTGGTTGACATTAGCATCTTGATGAAGCTGCTCTGGGAGCTGTTATGAGACACCAATGTGATACAGAGTAGTGGAAATGCTGGCAAATGGAGCCTTGACATAATGCCTCGTAGCAGCTGTGTAGCATCAGCTCGTGGCTTGGATTTGAGATGAGGGTGGATGCGTGGGTAGAAAGCAGGTGCGTGTTTTCCTAGGAGAGCTCACAAGCCATTCTTGTGTACAGCAGTCTTCCTTTCCTCTTAAAGACTAACTGAAGCTGCCACATGATTGGAAAACTAAATAGACTGTGATAGAGAAAAAAGGTCCTTTGCAAAAGCTAAACTGTGCTTGTTTTGTTATTGATCTAAGAACCAACTTCTCGGAATGGCTCAGCTCAGAAGAAAAGGGAGGGTATGTGGAATTCTTATGTGAGTGGAGCTGTTGGAGACAGTGTCTCCTTAATTAGGGTTCAGCAAGTGACCTAAGAAACAAACAACAAAAAATACATAGAGGAAAATAATCCAAACAAACAAAACAAATCAAACAATCAAGCAAAACAAATCCAAACAAAACTTTTAGCTCTGTGGCAACATGATGTACTATTTGGTCCACAAACACATAGTCTCTCTCTTCCTGATCCTTCTTCACAGTTTTCTACCTGAGAACAAGCTGCCTTTTTTTTTTTTTTTTTCCTCCCCTTTCTCCATGTTCCCCCTGTGATACAGGATACTCAAGGCAAGGATATTTGTTGTTCATTACCCATTCAGATCCTCTTGCAGGTAATAAATGCACTTTCCCCTGTGCCACCTGGCCCGTCAGCACCAGTCACCTACACAAGAAACATGGGAACTTCAGCACAAAGGAATGGTTCAGATTTGTTATTCTTTAAGGAAATGCAACAAATTCCATGTGGTTTTGTTTGCATTGAAGGTCTGATTGATCTTTTCCTTCCATCCCATGAGCAGTCCACTACCAGAAGCATCCAGCTCCTGACATCAGACTGAGGAACTCCTCTCTCCTTGCTTTCATGAAATGTCAACCAGCTCGGGGAGAAGTAAGGGAAGCCAAGTGTTCTCTGCTATAATAAGCAGACCAGCATGCATGCTGCCAGGCTCAGACAAGAATAAATTCTGAGTCAAAGCCAGGCCAGACAGTTCGTGATATTAGCTCAGTAGTCAGAAGGTTTAAAAAAATCATCTTTTCACTTGTTTTTTTAGCATTATTCATGGGAAGAGAAAGGAACAGAGATAAAGTTTTTCAAACTTTTAAAAATTTTGATTTTTTTCAAAAAATCTAATGAGCTTTTTCAAATAATCTAATGAGGTTTAACAAGACCAAGTACGAGGTATTGCACTACAGTCAGGGCAATCCAAGATAAGAGTACAGACTGGGTCAGCTCTTTGAGAACAGTCCTGTGGAGAAAGACATGGGGATCCTGATAGATCATGAAGCTGGACATGAGCTTGCTCTTGCAGACCAGGCCAACAGTATCCTGTGCATCAACAGAGGGATGGAAGCAGGGACAGTCACTTCTCTCTGTGCTCCGCCCTTGTGAGACTCCATCTGAAGTATTGCATCCAAGCCTGGGGCTCTCAGTACAGAAAGGGTGCAGAGGTGCTGGAACAGGTCCAGAGGAGAACAAAAATGATTAGAGGGCTGGAGCAGTTATTGTATGAAGACAGGCTGAGAGAGTTGGGCTTGTTAAACTTGGAGAAGAAAAAGTTCCACGGAGACCTCACTGCAGTCTTCCAGTACTTGAGGAGAGCTTACAAAGCAGGAGGGAGAATTATTTCTTATGCACTCTGACAGTGACAGGATAAAACAGTTAGGTTTTTTATTCAGAGTGGTGAGGTGCTAGAACAGGCTGCCAGGAGAGGTTGGGGATGCCCTGTCTCTGTACACATTCAGTGCTAGATAGGATCCTGGGCAGCTTCATCCACAGGGATTGGAACTAGATGGTTGGAGAGGACCTAAGACATTCTATGAATCTATGATTTTTCTTTTTGAGAGACCATGTATGTGCAAGGGAAGTCTGAGAGTCTCACAAAACAGAATGACTCCAGAATTCTGAACTTTCTGAGAGCGTGTGTTGGGAAGGAAGGGAAAGAACATCTTATATTTCAAACGCATCAGAACTATTCAGTATTTCTCTCTCTATATATAAAAGAAGCTCAAACATATTCTGTAAGGAAGCATTTCTATTTTTACAGCCTTATGAAAGATCAAAGAGATTCAACAGTTTAAAAAGAATTCTGATCCTTTGAGTTTTGTGGAAAGCTAGCCTGGTATTTAGGGCCCAGACTGAAGAGTTGGAAAGCATCACTACATTTCTGTGTTTTATTTCAAATCTTACACATAGTGCCAGTTAAATCACCTCTATCTACTAAATTAGGCTCTATCTTATTTCAACTCTATGCTGTAGAGACAAAAGAAGATACAGTGAGATGAGTTGCTTTAAAACACTTGAAAGGCAGTTCAGTTACTGGTCACAGCCAGCACAGGTTCACCAGGGGAAAGTCCTGTTTAACAAGTTTAATTTCCTTTTATGAAAAGATTGGCCATCTAGCTATCAAGAGAAACCAGTAGATGTGATCTCAGATTTTAGAGAAGTTTTGATACTATCTCTCACAGCATCGTTTCAGACAAAATGTCCAGCATACAGCTTGACAGGTACACGCTACAATGGGAGAACAATTGATTGCTAGGTTGAATTCAAGGGGTTTTATGTGCAAAATCACAGGCCAGGTAATCTGAGCAGCTGTATTTAGTATTCCTGCAACATGACTGAGAGTGAAATGGATGCTTGAGACCTAGGTTGGCGATAGAGATTGTTTTTCATGTATCTTTTATGAAGTAATCCCCAAACGGATAAATCCATGATGGAAGTTAAGTGCTCTCTCTTACTAACTGCCTTCTTATTGTACCATATTTACAGCTTTTTAAAAAGCTTCTGAAAAGATAGGAGCTACTGAGATAAACTTACATCTCCCCTACTGCGGCCATCTTTATCCAAATATTTTTCTCTATTGTTTTTAACCTGTGTATGTGATGGACATACGTTTAGCGTAGGTGGACTGTGAATTTCCATCACTGAATACTTGGACAAGATGGAAGGCTTTTGTTCAACAATTGAATTTCCACATGGAAATGCTTTTGATTTCAGAAGTAATGTGGCACAGATGGAAGAAGAGTATTGAGTCTCTCTTCAATTTCAGTGCTCAAAGTCATAAAGCTGCAAATAATTATTCACTTGAATTGCTTCTTCCCTATTTTGTCCACATACTATGACACAGTATATACAGTATCTGCAGAAATTTATGATAAGGAATGAGATTTCTGTAAGATGATGTTTTCCCTCTGATTATGCAGTATATTAGCTTCTGTACCCAGCTGAGAAAAAGTATTAAGTCTAGCACAGAAAACAAATAGGAGGGCCATACTTAGCCTTAGGGCTAGAGCAGCTCTTAATTTTCCATTTTCTCAGCTCTTATTTATTCCAAAGTCAGTTATGTTGCACAGCCATGGTTGGCTTTGGAGATTTGAATGAGGAGTGAAAGGCAGCTGAAGAAAATGAACTTTTCAAGTGATGGACGAAGAAGTGTTTCACTTACATAACATAGAAAAAAGAGAGACCATACTGAAAGAAATGATGGTTTTTCTTCTCACCTTGTGTTGGCATTTGTCAAGTTTAGAGAGAATGGGTATTTTTCTAGTGTCTATTAAAATACGAACCAGGGCTGGGAAAGGAATTGATTTGCCTGTAAAACAGAAGCCTTCATTCTATTTCTCAAAATAAGTGAGAAAAGAAATCATTTTTTCTTCCAGTGTTGAACTGGGTTTGTATTTAGTTGCTGAAGAAGTGTAGAGAGAACAGGGCAGAGAGAAAGAAAATTATTTCAGGGGAAATTTTCATGGAGGCAGTCCTATAAGGAAATTAGTTTTCAAAGAAAATATGCAGGGGCATACAATTACCTTTCTCTCCTCCCATCCAGATGGTGAAACCTATGTCCATCCTGCTCCCAAACAGTGCAGGTGCTCTGTGGTCCAGGAAGGGAGAGGCTATCACGATATAATATGATATCTTTTCCAACCTTGGTGACATGCTTGTCGTACTGTGAGCTGTAGCAACACCCCTCTGGAGTTCCTTGCCTGTGGATGGTGGATTCAAATTATAAGGACTATTCATAAAGCTTCCTTTTTCCAATTTCAAGTATTCTTCCTTTTATTGCCACAACTACTACACAGCTTCTGTCAGACTTCTTGCTTTCCCTGTGTCACCTTTCCCACAAAGGAACTTTCAGAAGACAGCACTGGAGGCCTTTGGTCTGGCACTGTTTTTGACACATGCTCTCTCCAGTCTGTTCAGACTGGCCCAGAGGTGCTTCTCACTCAGATGACTGTAGTATGTATAGTGGAGCCTAAAAGCAGTGGGACAAATCTGGCTGCTATTGCAGTACAAACGGCAGCAAGTCTCACAGAAATGGAAGTTGCATACATGCAAAATCTCTCCTGAGATAATCATTTGGTCCAGACTATCTCATTGTTACAGAAGCATACATCATTATGGCTCTCTCCAGTTAGAGCTATAAATAGCAGATAGTTTTCCTTCCATTGTAATGGGATGAGTTGTGAATTGCTATGACCTACCTGCCAGAGCTTCTAGAATAACTACACGTCTTACAGAGAAGTAACTCTCAGTCTCTAATAAAAAAAATTAAAAAAAATTAAAAAGTAATCCCATGTACCAGCTTGTGCCAGAATAGATTTTCAACCAAGTAAAACTTAGTAGTAGACTTTGCCTGCTCATTTATTTTGATGTTGTTATATGTAGACATATTTTTGGGACTTGCAATCACCTGAGGCTGCACCATAGATCACCATTAATATCCTGACCAAGGGAAAAGAAATGTGGCATGAAAGACTTCTGCCAGTATCATTAAGTTAATGCAATGGGGGAGACTGAGTCTTTCAGTTCCCTTAAGTCAGGGCTGCTGAGGCTTCCAGCATAAAAAGGACATGAAAAGCTATTAGATATGAGTTCAGTTTCAGAAATAAGAGTATTTTACTAAAGTAATAACCACAGTTGTTTTAGACTATAATTTTCCCAAAGGACAAAGAGGGGCAGTACTTTCTGGATACGTCACTGCACTACAATGAAGAAACCATATGCCAGCTGTAGCACTGTTTTCCCAAGACAAAGATTGCAAGTTTTCCTTATCCCAGATATAAAGGACAAAATGCTTTATCACTGCCTGAGAAATGATCCCATACTCTGCAGCGTAGTGAAGAAAAGTGTTCCAGAAAAGATAAGTATATTAATAAACAGTAAGAAAATGAACTCTGCTAGTTTTAACATGAGTATTACATTCTCAGATTGGACTGCATTTACATCAGTTAGCTGGAAATTTCCATTAAAGAAATGCAAAAAGCTCAGATAGACACAGATTCATATGACACGAAAAAAAATAATGTTGAAAGAAACTAGCAGTTCTTGTGAGCAGAGTAATGCAGCAAGACATTGGTCAACCTCACCTTTAAGCTGGAGCTGGGCCAGCATGGAGCTTCTCAGATTTATACAAATCAAAACACAAATCAAAAAAGCACAAGAGATACAAGTCCAGCTAAACAAGGCAGGCTAGCCTGCTCATACAGTTTCTCTGATGTCTATGCTAGGTGACCATCATGCCCAAAAGGAGGCAGCCTGCCTCTGGAAGGTTCAAATCACGTAGCTACTGAGCAAGTCACAGCATGTCAGCTGTGTGAAAGGGTTCTTTCTGTTTTGTTTTAATGTCAAAGGAGAATCTTTTCTTTTGAAAACAGTCTCCAAATGCATCAGGACAGCTGCCTGGGATACACCTCATTTAGTGGCAATTGTCTCTGTAATGTTTATAACCCTCCCACAGCCAACCAATATACAGTCATCATTTATCCTCTCATTTGCCTAACACAATGTTAAAATGCCCTCCCAGTGCTTTGTTTTGCTTACTTTTCCATTGCTGTCCTCATATCAGAGATGTTAAAACCTCTTTTGAACAACTGACATCTCTATGTCAAAGATTTGTGGCTGAAAGATGCTTTCTGCACTCTTTATCCAGCAGCCTCTCCCTCCTTTTTAATTACAAGCTTAGGAGCGTGAGACATCATCTATCATTCCTCATTCATTACATTTAATAGCTGCATGCTTTAGCTTCTTCAGCAGTGACCAGACATATGGAGCATGTTAATTTGCTTGTGAAGTTTACCCTTTTAAATCAACAATGCTACTGTCTTCTCGGTGGCAACCTCCTGAAGTTAGAAAAGGAAGCAGTAGAAAATTAAAGAAAAAGAAAAAAAAAGAAAATTAAAAAAATGCCCGAACAGAAAATTTTGTAGTTCTGTTCTTAAGGATCATCTGCACAACAGTTTGTCCCAACTCAAATTTTACTGCTGTGTGACAAAATCATCTTCGTAAGAGTGATCCTCTAAGATAGCAGTGCATGATCTGAGAATATAAAATGCAGTGTGATACAGCCAAGAATTCCTTCCTGACCTGGCCTAGGTTTACAAACCACTGAAAATTGCTCCTTCACAGCATGCAACAGAAATTGATCTTTTCCAAGGGTACTCCTGCCAACACTGAATCAAGTGAATCAGCCTTAATTGTCCATTCTGAGTGACGTTTACTCTTTGGTCAAAAACTGGATTGAGGGATTGAGTTATGGAGACTGTACCACCAGCAGGCTGTAGTGGCTACTTCATTTATAGAGTGTAAAACAATGCTTTTTGTAACTCTGCTGTGTTGACACTACAAGTTGGCTGCTTATTTTTTGGTAACACCTAAAGTCAGCTGCAGTGAATAAGACCAAAAGCGCACCTCACACTGGAACCGAAGAGTAACAGTAAGTCAGAGCTAGCAAAAACCTACGGCGTCTCCTTGATACAACCACACTGATTTCTATAGTCTGCCTAGAGAGCTCCTGAATCGGAGACTCTATCCACATCTCCACACTGAATAGCCCTCAAGAGGCCTATCATCCTCTCCAAATGCATTTAATTGCTTTCCAAATACACTTATACTTTCGCTGGTTGGCATGTTCAAAAGCTTCATTTGTTACAGGCTAATGAGCTTAATAAGCTGAAGCTGTGTTTATTGAAAGGTTAATGATTACAAACATTTAAATAGTTAAATCAACTCCTTAGTTGGATTGTAGTTATATAAGAAAAGAACAATTTCAACCCTTCTTGGAAACTGCTGAGGATTCACTAAATTGGGGTAGGATTTGTGCCTTTCCTGATTACTGAATCTCTGTTTTACTAATGAGAAACTGCAGTTCCCACTTTTTACTTTTATTTCTGTTGTGCAAGATTTAGATCACATTAAGTATCAAACCATGACCAGATTTTTCAAGTTGTTTGCTTCTCAAGCCGGTTTAGAAGCTCTCTAATATTTGTTTGTTAATATTGCCTAACTAATTTATCTGCATGAATCATCACTTATGTTCCTACTATTGATAATTTCGGTCAATCAATCTATCAACAACATAACAGCTTTGTTTACTTCTTGGCATGTATTGTTTTGACTACTTATTGTATAGTGCTTTAATCAGAAGTCAGATGACTGTTTTGTAGCTGCAAAATGCAGCTTTATATTGCAGTACTTGCAAAAAAATTATAAAAACTAGAATGAGGAATGGATGCATTGTGTTGGGGGGTAACTGAAAAAGCACTATCCTTTGGAAAAAAAAAAGTTAAAGATCATTGGTGATAATGCCACCTTTGGAGAATTAAGGAGTTTCCATCTCTAGGTGACCTAACATTAAAAATGGAAAGGAACTTGAAAAGAGCATTTTGTGTAGTTTTCTTCCCAGGGATGTTGCTTCATGCAGTGCCCTGAAGTGAGCTGAAGAATGAAATGAAAGCAGATGATAGTGTAATAGTTTATCATGATGTCTTCAGGGAAGAACTTGTTCTTACATATAATGGCTTTACTGTTGGCCATTAAATCCTACACATTACTGAAATGTTGGATCCCCTGACTCCCTTTCTGAACTGGCCAACAAAAGCACATGAATAAAGGCTTCTGCAGCCTAAGCTTCAACATGACTTCATTAGGCACATTATTTTACCAACGCAGACCTTATATATTTGTCTAACTAAGGGGATGGCCTATAAAGGCTCCCTTGGAAAACACAGTGAACTCATCAGAAACTCCCATCCACTTAGATGGACTCTAGATCAGACCTGAAATGAGATAGGCCTCAAATTGCCAGCTGACAAAGATCCAGGATGGTGGTTTTATTTGGGAGAAGCTGTGAAACAGAAGTAAAATGGTCAGGAGAAAAGCAGTGGGAAAATAAAGATAATTTAGTCTGGTAATTGGGAAGAAGCTGCTAACCAACAGAGAAGAGTGCTCTTGGTCTGGAAAAGCAATGAAGAACTAGCAAAATAATGAAATATAGCTGATTTCTGGATTAATATTAAAAACATTACGTAAGCGTTTCTGTGATTCTTCCACTTGCTGTAGCAGGGAACATACTTCAGAAAGTCTTTTTTTTCCTGTTTCTACAACATTTCATTTACATTATCCTTTATCCACATGGTTTGAGAGGTCTGGGATTTTTTCCTGCATGTAAATGAGTGCAGAGGGGAGGGGAGGGAAAGGGAGTGTTTTTGGTTTTTTTTTAAAGTCTGTCTTGTTCTTGGTCTTCCATACATTAGAGGTAAAAATAGTGCTGAAATCATTTTATTGGTTTCTGTTATGTTTGGTCCTTCTCTCTGATAAGATAGTTTTCCAATCAAATGTAGCTGATTCCAGGATGTGAAAGAAGCACAGAACTACAGATGCACAGATTCCTGGGATTTGATAAGCACAAATTTGGTTCCTTTCTTCAGCCTTTTCACTATGACCATGGGCAATTCACAGAAGTCTTGCTGTATCTTGGACTAACCCTACTCTGTGAGAAATAAAACCTGTAGATATGGACCCTCCCATGAAGTGACTGTGGGAAGCTCCAGGAAAACTGCCTGTGCCTATAACCTATTGAAACTGAAAGAAAAATCTGATGTTAAATCACCACGGCGAGCTGCCTCCCATTTATCACTCATGTTGAGAGGCCAGAAATACAGCCTCCATAACCATGATTTGTTCATGATATCGTGCTTCACCCCAAAGGATTCTGGTTCAGTTTTTCACTGCTAATCAGACTGCAAGGTCAAGAGGTATTTTTCAATTGATTTGTCTTAAGAGAAGTTGCAGAACTCAAGCAGAAGGATTTTGGTAAGGGAAAGGATCTACCCACTGAAAGCAAAGCTTCTTTCCAAATACAGTAGCATGGTAAGTAGTACACCAAGGCTGAACCACGGTTAAATCAAGATAAATGGTTTTAAAACTTAATCATATTCTGGAAAGAGAGGACTTAAAGAATTGCTCTGAAGGATACTGCAAGTAGAGGGAAAGATGGGAAGAAACAAGGGGGATATTAGCCTTTAAAAGGATGAAAAGTCTAAAAGGGTAGCTCTGTTTCTTCCAGCTAAGGAACAGATAGGAAGCTGTCTAGTCTTGCAAAGAAGAAAAGCCTGAAATATCCTGAGAGGCAATGCTGCCTTTTTAGTGCACACAACTAGCAGATAGCCAAAGGCAACAGAAGAAATAGTGAAAGGGAACAGCAGGAAGCAGAGAGTCAGCAAGAGCAGATACACTAAATGTTAGGGAGCCTGTGGATATGTGGTTTAACCAGACCACTAAGGATTTTTCATCAGAAAAGCCTCAGATGCCAAATTAAGTGAGCGCACACAACATCAGGCTGTAGCCATTGTCTTTAGGCACTCATTTTGCCCACCACAAATGCAAACAAGTAGGAGTACTGTTAACCCTTGCTGTTGGCAAGCTATATTAAAATGCAAATTCCTTTGCATTTTCTGCAGGCGTACCATCACCCATCACTGGAGCATGGCTGTATAAGCCATGAAGTTCAGGCATGTAATAGAGCCATCAATCACAGAATCCCATAATCACTTTACTGCATACACTCCCCAGTTCTGGAGAAATGCCTGTTACCACATGGGGCTTAGCAAGTGGTCAGTACTCTGCGCGCTTGAAAGAGATTCATTTCACTGCAGGTTGTCTGTGCCTAACTGCAGAAGAGCATCACAGGTTTTCTCCCAGTTTTTCTGCCTGGAAAGCTCAGTCCTTAACAGAAGTCTCTCCAGTAATACTGGGAACAGCGAATTTGACATCCTCATTTTCCTCATACATGGATGAGTCTGGAATTTGCTTTAGCACCTGCTGCTCTTTTTTTTTTTTTTTTTTTTAAAAATAATGCCATTTCATACAGCTCAGCAGGAATCTTTCTGTATAATACACTTGTTTAAGAATGCATTTTAATTTTATGGTGCTTATCTATCCGCTATTCAGACCATGCAAATATTTTGGATGTTGTCCAATTCAAATCTATACCATCCATTAAGTTACCCTGATTGTGCAAGTACTTCTTACTTCATTTCATAATTCATTTTTGTTTCTTTTCATAGCACTTCTATCTACAGCAGCATCCAAAGAATTTTTTAAAAAAATCAAAATAAGCCAATAAGAAAGTTAATTCTTTCAATCCTATGTATAGCTTTGAGAGCTCATTCAGTTCAGATTATTTTTAAACATTTGATAGACAAAAATTAGGAATATTCTGCCTGAAGAAGTAGACACAATTAAAAAAGAAATTATGTAAATGCAGGTGTTATTTTCCCACTAATTTTGCACAATAGTTTGAAAACTGTCTGAGGCTGTCAAACTTTGAGTGTACTAGAACTGAATCGTTTTGGCTGAAATATGACCTTTGCTGTAGAATGAAAGTTCCCAGTGATATGGCTTTAAAAGTGAATTAAAAAAAAACTCATAAGAAAATGGGTTCCTGCATTTGCTGGAGACGTAGAGGAAGCTACTGATTCTAGTTGCTTCTGTTTTGACAGCTCTGTGTGAAAAAGAAAATAAATAACATTTCTTCATTTATCATTTGCTGTGATTTAATAGGCAAAGTTGTAAGGATCCACCTGCCATTTCTGTTATTGTTTTTTTTTTATTATTATTATTCCTAGTATGTTTTTCCTGTACTTTAATCAGATTTTGTTGGTACTCAAAGAAATACAGGTTTAAGTACATGTTAAATATCTGCAACTATTCTGCATGCAAGAATCTCCTCATTCAACTTTTCAGCATGAATGAGCGTTAGGTGTCTATTACTTTTTTCTTCCTTAATGCTGGAGTTGTGCCATGAGCCATGCTCTCACAAGCAATTTGTACTGACATAAAGTAGCAGTTGAAATTGAACCGTGTCCCTCAGAGGTGGTTCACAGTGTAATGGAGATATAACAAAAGATGTAATACATTCTGCTTCTCCTTAAGTGAGAAACCTGGGATTTTCATTTCTTCCAGTCAGGAGATACTTCCCAGGGTTTGGAGAGATTGGTCAAGCCTGACAGAATCTTCTAGAAATATTTCTGTCACTCTCCATTAATAGAAAAGGGGACCTGAGATGACACTGGCTTCCAAGGCAGAAAATCATCTGGAGTATATAACGTCATATGGAAGTATCTGTAATCTTCTGGAATGAACCTGGGCTGCAGTTTGCAGCTGGAGTTCTTTGGGATGCTTTGAAAGCCTATAGTTGGGAGGCAGTTCATGTTGGATGATGTGTTAAAGAAGAGCAGGACACTCATGTCAAACAGTTCTCACACAAGTCATTAACTTGCCTCTGATTCAAGACAGCCCAAAACAGTGGCTTGTACCTATAACAACCCCATTACTAGGGGATCACCTTGTGTCTAGGTGGGAGGTCTCCTCTATAAATTACATTTGCAGTGAAGACTACTTGCAACCTTTCAGTCTGAAACTAATGCTCATTGATAGTGAAACTTCTGGTGAAAGGATAAAACATATGAGTGAAGAATCGTAGTAAAAATTGGGCATTCTTTTCCATCAAGGCCACTAGTAATATAGTCTTACTTTCTTCAAGCTAGATTTCTTATTATTTGCTCTAAGCTTCATCCTTACCAAGGCATCACCAAGCAGAACAAAAAAAGACTGGGAGAAAAGTAGGTCAGGATGAACATATGATTTAAAGCTCTTCCAGGAATATTGCACATTTCCTTATTTCCCCAACATCACAGACCCCCTATCAGTGCAGACACTCAAGGCCTTTCCCATCTATCTGCCTCAGCTACCAAAGAATTACCTTCATGCAACAACCTTTTTTTTTTTTTGCTGTAACTGCCTAAGACATTTCTCCAGTTAAAAGCATTACATACACAAAAAGCCTCTCAAATTCAAAAGACATGAATAAAATAAAAGCACCTGCTATTAGACTCAAATACTTTTTCTATGAAGAAATAAAGATGTAGACACCAAACGAAGAGCTAATACAATCATTGTTAAGGCTTATTTTAAATAAGATATTTTTCTTGTTATCAGTGTTTGTTTTTTTTTTTTTTTTTTTTTAATTCCCCTCCAGGGAATTAAGAGATCTGACATTGAAAAGCTTTATGGATATTCAGTTTTACAAAAAAAAAAAAAAAAAACAAAACAAAAAACCACCAACAAAACCACAAAACACCACAAACAAGTGATCCTTTTATTTAGGAGGAGAGTAATGGTATATGTTTAAAAACATGTCATTTTTAGCCATTAAGAGCAGGACAACTGCTGTTCAGCAGCAACACCCTAGTGAAGAATATTTTCCTCATAATTTTTGTTTTTGAGTCAACCATAAATTACTGAGCATGGAAAAGGGTTATGTGTGTCCAAAATATAAAGTATAAAGCATTTTTGCTGATTTTCACATGTTTTAGTTCTGCTCCCCATGGAACCAAAGCAATTCTCAGGGCAACTGAGACTTAAAGGGAGGGCTCCTGAATGACTGTATATAGCCTTGTCTTCTACTTTGCTTTATAATTAATGGAGTTGCTACTTGATCAGATGTCAGGCTCCTGAACCAACCTTCCACACTATGTTCTCTCTCATGTTCGTTTCCCCCTCTTCTCACTGAGAGAAGAAGGAAACATTCCTCAGCCCACACGTCCACCACATTACTTCAGTTCACCCAAATGTAGTTCAGTCCCAGAATAAGCTTGGGTAGCTCCATACATCTGTCCATCTACACATTCTTTCCTTTTTGCATTACCTTATAAAAAGCTCTGGAGTGTATAGACCACAAAGATATCATCAGCCATTCCAGACAGTGATTCAAAAAGCAAAAATACATGTAAACATCTCCATAGAAGTCTATCAGGTGATGTATGTTAAATTTTAATAACAGTTAATCTGTTCATCTTAGAAGAATACCTACTATTTCTGTTGCTTGATATGAATAAAGGCTACATTTTAACATGCAAGTTAGCAAGAAAAAAAAAAAAAAAATCTTTGTGACTTTTGTATTTTATTGGTGACCAGAATTGAGTCTATACTTCCCTACTATCTCCTGCTCAGGTCCTCACCTATGTTGCTTCTCTTGTAGGTTCTGTCCAGATATGTCCATATCACATACTTGGATTTTTTGCTATAACAACTCAGTTTCCTTATTTAAGGAAAAAGAATCAGCTGTCTTATTTTCCAGCTTGTTTTTATCTCAGCTAAAATCTTTTATGTTGATTCATCTTTCAAACTGACTGAGATAATGATCAAAGATGCACATCCCTTCAGCTTTCACTGGGTGTCAGAGACCACAGGGCAAACACTTGAGTTAGCTGAATGCCATTGCCTGCAGCAGACATAAGATGCTTCAGAGAAGCTGGCAAGTCACCATTTGACTTGCTAGAGCCGAGGGCATCTCCTTAGAGTTTTTAAGTCAGAAGACAAGCTGAACAAATTGTTTTTGTTCATAGAAAACACAGAGCTGGAATCTGGATTAGACATGAATTGCTGTGTGTCCACCGAGTTCCCACAGTATTAAAAAATGTTACTTGGAAGTGGCTTGGGTGGTTCTTTACGATTTAGCAAAGCTACTCAAGGCTGTTCCTTTATTACAGAGATATAACTAAAAAAAGCATTCTTTGCTAGCCTGCAACATAACATATTCTTCACTTTTATTCCTACACCCAGAATATTTTATACCTGCTGAATTCACCACAGGTACAGTTTTTCCCTTGTCATCTGCTCCAAATCCCACTTGTATCTCCAAATGAATGTGGAAAAAAACCTACACAAAAAATCACTGAACTTCCTACCCAACTTATTCAGGCATTTATTAATTCTGAAGTGATGCTTTCCAAGCAAAAGTCCTGAAACAGGTAATGCTGTTCTCCACCAAAAGTTGGACTGGTTCAAATGCAAATAAATGCACAAAGGGAAAACAAGACAATGAAACATAATATAGTGCGGGTTAGCTTTAGCTGTGCATTAGAAAACATTCTAGTGGTTTCAGGTTTGTAAAGTCTCTTTGCAGTAAAATTTCCTTCTTACCCTCTTGCATTGGTCTGTCCTACTGAGCATAATATTCTTGCAGTGTTCCTATTTTCCTTTTCACTTGTTCATATATATCTTCAGACAAAGAAAGATATTTGTCTATAAATCTTTATGTTCTCCACTGGGAATGTTTGTATTCCCTGCACAGAGCAGAGCAGCATCTTCCCACTGCAGCTGGATCTACAGAGGACAGAGATGAAGGCAGCGTTTTTCCCTTTTTGTTTATTTGTTGTTGTTTTTTCTTTTTTTTTTTTTAATGTGCTATCAGTACTATCATCTTAGGGTGAAACCTCCCCATTTTTCACCTAACATCTCTTCTCAATTGGCTGCCATAAACAAAGACCGATCAGACTCAGACTGAAAATTAGATAATATCTGGATACACTTCATGTGAGCACATAGCCTTCAAGGACATGGGTAGAGAAAACAGGATATTCCTTCCCATTGATTTTCTTCCAGGCAACAAAAGCAAAAAGATAGACTGAGGAGAGGATATTTCTTGTAATTTCTCTTTGTTTTTTCCCCTCAGTGTTCCCTCTCTCCCCTTAAGCTTTCAAACATGCCCTTTTATCACTTCTGAGTTTCCTTCACCTTCTAGTCCTTTGCTCTGTCCCTATTTCTGGTCTGCAATTATATACACACACAAAGTCCCATCCTTCACCTGTCCCTTCCTCTTCCTTACTCAGTCCCCAAATTTTCTAGGCTTAGAAAATTCTAATTTCTAAGATTATTCTTAGAATAATAATATAATATAATTAGAATAATAATCTTTCTTACATTCCCTTCCCTGGTCTTCAGACCCTCTACCAGCAAAATCAATCCATCTCTTCTCCTCTCCAGTGATGGAATAACTATCAGTTTTCCAATTACAATTGCAGACACTTAAGGAAGATATGTAGCTTCCAAGATGATTCAGACCAAAAAATGAAATAGATCACACAGAAACCTCCTCTAACCACAGACAGAAAAACCTGAAATGCATGAAGACATTGAGCTGAGATCATTTTTTAAATGACTGAAAAGGTATTGAGAGATACTGAATAAGGAATGGTTTGGAATAGACTGAAACGCTTAACATAGCTTCGAATGCTGGGCTTCTACATTAGAAGCTTCTGCTCCAGATAAACTGAAAAGGCTTTGAAAAAAATTGCTCAAGGATAAAGAAACTTCGCAAGGGTATCTAACCATGCCTAAACAGGATGCAATGCAACTGAATTTCAGATTTATTGTATTTAGTAGGCTTGCACATAAAAGACTTTCATCACTCAGCTGAATTCAGACAGGCATCCATGGAATATTATTCTAATAAGAAATAAAGAAGAGATCAACATCCCATCCTCTGTTCTAAAAGAAAATCCTGAATTCTTGCTGTGACACTTGAGGTGATTTCTCAATTATGGAAGCAAACAACATTGTTGTGAAAGGACAAAATCCGTTTTAACATCTGCTGATTGAGGAAACAAAGAAGTAAATACAAATTTACTTCCTATTTAAAAAAGAAGGAATAGAGAGGAAAAAAGATTGTTCTTTTAATTACTAGCAGGAAATACAATGGGGGTATAGTGTTGTTCTAAGGTTTTAGATGGTCTCTTAAGTATAGTATTTTAAGCATTTTGCAAAGAATTAAGCAGATAAAATTACTAAAAGTATAAAGACAAACCCTTTAAAGTGGTAAAGTATAATTCAGAGTATATTGAGTGAGAATGTGGCATCTTGAACCAATTCCTAGAAAATTTACCCCCTTTGAATAACGCTCCTTTTGGAGTATATATTCCCCACAACACATTGGTTGTCCTCTTGAAGAGGATAAAGGTTCATGGAGTCATGGTTTGTGAAAATCATCCTGTTGTGGAACATAAAATGAAAACAGCCATGTGCAGGCACTGAATCATCTATGAGACAAGGCAGAGCAGAAACACTTCAAGATACTCTGTTTTTTGGATGGAGAACTGTTTTGGTGGGCACTTTGTCAAAATAGGCTTATACAAACTGATTTTATATCAATTTTTTTTTTTTCCTACTAGATATGTTCCCATCATATTGGAATCTCCATTTGTGTTTAAAATTATGAGATCTTTCTGCTCAACAAAAAAATAATACAAGTTAACGTCATAATTGTCTATTGCAGAGACAGTCTTGCTTGGGTGGTCCGCCAGGAAAGCAAAAAAATCCAGGGTCGGGATTAATTGGAATGTTAGAAGTAAAATGAAACTGAAAAAGTAGAAAAGACTAATACATCTGGATACAATAGGAAAAGAATTTGCAATCATGTGAAGAACTATCTGTTCTGGATGTTAAAGAATTGCTGCTAGGTTTCAAAGAGTTTCTCAGGTAGACGTATTTGATCTTTGGCTACCAACTGTGATCCAACACCTTGTCCTCTTGAAGGTGGAGCTGTGATTTTTACCAGACAGTTTCACAAAGTGTTATTGTTTTCTTTCCTTTCAGAAAACACAAGGCTGCAATATTTCAAGTCCATATGAATTCCGCATGGAAGTTAAAAGGAGTTAATTTTTAAGAGGGGAGAAAAAAAAGAAAAGAGCGTGGAAAAAAAGAAATAGAAGTTTTTGTTATGTTGCCAAGCTCATTCTTATTGACAAAACAAAGGTGCAGCAAAGTATGCAGCTTACCAGTGGGAGATTTCAACACTTCCCACCCTCCAGTCATTACTAAAATAAATCATCTTTCTGCATATATTAGAAAAAAACAAGCTTCATTGTTGTTCTATTGCATGTTGCTTTATTACAGCTGTCATGACCCATTTTCAAGCCAGTGGGTTGCTCACAGCATGACTGTGCTGAGGCCTCTGTTGGATGGTACAGAGCCAGAAATATCCTCCAAAATGGTATATTCTTTTCTTGCTGCAAGGAAACATTGCAAACAAAAGGACTGAAAGAGAGATGCCCAATTGGTTTTGCTAAGTGGTCTCTTGGTTCCTTGCCTTTTCTCACCAAGGAGAAAACTTCCCCTAGTGATTTTTGAAGTCATCTGTGGGAATTAATCATTTGAGGTAAGGGTTTGCTCTTTAATTTTTATTTAGGCAAAAGAATTCAGCTGCAAATTACTCTTTTCTGTTACACTTCATGGAAGCAGGAACTGTACACTGAAAAAATTTAGTTGTGCTTACAAAGGGGATGGAGGCTGAGAGTGGGGAAAATGGGGAAAAAAACCTTCATATCTACAAACAGATGGAGCTGATCCTGAGCACAACCCCACCTCACAGCTTCTCCATGGGGCACAGGGCTTCTGCCAGCTGCCACCAGAACCCTACTGGCTCCCCATCCCCACCTCCAGTCATCAAGGCCACCCATCCCATTTCTGTCAGCAAGCCAAGAAAACAGGGGTGGGATTTTCCCAAACTTCCATTGAAAATTCACTGTTATCTTTCATGCCAACTTGATAAAGGATATGGTTCAAAAATATCTAGTGCATAAATAGGGATCTTCAGGCATGTCACACTTTGAAAGGAAGCTTAACATCTTCAGAAAGATAAGTGGATTAACAGAAATTCCAGTGAAATGTTAGAAATTTGACAGGCCGGCCCTACATATTATTTTCATCTTCTTAAGTGGGAAAATGATTCACTGACTGAATCTTGAGATCTTCCACAAATATCTTTCTTGTTGAAAAAAAAAAATAAATAAATAAATGAAAGCTCTGCCATTTTCCCCTATACCATTGGTGGCTGTAATTGTGGAGTCCCTTGTTAGGTGGCAAATTCACATGCCGTCCCAAAAAGTGAGAGAAAGGCTAAAAATAAGGAAATAGTCTCAGAAACAGCTTGCTAGGAGATGACTGTCACAGACTCCTGGCCTATGCTGTGCATATTTCAAATTCATCAATATTTTCTTTTACAGAAGCACCAGTGTGGGAGGACTGAAAGAAAGAGGAAATAAACATACTGTGTTAGTTTGCCTGGCTTCCTGAAAAGTGTTGAATTGCTCAAACTCTGCTGGAGCCTTAGTTGAACACACAGCTCAGGGGTACCAGCACAGCCTGTTCCTCTGATAAAGTCCTGCCCTAATCTCCCGTTCTGTTGCTCAATGAAAGCACCTTTCTTACACCTCCCTTATCAAAATGAACTTAAAATATCTATAGAAGATAAAATCATGTCCCACAAGAAAAGGTAGATGGCAGGTCTGTGGAGCAAATAGATTTTTCTCCCTGATGATCCTGAAAGGAAACCTAGGAAGGCGATCTCTCTCTAAAGGAAGGACATGATCCTACTGGGTGTATTTTTGTCAGTATTAAGTTGCTTGGAGACTCAAACTGCTCCCGTAAGAAATCTCTGGTGCTTTCCTCCTGGATAGCAAGCAAAGTGACAGACTGTAAAATACGCGGCACTTTCTGCTTTTATTAGGCTTTACTTCCCCCATTATGCCTTATCTGAGCAGAACTTGCGAAACACTTCCTCACATGCCTACAACAGACCTAGCATTTCTTCCTGCTTGTGCTTACTAACAGATACTGAACCTGTGAAACAGAGATTCTCAAAACTTCATTGCGCTGGTCTGAGGGCATCTTTGAATCCCACAGCTACTCCAGTAGCTTACCTTGAGTTTCTCCCAGTTAATCTAAGCTGCATAGACATGCCGTATCAATCAAACCATGCTTTTAAGCCATATTGCTTCCTACCACAGCACAATAGTAATGCATCACCACCTCTCTACAGTCACTAAGCCTCCCTGCTAGGATGCAGAGGATAATACCAAAGCCTTTTAGTGTCTCTGCCTGAAACAGACATTTGGAGATTGGCTATGCCCCAGGTCCTGCTGTCAGCTGAACTGGTGATGTGTTGTGATGCACACAGACTGCTGTGTGGCCCTACGCTCAGATATGATTGCAGACTGTCAAGGAGAAGCTGTCAGCTTCTTCTGGAGGGGCAGGGTTTCCCCCAGATCTTATGCTATGGATAGGAAGCCATGAGATACCTTTACCTGGAAAGTGGTGAAGGCATCTCTAAGGCATAATGTGTGGAAGACCCAACAGACAGTTCTTCATTCTGTCATTCAAAGTGATGTGGAAGTGATTACTACTAAAATACTTACTGAGGTTTTCCACTGAACACCAGCATCCCAATGGATGCTTTTGTGATGCAAAGGTGGTGGTTATTGTGTAAGTGTGATAAGACATGCAGTGGTGTTTCCATGAGCAGGTGTCTTAGTGTTGTAAGAAAAGTTTAATAAAGCCTTACATTCAACAGTGGCCAGCCCCTGCTTTGAGTAAAGCTGTTAAAACATCTGGTTGCAAGTGGGGTAATTTCATTTGAAAGAAGAATCAATGATCAACAGAAATCAAAGCTGCTTTGATGAAAAACGTTGAGTTTGTGTCAGAAAGATAAATGCTTGGTTTTCTGGATTTCCCTCCAATTTAAGAGGGAAACATCTATTAATCAAGAATTTAGAGAAATAAATTCTTAACAATCTGTATTTAATTGTCCCTGATGACAAACTCTTCTCTTTTCTCCTGAGCATATCTCAACATCAACTTGTGCTGGAATAAGTTATTCAGAATGATTCACCATGTGCAAGTGCTCTTGCACACTAAGAGCTCTACACATCTCCACACTGATCTGTTCCTGATCAGGCTCCCTAACAGCTGCTTGTCACCTACCACGACTTTCTAAGATGTCCACACAAGCAGTCAGTGATCATTTGTGCTACCAATTTACCACACTTCAGGGGCAGGGAGTCTCCACTGCTTTGTAAGAGCTCTCCAGGACTGTTGCTCCAGTGAAACACGCATGCACACACACACAACAATAGGACTCGGGGCACATTAACACAGAGCTTCCAAAATGAAGATGAAAGTATCCTCTCTGCATCTAATCTCCAACAGCACTGCTTAAGTCCTTCTCAAAATAACTTGTTCAAATGGTTCAATTATTGTGTCACTAGCATGATATGAAAATGATACGTTTTACATCATCTACTTTTTTTGTTAGATGATGGTAAGACCATCCTGTTATTTTGACTTGCAAAGCTACCACTCACCCTTTAAATTCACCCTTCCCACTCCCTCCCCCCCCAAAAAACATCCCTCAGATAATCATGAAAGCAAAAACACATGCATACTTTGTTAGTTTAATTTTTAATAACATTTTCTGTTCTGATTTCATTTTCCTAGTTTCCTTATTAGTCTCATTTAACTTGGAATCTGATCAATTGAAATGAAGCATTATTTATGCCTTTCCATAGGTGTCTTTGGCTTTGAATTCTTAACATTTCATACATAGCTATTTGTTCTTGTATTTAGTAGATGTCCAGCTTGCCCACCTCATAAGTTCCAATTAAGAAAATTATAAATGCACTGAGGCTATTTAAATCTTGAACTTATGTTTGAATTTAAAAATAAGTTTAAGAAAAAGGCACACTCAATATTAAATTTCTCGTGCACCTGAACCAATGAGTTATGAAGGTGTGTCTAATATATTGAGAACATTTCTTCCACCTGATGAGATTAGGGGAAGGGAGCATCATGTATACTCATATATGTTTATGTATTTGTTTGTTACATCCCCCCCTAAGAACCATCATTTCCTCCACAAACACTGTGCTGTCACAGGTATACATACCTAATCTCTTCCTGAGGATGGAACCAAAACTACTAAATAACCTATTATGAAACTAGATAGCCATAACAGCCCTTACTGACATCAGATTGTACACATGCAGATGTTCTACCCCCAAAGAAGCAAAACTGCTTCTAACAGGTTCTTAGAAATACCAAGCAAAATACTTATGGATAAGCCAATCATCATACACAGAAAAAAGAGTTAAACTCACCCAACCACCAAAGAGGCTCTCTAGCTATGCAACACTCTATCGCAGGAAGCAGCACAGATCCAAGAGATGTTCTCTACTCTCTAGCTGGCCCTTATACAAAGGAGATTCCACCATGGCTCCTTTCCTTCTGGTTAAATGGGGAACCCAGGTGCAAACAGTTTGCCTGTGCTCCCTGGGCCAGCCACACCCCTTCAACAGGTGCTCAATCACCAGTTCAGGACATGACCTAACATTCCCCTACAGTAGGGAATCTAGAATTCCACTAATTGTGAAAAATGCCTTCATGTAAAAGTGAATTAACTCCTGGAAGAAGTAAGAAGCCAATGCATAGGAAGGCTCAGATCTAAAATGCTAGATCTGAAGCTGAGAAAACTGAAGATGTCAGAAATTGGAGCTTCTGAAATGTACTTTGGAAGGTTGTTCTGAGCTATTTTACAGACAGCATGACTGTCATGGTACTCGTGTAAAAATATTTTTGCTTTCATATGGATTAATATGAGTATTGGATAACGTTTGTTAATCACATATTCTCTTACTTTCTTAAGAGATGTTCTTTTACTACTTTCACTTGTTGTCATTCACGCTTTAATGCTTTACAATCTATGTCCAAGCTTGCATGCAAAATTCCTCGTTTCCAATCCTGATCTATCTTGTTCCAGCAGCAGTGGAAGCTGATTACATCATAGCCTATCACATTCAAAAAGCCAGCTAACTCTGTCCTTGACTTTAAGAACATTTGACAGTGAAGAGATCTATCATTATAGTCCTCTCTTCCTTTTTGGAATTAAATAGACCTAATTTCTATTGCCTTTCTCTACAGGTCATGTTTCCCCAACCTCTTATTACCCATGTTGCGTTCCTTTGGACTTTCTCCATTTTGTCTAAATGTCTGTTAATGTAGGTTGTCTAAAATTATACCCTACTACAAGACCACATAAGGGCATTGAAATAATTGCATCCTAGGTCTTACAAATTCAGCAACGGGGGGAAGAAAAGGTTCAGCAAAGGTTATTTAGTACAGAGACACCACCTTCCATGAGCTTCAAATTGGTGGTGACCAAGAGCCTATTTTGGAAATCGGTCTACATTTGTAACAGCAGCACGCTACTGAATCTTATTCATCTTGTGGCCTACAAAAATCCTCAGAGCCTTATATGCAGCCTGGCTGCACAGCCAGCTCCTTCTCACTGCACTTTACTGAGTCTGCTTTTTTCTTTCTTCCTGGGATACCTTGCACGTATCTGTTCTGAATTTAATCTGATTAATTATCGTCTGGCTCCCTCCTGTATAAGCACCATCAACCGAAGACAGAGAAATGAGCTTCCTCTTCCCCTAGGGCGATTGTTTCCCTGATGAACATTTGACATATCTTTCCAAACCTCAATTGTGCACGCAGTAAATGTCTCAGAAAACAGAGCCTTTTTAACAGGATCAATAAGCGTGTTGTGTAATTAAGATGTGTAAAATGAAGATCTGCAGGTCTGTCCATCTGTTTTGACTTGTCTGGCTGGTACAAGTGACCCACAACAAGCCTATGTTTAACTATGGGATGTGGTCTCTGGGCTGTCAGTGCTTGTATCCGTCTGTTTGGAGGGCACTGTGCCCACTGTGTGTTGATGAAGCACTTGGCACTTCTTTGGGCACAGAGATGTTTGTGTGGGCAGACCACACAGGCTGGCTGGCTTGCATCTCTTCTGGATCTCCCCCGCTGTGTTCACTGGTTATGCCAGCACAGCTGCCTCATGTCTGGTGTTCACCTTTTGTCTGTGAAAAGACAAGGAAAAGCAACAAGGAGCCAGGAAAGACTTGGAAAGAAAGACAGGAGTTTGTGGTTACTGGTTTCCTTGAGCTGGGATACTGGGTGCTTAGCTGGATGAGTTAAACCCAAAAGCACTCTCTATGAAAACACCAGTGCTTGAAAGTAGAGCTGGTTGTGGAGAGAGGTGACAAGAGCACCTACAGAGCTGTCATACCTCAAGGATGAGACCCACATGGTCCTGTTGGCCTTATAACTGGTAAGTACATCCCAAGGGACTTTTTTCCTGATCCAGCTCCTGCTCTAAGTTAATTGTGGATTTGATTTTGTGTTCTGAGATCCCAGTATGGATGTTCTTGAAAATTCAAGAATGACCTTTTTTTGATCAGCGGACAAGACCCTCAACCTTATATCTTTTCTCTATCCTGTTGCTCACACATGAATAAGATCAGTAAGCTCTGGATACTGTTGGCCAATATAGCTTATCTTTCAGTGGTGGCAGCACAGGCACTCCTTGATCCAGGAGTGTTACTGCCATATTTCATAGCTTTCAAAGGATTTCTATGCACAGATATTTATGTTTACATTTCAATCTGTGTCAATCTGAGCATCCATTCCAAAGAGAAAGAATTCTACCTTTTAAGTACCTCATGCCTGAAGAATGATTGCAATATTCAAAACAGCATCAAAAAACACCTTTGTATACTTTGTGAAGCAAAGCTGTTTCCTCCACTCATCCCTCAATAGACATTAAATCAGTGATCAGGCCCAGGCTAGGAAAAATGTGAGTTCAATTCCAGGCAGGCTAAGGGAGACTGAAGAATAAAGTCTTGTGATTCTTGGGTGGTAATTCAATCCTTTTGTTGGAAAGGCTAGAGCTTTTCTCACTGCTTTTTCCAGAAAGCTGAAAAGGGTGCTTTTATTCTGCAGTCATCGTATGAGTCTAACTGATATCATCGGCAACCCACTTAGCTGAAGGAATCTCTCCCTGTGCCATGATTAAAATAATAACTACAATGATTGATTATTTGTACTGCAATGCTACCTTAGAGCCCCAGCTGTGCACCCAGTGAGATGAGAACTGTACAAGCACAGAATAATAAGCCAAAGAACTCTTTTAAAAGTATGTAATCACTACTGGTTTTGTTCCAGAAACATTTTAAGTTTCCTACAGAGCTGTTCTCTTGAAGTCTTCATATGCTTGTATTAAGAACTAGCCCTTTTTCTCACACCGTACCTTTATAAGAATCGAGGTATTTGCAAAAGGTTGTAAAGCCTTGTGCCAAAATCTGACATTAACACCTGTTTTGGCTTATTGATATCAATGCACTAATTGATACTGGTATGTTCACTTGAGCAAGGAGAAACTAGAAACTTCTTTCAGTAAAAAAGTTACTTTAAGGATGGGGGGAAAAAAAAAAGACTTTATTATAGGCCTTAGGTATTATTTCTAGGCTGGAGGGGATGTAATAGATGCATAAAAATGAGATTTTTAGACAGTCTAGTTACTATATTTCTCCACATACACTGAATGAATTAAAGGTCTCTCTGCCAGAAGGCCAGGATGGCAACTGAGGTGACTCAGGCATCTGGCATAGCTGCATCATAAAAATTAGACTCGACCTCAAAGCTTAGTTAACACCTAGAAACTTTACTGTGATAGCGATTGTAGGATATGAAAAAGAGACAAGAATGAGAAATGAATTTGAATTTGCTAAAGGGCTTTTACCTTTGTCTATTTTTTAATGGCCTAATTTGAATGACAGCTGAGCCATGAAGCTCAGTCTGTGCTTGCATAGGAACTTCTACATCCATCACAGCGTTTCATTTTGTATTTGTTTAAGGTAGAAATTCATTTAGGTTGTTTGTTTAAGGTAGAAAATACTGATCCTGGAGTTAGCTAATAAAAAATCTGAGCAATCTTCAATAATTTGAGGATTAGGGTAAAGGAGGAGATAAAATGAAGATGCAAAGGACAGCATTCTGAAAAAGCCTTAGTGTAGAGGTTGCAAAAGAAAGCGTTATCTGAATGGCAAAAGAACCCTTCTTTCTGCATGACTGTACAATTCAGTGCCTCAGGACCTGTGCTCTCCTGTGAATGACCATCTTTAGAAAACTCCTTCAAGTTCATTTTGGCTAGTCAGATCACAGCTTCTTCCCTTAGATATGTATTTTGTGCTTCATTAGCCGCCCTCTTCGGTTTTCTCCTTCTCTCTTTTTTTTTTTTTTTTTTTTTTCCCAAATCCTCTTGATTTAACAAAAACTGTGCATTGATCCAAGATTGACAAAGAAATTTTTAAAAGAACTAAACCCAGCAAGCAGCCAACATGGGTAGCTCCAAAAACTGCCTGAACAAAAGAGAGGTGTTAGGAGTTTGTGTGTTTGTTTTTATAGATTAGGGTAAATGTTTTTCATTAAAGTTTCCAAATAGGAATCCAGAGAACAAGGAGAGATAATAATAGCATTAAAAAATATATGCAATTACATTGTGTATTTCTTGGAATAGAAGCAATTTCAGTTATTATAGTGATTAAATTCCCTCCTGAGGTACACACAGAAATGCCAGAGATTTAGCCAAGGACAGTGCCAAAAAAAACTATTTTGACACAATGTATGTCTTCACCTTTTTTCCCATTCCTTCCAAGGTTATTGTCAATGGTTTAGCAAGAGATGTCTATTGGGGGAAAAGTGAGGGCTAGGGCAGGCAAGGGCATTGGGTTCCTTGTTACTATAAAATCTGGTTGCTCAGTTCTTTGAAAATGTCCATTTTTGAAGAAGGATCTCTCTTTCTTGGATTTAGCTGTCATTTACAAGTGTCTCCCATTTCACTCCTATGAATAATTCATCATCTGCAGATGGAGCCCAAGCTATCCATCACAGATATCAAGCTATTGAAAGCCAGATGCTGGTCCAAGACATACAAGTCTACGTACTCCAAATGAAGAGGCATTAAATGCCTGGTAAGAATATGATGAATATGAAATCTTCACTTCAAAAATATTCTGTAACAGGGATTTCAAATTTATTCCTTTCTCTCATAAATTCATTTGATGAATGTATTCATGGAAAGCTGAAGATAAAATGTAGAAGCCGATAAAGAGATTTGTGCTCAAGTCCCTGGATGCCATAGATCTAGATACAGTTTCCATAATCTTACTGTATCCCATTAAGTAAACTAGTTAAACTATTTTGTGCCTCAGAAATTTCCACTTTGAAGGCAAAAGCATAAGGAAAGAATATTAGTATGAACTCTTCTTTGTTGTTTCTGTATTTCTTATTTTGTAAGTAAACCAAGTCAGGTGAGGTGAGGATCTTTCCATCAATATGAACTTTGCAATTAGATTTTTAAGGGAAAAAAAAAAAAAAAAAAAAAAAAGCGCAAAAACCAACAACCAAATAATAAAAATTCAGAATGAAATTGTGGTAAATAAATTCATGTGCGCTTGAAGTATACTGAGAAAGGTTAGGTATTCCAGGCATATGAATCACAGAATTTGTTAGTATCCTAAACTGTTTGGCCTAAAATATTATGCTAAGGACATTTCAAGTCTCTGTGACAACTCAGCGTTGAGTGACAGAAGCTTTTCCATGTCTCATAACTGTTCTAAATGAATGGTCAAAATATGTGGAAGCCTCTGCCCCCAAGAAGCTCCCACATCCAGTAGAACTACCAGGCTTGAAATGTTTCCTGGCTTACTAGATGTACTTCTTCCTACCCATGTCTTTCCTATAACCCTATGTTGTTTTTATAGTACTACTTCTCAACCTGCCAAAAGTAGGAAAGGTAAAAGTGAATCAAAAATGTCTTGTGGACAAGAGGATAGTATAGTTGAAGGTTGGCATATGTATTTTAATGCATTTATTCTGTGCCACAGTAGGTAAAATAATACTAACAGGTTTTTTTCTAACTGGATTCTACTCAAGATTTATGGGCTTTCACTGACACAATAAGCAAAATGCCAGTGTAGCACTGATTCCCTGTTTGATTAGACTATATTGCTATAAAGCTTAGCTGAAAGCACAAAGAGGCATTGGCTAATGGCAGTGCCATTATCTGATAAATAAGAATTTCCTGATTCAGTCCCTGCTCACATCCTTTTCCCTGAAAACCAATTACTAATTGGTTGCCTTTCTGACATTTTGCATTAAGGGAAGTCAGCCTGCAAGGGTCAACTTCCACGGTCAAGCCAGAGACCTGGGAACTGTCTTTTACATATTTTTGTTTGTAAAGTATCAGAAAAAATGCTTGATTTTGAGATTGGTACAATTCCTCAGCAATAACCTGGACAATTCATCCTCTGCTGCATTTTGTCTGTACCAAATTCTGAACAAAGAGGTGAGATACAGTGGATTTACATGGGAATCTAACAGAAAGGGGAGGAGTATAGGTGAACTACAGACCTATGGAAAACCTCAGGAGCAGGACTATATGGAGAAGTGCTTGGGATATGCCAGACCAAATGACAGAATCAGCAGATGGAGCAAGTAGATGGAGATTTGAATCCCAGTTCTTACTCTCTCTGTGGCTTTTGGCAAACAACATTGTTGAACTAAGCTGGAGTTGTCAGAATATGTCAGCCATTCTGCATGAGTTTGATGGGGTCTGTCCCACTCAAATTAGTCTGCTTTTGCTCTGCAGGCCCCCACTTAGTCTTACCTGAGTGCTGTTTCAGTAAGCACAGCACAGCCCTTGCTGAAACCAGTGAACGCATAGATGTAGAGATGTTACAGGAAAACAGGAGGAGGTAGTCTGGAGGTGGTGCTCTAGAACTGTCATGAAAGATCTGATCTCCATATTTTCTTTTCTATCATTACTATTATTCTCCCTGGACAGACTAATGACAGAGTAAATTAAAAAGAATGGGGTATTTTAAAAACAGAGTCATTAACAAAATTAAACTTTGCTTGTTTAAAATACTGTGTAACAACAGTGAAAGCTTTCACCACCCTTGTTTACAACCAGCATAGATTTATTGGCAGCTCTCTTCTCATTATTGAAACTATATTCAATTTTACCAACAATAATGTGTTGTGATTGGAGTGAATTGAATTTTCTTTTCCATTCAAAAATTATTAGATGCATAATGTAGAACTGAATAATAAGAATCCATCCATAAATATTTTGCCTGTGGTTACACAGTGTCATGTACCTTCATGACTGCTATATACAGAAAATATCATTATAGGGTTTCAGTAGTGTTGAACCAAATGGTCACTTCTGCTTAATTATGTTAATTAAGGTATTCGTTCAATATTATACTGACATTTATAACCTTGGAATAAAATTTCTACTCAGTTCCCAAATGCAGGCTCCTGAAGAGAAAAACCTCAACCAAACTCATAAAATCAGTGAAGATTAGGTTATGAGCAACTTGGTTAATTTTCCTACCCTGCATTTTAAGAAGTATATTATGGACCCACTTTAAAGTGAAAGCCTTCCAAGTTTGGTGGTTAAATCTACAGGCAGGGAGCAGGGGTGATCTGAAGCTTGTCAAAATCAGTGAGACCTGTTTATTTTCCTTCAAAATAAATTCCAGCTGTCCAGTTTCTAGAAAGGAATGGCGTTTCTCGGGGTCAAGCAAATGTGTCCAAGATTGAACAGTCTTAAGTATCATGTTACTTTTCATCTCAGTGATGAAAATGCAGAAATAAACTTATGAGATATATCAGAACTGGGTAAGGGAAAGGAAAGAAAAAGAACAGGATTCCAAATCTCAGAATTTCCATCTGCGCACACACCATCATAGTATTACTTCTCCTTTCACTATCTCCTGCTGTCAGACTTATGAGAGATAAAACAGCAGTGAAGTCAGAGAAACCTGGAAAGGAAATCAGGTTGCTCACTTTATTACTCTTGATTAAAAGATAATTATTCTCCTAAAATTTATTTTCATTTATTTGAGAGTGATTACATTCAAATAATAGTTAAAAACATCAGGTTTTTAATAATTGTTTTACTTACTACTGTAGTTTCTTCTGTTGCATCTCTAAAGGCTGAAATACGTTTAGAATTTGGTTCCTGATAGAATTTTGAAACTTGAGTTACCTCCTGACACAAAATCAAACAAACAGCCTTGTCTCTTTCTCTCTTTCAAGTACACTCTCCAAAAGATCATAATGTTAAAGGTCCCGTTAAGGTCTTAAAGGTTCCTTCCAACTCAAACCATTCTATGATTCTAAGGAAAATGAGCAACAATATGTAGGAGTTTCTTATATATTATGTTGTTGTCCAAGCTGTACCCATATTCCGAGACAGAGAAGCCTGAAGAACCGTTTCAATTTCTTCTTCTCTCAAAGATGAGCCATTTTACTTAACCAATCTATTGATCCACTGTCCTCCGTATTTGCTTCCCACAATCACGCCTAAAGCCCGAAGGATCTTCCTGGTGGGGCTGTCCTATACCACCCAGCCCTTGAGGCAGAACGTTGAACTGTGTAGGAGTATTCATTCAACCATGGTGAGTGATAAAGAAGAAAATGGGCTTCAGCCTTCCAAATTGCAACTTCCATCAAGCAACACCATAGGTAGCATGGTGAAATCATCACTTGGCTGTTCACTGCTGGAGGTTCTGTATACAATTTCTTTTCCATTCAATTCTGATGTGAATATTATTAAAAATCCCACACCAAAGTTTCTGCTCTGCTTTAAGATCCACAACAGGAACAAAACCTAAGCATCCCTTCCAAAAGAGGATGGATTGTCTGCCTTCACTGAATTCAGTACCGTTGCATCCTTGTCTTTTTTTTTTATGTATAATTGTAATTTCTGTTGAATCCTTTGGCATCTGAGGGCTGATCCAGACTAAAATGGTTAATAACAGAATACTCATACTTTTTGAGAAGTACTGTATTTCCAGGAGAATTTCTCTGGATATCCACTAGCAGAAATTTGCTCTGTTTCTTTCAAATAAGATCTAGCACTGCTGGGAGTTGCAAAAGCAAACAACAGCATAATCTCAAAGTGAAAATTACCTTCCCATGAAGAAATGTAACCATTCTTCTTTTTCTGGGATTAAAGCATGGTTATGTTTCTTTACTGGAAATAAATTTCCTCTCTGGATTTCCACACGAATGTGTGTTTGGGCAACTTCACAACATATGCAATCATAAATAATTTTTTTTCTTTAAGTAGAACCACAAAGTTGGAGAGTGTGAGATCAGAAGGTACACAACTTGCTGCCTTCTTGTAAGTGTTTACAAAAGCAACACAAACTGCTGCTCTCAGTAAACCAGTCAGTCTCTGAGGACTTACAAGCAGTAGATTTGTTAAAATCAGAATTGCCAATTTTGCAGTTACTTTTTGAATATCACCACATTTTTAAACAAACTTTATTAAAATTCAGATCCAGGAGCTGTACAGGGCTTTCTTAACAAGCATACTCTGGATGGAGGCAATAAACCTGTCTTTGTCACTAATAATGTTTACATTATTTTAACACTGTTGATACTGTGGGTTCATATGTGGGATTGCAAGCAACCATCTTTCCACCATAACCCACCTGCTCTCCATCCTGAATGAAGACGTCCTGCATTTTTTGTGGTGAACGTGATACCCAGTCAGGCGGCCTTGTGTTGTGGTCATTCAATAGACAAACATTTACTGAATGACTAAAGTGACTCTCATAATTCTGAACGTGAAGGAATCCTGAACTTTGACCAGGTCCAAACAGCTTGAAATGTATTTCTGAGGTGAAGTTCAACTGAATCCCTTTAAAACATCTGTTGAATTCATTTATTTCATGGGATTTAAATCCTTGTCTAAGGTTCCAGCTCACAATTCTTTATATCCTGAGCATGAGCACTAAAAAGACCCATTTTCTACCAAATGGCTTTGCTGATAGTCTCTGATACAAGAGAGTTCATTTGTTCTCTGTGGAGGATTTTGGGTTTGCAGAGGACCAGGCATTCTCTGGCACATCCCAACTGGGTGGAGTAAAGCAAAGATAACTGCTCTCTTACACTTCAGTTTCTCTATAAGGGTACCTTCTTTGCAGAAAAACTTAGCCTTTCTAATATTTTTACTGTGGTAAAGAGATAGAATTGTTACACTCAGTACACAAGAAAACTAGAAAATAACTGAGACCTTTTTGAACCTAAATTCTAAGAGAGGAACAATAGAATAAGAGTTGGGCAGCACTTCAACTAGTTTGACAAATAGATATGGCATTTATGAAGAGTATATTATCCCCTGAAATAGTTTGGGCATGCTTAGGCATTGGCATATGTACTTCAGTCAGTTTAAAATCTTGACAAAGATGCTCAGTGAGCACAGGTGTGATGTACTGCAGTATCCCACGTGGCCAAGCAGATGCAGTGCAGACCTTTGCCTGCAATGCTAATTGCATCAAGTACTTTCACTTTCAACATTTTGTATTCTGCTATTTCACTTTTTTGTGTGGATGGCATCTAGTTTGATGTAATGTAAATCTCAGATAATTGCTATTTGTTCTGGAGGAGATGAATCTGGTTTACCTGTTGTCTCCTCTTTCTTTGTAAAAGAACTTTTACAAAAGTTCTGTAAAAGAACACTCTTTGGATATTTCTTACCTTTGTTCCCTATCAGCAATAAGCTTTGTCAACTAGTACTCAAGAAAATTATATTTTTAACACAATTTATTTGTGCAAACTCTTGTAGTAGGCACCTACAATAATGTTATTGAACCTGCTGTGATTTCTGAGTTAATATCTTGAAAACATGACGTAAACTGACACTGCCTTATGATCCTTGCTCCATAGCAGCACTCTGTTTCCTCTCCTCAGAGCAGAGGATTGGGAAGAAGCATGTGAAGGGAGATGAAGATATAACAGATCTACCTTACTCAATTTCTCTTTCTCTGAAAAGCATAGCAAGGCATGACAGACCAGTAAGGGAGGGAGATAATATTCTAAGATGAAGTTTTTCTTGTGAGAATTTAGAGTAAATTTGATAATGGATGGTTTTATGTGCTGTATCTCTCTTTTCTGCCTCGTGTTGCTACATGTGCTCTTCCAAAACACTGAATAGCCATAACCTTCTCTTGTGGTCGTGGAAGGACCTGTGCTTACATCTCCCTTCAAGAGATTCTTTTTCCTTATATCAAAATTTCTTCTGCTTTTGAAATCAACATGCAGAGATGACATTTTATACAGGACTTTTTAATTAAATATGAAATTTCACTAAGAGTCTCGGTCTTCAGCAGTTTTCGATCACTGACTATTCCTCTGCGGATTTTCAAGCTGAACACCTTATACTGAGGGGAAACACCATCACCCATGGTGTTTTTGCCATGGAGGACAATGTTGCTTATAAAGTTTCTAACCTTGAAATTTCAGTTGTCTACATAACTCCATTTTTGTGTTGAGAGTTTTGTTACTGATTTCATAAGCCTTACTTGAAATCAACTCATGAACAGTGCATATTCACAACCAAGTTTCTTGATGAATAGAGATTTCTTCTGCAACTTCAAAAACAAATTGAAGAACTCGAGTATATCCATCTTTTCACTTGAAGAAATCCTTTGCTGGCATTTCACACTATTTAAATATTAGGCTACCACGTTTTGAGGCCTCATACAGCTACTGGCAATGTATTGAAAATGGGAAGAATTCCAACAGTTGGTGGACATTTCCACCTGACAACTGATTTCAGTGACAGAGGTTAGATGAAGTGAAATTGCAGTGTCTGTGATCTATCATCTCAAACTGGTGAGAACTGCTGCAACACACCTGTGGGGTCCCACCACCTGGATGAGCATGGCATCATGAAATAGGAGCACTGTCCAATTTAGTTGTTACCTTATTAGTGGCTTCCCTCAGTCCACTGGCTTGGAAACAACTTAGAGCTAAAAGGCATGATGAGACTGAAACGATATTTCATTATATCTGAAAACCAAAAGAACATTATTTTGTGTTCCGTATCTTGTTTCCCAGACAGATGCTCTGCTTTGTTTTCTCATACTCTCAAAACAGGACTGTTGCAGCTGCTCCAAAATTCAAAGACGAAACCTGCCTGGGGGCAGCTCCATCATTTGGTTTCTTCCCACTGAAAAAAAAAAAATGTTGATTCATTGCTGTTTTCATTAAATGCAGATAATTTTTAAAGTAATAAACATTTGATCTCTGCAATTGGCATGGGAGCTTCCAGAGTCCAACTCTAACCTTATTTTCATGTTTTTCTTCCGTAGAAAGTAGAGGGATTTTTCTCCTTTAAGATGGAAAGATTAACTTATTTTCGAAGCAAGTAGTTAGCAATTGTACTAACACCTCAGAGAGGATAGAATGACTGCAGTCATAAGCACAGGCTGTATGGCTGCTCCTTCTGCTACTGCTATTCCAAATGATAAACACTGGTTAGAGTGAATCTAATTCTCTTGTTTATGCGAGTCATTAAAAACTGTTACCTTTTATTCTCCCCAATCTTATTCCTTAATAAAACTGAATTGGAATGTGTAGATTCACAGGAGCTTCCTGTAGTAGGTGCTCTCCCAAACTGAACACAAGTCTCCTATTTTCAATATGGGTGTCCACGCGGTGCTAGTCTACAATAAGAGGACCATTGTTAAGTCCCTTTTGATATTACTGCTATTAGATGTAATGCTCAGTGACTGATTAGTAATTTAGATTTCACATATGAGATTTAACCACTGCCAAGCTTACAGGCGGATAGTACTGAGCACCAGCTCTTGGAAAAAATATACATGTCTGATCTGGGGATTTCAAAAGTTGTCACTGTTGATGAAATAATAGTATCCCATTATGGACACTGGAGTTGCAAGTTGTGTGAATTTACATGGAATCTCTGACATAATATCTTGGTTCTGGAATTGGAAATAAAGGCTTTTGACTTCCAGGAGATGTGTAGGGATTATTTACGATGTAGTCATGTTCATATACTCATCCTTAGTTTACTGAGATGACACAGGTATAAGAGGATTGCATGCATCCCTGTTCCCTTTCATCATTGTAACTTCCTTTCCTGTAGTGACTTAAACAGCAGGCAAGGATGAGATTGTGCACTGTGTTGGATTGTGAAGTACTGTGTTGGATACACAACCACTTGTGAGCTGGTAAATAGCTGAAGGCTGTTGATATATCAAAATTAGTTTTCTCTCCTAGCCTGTAACAGCCATTGACTTTTTAGGGAACAAACTCAAGACTTTCCACACACCAAAATTTTTCACCGTAAAATTTTAGATTTTCTTGTATACTCCAGTCCCAAAATGAGGAGTGTTGTGACCTGACTGAGCAGAGCTCTGTTGATGATCCTCCATAGAAAGTAGGGAAGGGGTGACATCATTAATTTTTTTTTTCTAGCTACAAATGCTGTTTTGTCTACTGTTTTAGCAGATGTGGCAGTTGTAGGGAAATGGTTCTCAGCAGATTCAGGTCTGCCAGGTTCACAGAGTGGGTTGGACATCTGCTTGCACTTGTTGCCTTAAAGAAATATGTGGTCTCTCCAGCCTGTTAAGTCTTTTTTTACTATAAATGTAACAATATTACTGAAGAATGGATTCAGCATTTGAGAGAACTCCATAGCAGGGAGGGGAGAGGGAAAGAGTGGGAACAAAAATCATGGTGTTGACTACTGGTCTGAGTCTGCAACAATTAATTAAAATGAGCTTAATTAAATTTCCTTATGCTCAAATGGTGAAATTATAATTCTGCCATCTATCATGTAAAAATGTGAAAAATTCATGTTGCATTTGTAAGCATTTCCAACTGTTACTGTTAATCAAAGGTCCACCCAAACATAATGTTCCATGTGGTTGTTGTGGCTAAAACATACAAATTTCAAGTCACTTGTGGGCAAGATAGTAGTGCGATGAACTTTGCTATCTGTGAGATCCTCTTCATTGTTGTAATCTCTTCAGGGACCAAATATTCAATATTTAAACGTGGGTCAAATCTATGAACTTGGGATCAGCACCCTAGACCTGTCAGTTCAGCAGAGTGAATGAGAAACAAGTTTTTGACTGATAGTGACCTAAATTGTCACCTCATGATATGGCTGTACATCCTCTTCCTGGCCACATGAAGGGGTGTATCCACCACTATGCAAAGACTATGTCCTTGTCCTATGACTCATTTATGTGAAGACAGGTTAACTGAAATTTCATCCTTTGCAGACAGCGTAAAAGTATTATTTTTCTGAACGTAGTAGTGAGGCCTCCAGCAAGATCAGACTTGACTCAAGCAGAAAGAAAATCCCCTAAAAAAACTTAGAGAGCAAATCCTTTCTTGCTGTTTTCTTTGAACTGCACAAACTATATTTCTCTTTCCCATTTTAGGCCTGAGAGAGTCAAAGGCTCAGGGATGTGATCTCTCTCTCTGTTGCAAATGATAAATATGTCCCAAATGCAGCTACAAGGCTCCATGTGTCTCATCTGTGACACTGCACCTCTAATTGAAATCACTGACAGACCAGATGACAAATCAAGCTTCCAAGAGACTGATTGACCAAAGTCCATTTATCCTAAACAAGTTTTGATTAATACTGAAGGCTTTTCAGAGTGGCACCAGCTACCCTCCAGATGTGTCAAATGTAAAAATGGTTGTTCCCTTTGGAACTTGAAAGAAATTATCAGCTTCTGTTGTGCAGAAGAAGACTACAGCAACTGTAGTTGGCTGTTTCACATCACTTAACATGATTCATCACACCAATACGTTTTGCACGCTTTGATGTGAAACCTATTTGTAGGGTTCCTTATGGATTTCAGATATTAGTATTAGTCTAGAGGCTTGTGATGGAAATACTGCTTGAATTTCTTCAGATGCCTTGGTTTGACAAAACAAAAGAATTTTGTTTATATGATCGTAAAAAAAAAAAAGAAAGAAAGAAATATGTGCACTCTCATCTTAACACATATCACTTTGATATAATACTTACAATATTTATCCAGGCATTTATTTTTCTCTTAGCAGATACAATTATATTAAAAACAAACAAACAAACAAACAAACAAAAAATTCGTACATTTTCATTTACTGTCTCAAAAATAAGTTAAAATTATTTTAGAGAGTTCAGCCTGTAATCACTTCATCATTATTTAATGAGGCAGCAAGATTTGAGCTGATAGCTTTCTAATGTGTCCAGTAGGGAGGCTGCAACAATTGCCTAATCCGAAGGCCAACCATCAAACAGCATGAAAAGGTTTTCATGACAGCTAAGCTTGTCTCTCCAAACAAATCTGACCCAGAGCTCAGTTTCCAGGCAGTGTCTGTCTGCTCTTGTGTCCCTGGCTGGAGCTTACAACACTGGCTGGAGCCAAGCCCTGTCTTCTGCCAAAATATCCAGCCTGAGCCTGGCCAAGCTTCCTGGGATACCATGATATGAAGGATATTACGAAGTGCCCCAGGATGTCTCTAATCTCTGTCCTTTTGTCAGCAGGACAAATACAGCTGGGCTAATGAGAGCCTTTCGCTAAAGCCTCTCAAAACACCTCTGTCTAGAAGACATAACAGTGATATTACAGGTGGTCTTGCTGTGCTTAACTGTTTGGACGTGAGAATTTTGAGGTTTCTCCAGGTCACAAAGAGACGTAGAAAGAGATAGCGATCTTGATTCCCAGTGCAGGGAGCTTCTTTTATCCTGTGTTCTGGTATACATACAAAAATGCTGAATTAATATCTTTGATACTGTCTAATGCATTCTTAGTGAGAAATCTCCCAGTGTGGCAGTGAAGAAAATTTAGCTGGTTTGTTTACTTACCCTAAGAGCTGAATATGCTCTAGTAACCTGTGGTGTATCAAAATGTCAAATTTACATTCCTGCTCTTTGAAATTCTGTTTACAAAAAAATAAGGCAATTGCTTAATAAAATAACAATAATAAAAAAAGTTTTGTATTACAATCCATCATTACAGAGCAGCCAAAAGTCTGAGGCGTGAAATATTTCCTTCTCTAAGACATAAAAGCATTGCAGACTATTAATTACACTAAGATGAGCTGAGATAGCTTAACTGTAAATCATTGTCGCTTAAAAATAGGCTACAAAGAATTAATTGACAGACCGCCACTTCAGGAAAATGGAATCAAACAACAGAAATGATATCAAAGCTGAAGTGTCTATGAAATTCTGTGAGCAGCTTGGAGACGTGTGAATTCATATTGTATACCTACAACTGGCTCAACTCTTACAGCTAGTTGTGATGGCTGATATAAAGGAAAAAGTCCATCTGACTTTCCTGCCTACTACTTGTACCAGAAAATAATTGCAAAACAATGCAGACCTCATGTCAAAAGATGACCACAGTCACTAAGCCACTTCTCTTCTTGATATGAAAGGGCATATTTGGAGCTATAATAACGTGTAAGGAAAGCTAAAAGGTCTTTTCTCAAGTCTAGCTTAAAGCTTGTGCCTGCATGGAAACAAACAGTCTTGGGCTGAATTCGCAGATGTTAACAGAAATAAACCACAGCTCCTGTTTCCAACCAAAGAACTCAAGAAACAAAGTTTCTTCAAGAAATGTACTTAAATGCACACATGACTGATATTAGTATATCAACATCACGTGACGGACTTTTTACAAAGTGCTTTGAGAACTTACAATGGGAATCTCAGCCTTGTGGGTGAGATGTCTGCAGATATAATCTTTCAAATTGAAGAAAAATAGAGAGTGCTGTAAACTTGATATCTAAAGTGAAATATGTTTAGCAGCCTTTGTAACTTATCAAACATGGAAATGTATCCACACTGCAGGAAATTCATTGCTGTAGTGCAAACACAGCCAGCATCTGACAATTATCCTATTAAAGTAAGAATCTCTGTTCATGCTGCTATCATTCATCCCATACTGAAATTCCATTTAGCAAGATTAAAAGTGAAATAACTGTCATTTACTTTTTTTTCCTTTTTCATCTCTCTTCAGCGTGTTAAGAAGAGACACTGCTTTTCCCTTTTAAGGTCGTCAAAGACATGTGTCTTCTAGCAAGTCCTATTTTCTACACTCTCTTACTAGATGATTTTGTCCTTAGCACTCATACTACATCTACAATGCGTATCCCTAAGAAACCCCCTCTGGCATCTTAAGAAATTAGGAAGGACTGCAATTCTAGGACCTAATCCAGATTTTCTTCCTACAGCACAAGTATTTTTCAAGCTAGTGGATCAAGAACATAGGGTTCTACTCCAGACTGAAACAGCTGCCCACAGGCAAGTTGGACAAGATTTAGTCGGGTCTATACAAGAGTCCTTCTTTGCGTTTATATCAAAGCGTTGGATTGTTGCTTCCAGCTTGAAGACATGGCCAAACTGGAATAAACTGAAGGCAGTGTCACACTTCCATGACTATGCATTACCACAGAATTTGGCAGTTTGGAGGAAATGGCCTCCTTAAGTGCCTTGGAGGAACTGGCTATTTGTGGCCTCAGGGATCTTAGCATTGATAAACATGGGATTTCCTTATTATCACCTTGGTGTCTCTGATGCCAGTCCATGAGAGGCATGAAGAGTGAGGTTCATAAGCAGATGTCTCTCTCTGAGCCACTCTCAACATCACTGAAAGTCAGAGAAGAGAAACAGGCATTTCTAAGATGTGATTAATCCAAGCACTACCAATTGTAACCTGCTTTTCCTTCAGTAATTAGGATAGAAGCCTAAGGTAACTAGCTCAGATGCAGGCATCCAGAGTTATATGGGACGAATTCCAAACAAAAAGAATGAGATCTTTGATAGCAGTATAATCCTGTTTATACTCCAAAGTATAGTCCTGCCTCCTCAGGGTGCAGGAAGCTTTCATCTGACATGAGCACACTGACAAAATGGATTGTCTTATCCCTGGCTGTGCAGTCTCTCCCACTCCTTTATGCAGGAAGAAGTGTTGATGTGGCCATGTGGTAAATTGCACAAAATGCTGTGGCTGAAAACAAATGAATTTCAAGGCTTCATGTGCTGGTAAATCTACCATATCCTTAGTCACCTTTTTCAGTGATTCCTTTCACTGTTGCAGGAAGGGTCATGATTTTTGTTGTTGCTGAAATCCATGTCACTGATTCCTAATCAGCCTTTGCTTGCTAGTTTATGGCAGTATCTAGTATCAGCAGTTTCTGTTTAAAAAAAAAAAAAATCAAAACTAACACTGTCACGGTCAGGCACTGGCTGTAAATGTACTGAACAAGAAGAATAGTCAATGCCACTTTACCATCTGATCTGTAATGGGTCTACTCTGATTTCCAATTGAACATAAACTTTACTTAGGGTTAGAGATGTGAAAGCGTCTGTCCATAAAATACTGCATTTCACACCATGTGCATTTAAGTAGCTGTCACTCCATAAATGTTTCTCTAACTGATGTTGAAGAGTACTTCTTCCCCACATCTTTAAGGCACAGGCTATGTGTATGGTGTATTTTTCTTTTTAATGTAAAGTATAATTATTTCATTAAATAGAAAGTAATTGCAGTTATTCATGTGGTATCGTGACTTGCATGTTTTCAAAGTCCATTTGAAAACAAGTTTTGTGTAAATACACAGATGATGAAGGCTACTGAAACTTACCCTGTATTAGGCAGCTTTGACCTTATCTTCAGCAAAAGTCCACTAGCAGCCTGAACCGTGATAAACAATCCCTTTCTCTGCCACCTGAAGTCAAAAGGAGTGTTGAGCTGAACTCAGTGGGATTACCAGTGCTGCAGAGTACCTGAGCTCAAGCCAAAACAAATGTCTTGCTTGTTACACAGGGGCAGATTTTCTCGGTCTTCCGACATTTCAAAGCCCTGAGGCCTGGATACTTACAGAGTCATAGAATCACTAAGGTTGGAAAAGACTACTGAGATTATCTAGTCCACTGTCAACCCATCACTAGCATGCTCACAAAACCAAGTCCCTCAATGCTACATTTCCACATTTCTTGAACTGCTCAAGGAATGGTGACTAATCAATGGCTCTTCCCTTGACCACTGACGCCATCATGCCATCAGAAAAGGCCATTTGTTGGTCAGATAAAAATTGCCCTTGGTGAAACCATGCTGGTTGTCCCATGCCACTTCTTTCTCTTCCATTCACACAGCCTCCAGGAGGATATGCTCCATGATCCATGGCACAGTAGTGAGAATCACCTCTCTGTTTCACATGCCTTAGTGCAACTTCCAGGAAGATCTTTTCCGCAGCAGAGTGGTGAGGTTGACCTTCACACCACAGATGAGATTGAGGATCCACCAAAGCTCCACTCCACCTCAAGAATGAAGGGTACTCTCCATGGAGCCTCTTCAGCATTCCTGAAGCCCCCACAAATCCCACACACCCTCCCATCAGCATATCCACTTAACACTGATATTCAGGTTGGTTGTTGAACTACTGCAGCTCAAAGGTTTCTCATAGGCAGGTACAGACTTATTACAGCAACAAGAGTTTCTGTTGATCTAAGAAGACACAGAGACATTGTCAAGGATCAGGAGGCAAAGCACTGCAGGGTAGATTTACCTGTTCTACTTTTCAGCCACTTTCTTGCACTGATGTGTTATATTACATACCTTAGTACACTGTCTGGAGAGTTAGCCAGTGCCTGTTTTGGGAAGAATTTGGAGTCCTACACACACAGAAATCTAGGAAATGAAAATTAGAGTTTGAAACAGAAATGGTTAAAAATGATCTCCAAGCATCAGGTGCTTCAGGAATGGGAGAGCTCACCTCAGTTCCATCTTCAGCAATGCTGAGTAGAGAGAATATTATTCTTTCAAATGTATATGCATTTATAATGCATAAAAGTGTTGTTAAATGTAGCTTGCAGTGTGACTGAAGTGCGAATATTAAACATAAACGGGTTCCTTCACATCTGGAAGGAAAGCAAATCAGCATTGCTTCTCCACAGGGTGAAAGAGAAATGTATGCCTTGCAATGCTGTTATAGGCCAGGAAGAAATAAAATAGAGAGTTGAGAGTCAGTATGTGGTAAAATACGCCATTAAACGATCAGATGGAATGGGGACAGAAGAGGAGAAATGTGAGTAGAGGAGGAAAAAGAAGAACAATTGTCTTTCGGACAGGATATATATATATATATATATATATATATAGGAATTGGTATGTCTCAGTAGGTAAAACTTGATTTGGGGAGGAGGCTTTTGCACTTTTCAGTAATTTATACCTCTTTCTTCCTCTTTTCTCTGAGAATATTTTACATGCTTTGCCCATTTAGTTGAATTATCTGAGATAAGAAAATGTTCCTTTGTAAGCTCGTTTGGTAGGACTCTGGTCCAATCCAGGATACGAAGGTAGTGCGGGGAAAGTATCTTCTTTGGATGACCAATATAAAGGCAGAACAAGCAAGTAGGAAATGCTTACGCATAGATACATTTATTATAACTGCAGATTGCAAGATCCTTTTCAATCTTTCTTCTTGTACCCTAAAACCTTCCTGAGATCAGTGTTTTACTCAACAGGTAGCACAAATGCACTCACCAATTGAGTTACTACCCGGCATTTGAAATCCCAGCATCAGCTCTCATTAGCTAACAACCAATTCTGCTTACAAAAAGTGGAACCATGTAACTGGTTGGATCTATTTAATCCTTTATTTTCTTCCTTCAGTTTGTGAAGCTCTCATCTATGTAATTCAATTTCCAAACACTGACTATGCAAAGATACTCAATTATTTAAGATTTTTGTAGTACATTCCTGACAATGTATATGCAAATTCCACACCTATAAATACAAAATAGATAACATACTTGGAAGAGCAAAATTGACATCTACCTTTTAAAATGAAAAGACAGAAGCACCAAAATAAATGCAAGAAGTGCCTCTGAGGCTGTTCATATGAATGCCTACCTTTCCATTCACTGTTTCTTATTCATTGTTGTGAGGTGTGCTAATCTCCAATTCTGTTTCCTTTCTGTCTTGTTTAACACAGTTACAGCCAGGAAACAGAAAACATTTTCTGCCATCCAGCTCACCAACCGAGGTGAATTGTGGAAAATCAAACAAGCATCCTCGCCGCAGGTTGTTGTCAGCAGGCTTGGTGACTCCACATTCGTTGAGTAAGTCCAGGACCGCTGTGCTATGCCTGTGGGAGGTTGTTTATCCATCTGGAGGTGGAGTGGCTGAATGGGATTAGAGAAGACCTCTGACAGGCAATGACATGGAGCAGCACTATAAATCTTTGTATCCAAAGGCTGAAATTAGCTTGTATACTCCTAGCTTGTAGCTGCTCCTCAGATGTAGCTTGTCAGTGAATAATTTTTTGGGTAGGATCAGATTCATTAAAGAGAAAAATTTGAAAGAAAGACAAAGAAGCAAATATTTATCAAGGAATTCAGTTGCTGCTCTTGTTTTACATTATCCAACTCTGCTGCAGTTTACATGAAACACTTCTTAGGTGATATGGACCCAATCAATTTTTCCCATCAAAAGAATAATGTGAGTTATTTAGGAAGAAGATAAACAGGATTGGGTAGTTTTAGATTTATATTTTTTCTTTTAAACCTTGCTGCTTTTACTTGAAGCTTTAGTCTTGGAAAGATCGAAGTTCTCAAGAATTTGATTTGCTTGGATTGTCCAGCACATTGCAATCATCTTTCTCCTCAGTCAAGCAAACAGCACTGTCTGTGTTCTCTCTGCTGTGGATCTTCTGTTAACAGAAATTAAACGAGCCAGAAGGAACTGTCACTGTTCTAACTTGGGTTTTGGGGAATTTCTCCTGCTACTCCAGCACTTGGCCTTATTATGAAATTAAACAAGGCTAAGTGACGTTTTCAGGCCTTGTCTTGATGCAGGTTCTGAAGGACTCTCCAAAAAAGTTTCCACCTTTCAGGGAGTTGATAAGAGACAATTACATTAAGCATTTTAAATTCAACCATTCTATTTCTGCAAGGTAAGAGAGTTTATCAATATTGTTGGAAACGTTCAGTGCCATTTGGCCTCAGTTCCAGCTAAGAGATATGCTAATTTAATACTATAGATATTGCACCGCTGTCCACTCTTGTGCTTTTTCATACAGTGAATGAGACTAGAAACCATCTACTTTATTCTGCTCTTTTTTTTTTACTCAGCAGGCTAGAACTTCTCATCCAGTTCCCCATCTTCTTCATGCATCTAATTTACAACTCTAAACCCCATTTTGTGGTTGGTCTCTCATTTGAGAAGGTCGAGAAAGAATGCAGAAATGATAGCTCTCCATATTCTCTGGTAACAAATTTAAATTCAGCCTAAGTGCAATCTGAAATGTTCAGACATAAATCAGTCCAGAGGTAGTGGGTTTTTCCTGAATTTGTTCCTGCTTTTGATTAAAGATTGGAGCAACAAGCATCATTTTAGATATAAAATAGTACTCAGTTATCAGTCCATTATGATTTTGGTCACTGAGCATTACGGCGGTAAAACACCCCTTCTCCCATGAGCAAACCTTCAAATGTAGGTAGCTCTTCAATTACCTCTTATTTTTGCAGTTGAATAATCTATATTTCTTTTTCTTACTAGAAGTGGGCTGGTCATAATTTCTGGGTCAGCTAACAAAATTTTTTTTTTATTCCCTACCTAACTGCTATGTATTAGAGAATTGTTGAGTTGGAAAATATTAGCTTCATTTAGTTATTGTTAAGTTTTGCTGAGAAAGGAGAACCTAGTTCACATACTGGGCTCCTTTTCAGAAGCAAAACGTATTTAATTGGGCTATTTTTGCTGCAAGTTCACAAAGTTTCTCCAGCATAGGCTCCAATTAAGCAAGTGAATCTGATATAAGGTAGTTGAGACTGACCCAGCTGTCTTGTAGTACTGCAGTGTGTTGCTGTGGATGATAAGAGGGAGCAAAGATCTCTCTGAAGAGTATTCACACCATGTAAAGTAGAAGATGCATACGCTGGGATATCTCTAGAACTTCCTCAAGAGGATGGATTAGAGCATATAGTTAACCAATTTAAGCAAACCAGAATGAATACTTCTTTCATTACTAACATCAGTTTTGCTTGTGAGATGAAAAACATTTCATGTGCTGTTATAAAGTCAACATATTTGAAAGATCTATCCAGGCTGCATTCATTTTTTGCCTGAATCCACTGTTTTCTCTTTGTTTCTCAGAAGCACCTAGACTCTACAGCTACTATCAATGGGATATGTAAGCTGATTGCCTCACAAGATGAGCCCCAGGGATATGTTTCATCTCACCTAACTTTAGCTGTGTACCATATGAACATCCTCAGCCTCACTAAATTACTGTACATCTTTCACAGCAAGTGGAGAAAAATAAACACATATCCAAAACATAATCCATCTAAATGGAAAGAATGGCTTCAAGCTGCACCAGGAAAGGTTGAGGATGGATATTAGAAAGAACTACTTCTCCAAAAGAGTGGTCAGACACTGGAACAGGCTACCCAGCAAGGTGGTGGAGTCACCATCCCTGGAGATGCTCAAGAAATGTGGAGATGGGCTTCTTAGGGATGATGAATCCTCAGTCAATATTGGTGGTACATGGACTGTTGGTCTAAATGATCATAGAGGTCTTTCCAACCTTAATGATTCTATGATAAATTCATCTGAATATGTAAACTATGGTGGAATAATTTGTACAGAGTTCCACTCCTCTCACCTGAAAGATAGCTCTGGGTGATCAGCTCAGATTCAGGAGTCTATTTTGTAGATGCCCATCCTCAAGAACATGTAGTGTATGTTGTCACTCTCAGGTTGCCCAGAATTAGTCACTGGTTATAGCTTCCCTATGTCATATGACCAGTGACTAATTCTGAATCCTGAATTTCTGTTTCTTGCACTGAATAACACTTATACAAAGCAGCCTCCAGTCTTCTGAGTCAAAGAAAGGAGTTGCTAAAAATGTTGTTTATGTGTAAATTTATGAGGCAACTTGAAGGAGAGAAGTTACCAATCAGTTTCCCTCCTAAAAACCCTATAACATAATGACAGGCAACTCTGTATTTTATAGTTGTGATGGATTTTGCAAGAAGATAATTTACACTGATAAATGCAGTAAATCCACATATAATTGTTAATGCATAGTTGTTGATGACTTTTGGTATGTATCTTAGCATTTCTTGGCTGTTTTAGGATGCTTCTATGAATGTAAACTATTAGCAAGAAAGATTTATTTCTAATGATGTGAACACAGAGGGTTGTGAGGTCAAGATTTCCCATCATCATGGTAACCAGATGATTCTGCTAGAGTATATACACTCCCAGTACTTCTCTGAAGTCAGAAAGAGCTCTTTGCATCTTTTTCATTTGTTATCCAGCTGAATTTAAGCATTCTAAAACAGACACCATCAGTTGATTATGTCAGCTGCTTAACAAAGTCAGTTTTTCTGCACTTGGAGAACTGATCTCCGATCAGGAAACAGAAGTCTTACCACATCTCTATATCTGACACATATTTCTAACCAATCCCTTTACCACTGATCACCCTTATCATAGTAAGCAGTAACTTCTGTAACGCAACCAGCTGTCTTTCTGAGTACTATTCTTTACACTGCAGCACCTCCTCCAATATCTGTAAACTACCCGCGTTCTTTAGGAAATCAGATATTTCAGCAGGAGTCAGTTTCCCTTGCGAGACATTGCCAATAGAGTATGGAAGGCTCTGCTAGGCTACCCCTTGAACATCTTGGAAACGGCTAGAAGAACTAGCAGAGGGCATCTTTTTAACAGCATTATGCAGCAAGTTGTGAACAGAGCTTTGAACTGAAAAAAAGCTCTGTAAAAGCTGAGTTCCTTCAAGGATCCTCAGCATTTCCCTCTGCATTGTGTTCCACACAGCCCAAAACATAGGTGCAGCCATGGAGACAGGACACGATGGAGAGTTCTTCATGAAGTATATGCAAATAACCAATGACGTACATAAGGGGAAGAAAATACTCTCAAGAAAAGTACATCTAATTTCTCAAAACATAGAGATCTCACTGGGCAAAATATGAACGTGAGAAATGCCAAGAAATAGGTGCAAAGAGAGAGTACTGGAATGTAAACTTCTGTCTGTCTTTGCAATGAGTTGAAGTCTGCTGTCCCATGTGTCCCCCAGTCACACTTTCAATATTTATTAGTTCCTTGAAGGCAAATCACTTTGCCTAAATATTTTTTTTTTTCCTGTAGAAGTAAGATTTTGGGCATAAAATGCAATCTGAAAAGAGGTTTCAATTTTTCAAGCTAGGAAAAGCATTTTATTATTGACTAAGTCATCTGAGAAGTTAGAAAAGTCCAGTTCATAATTCCCTTTTATTTTTCTCCTTTTATATTCCACTCCCTCTTGCAATGCAGTTGTATACAGTTAAATACCACAGCAGAAAGACCGAAGGCTCACTGATGAGGGCTGAAGAGATTTGAGAGCCATTAAATCATTACAGTAATAACGGATGAAGTGAATGTGTTCTCAAGGAAACAAATATAATACAAGATGCAGAATCACAGGAAGCTGATTGGATGAAGTCAATTTAAAGTGAGAAACATACCTTCGTACCAGGAGAAATTGAAGATACTGGAAATAACAAGCAAGCGGAGAATATTTGGCTCAAGATAATAGAGATTTTTCTCTCTAGAGGCCTGAATGTGCTCTCACTTACAAAATTGCATGAATAAGTGTACTGGTGGCAACAGAGAGGGTAGGTTAATTGTGAACAAAGTTGGGAACTGCTGTGTGAATAAGGATAGCTGCACTGGAGTCATGAACTCTAGCAAGAACCTGTCCAACAACTGATTTGCTTTCACAAGTCATTCATTACTCTGTGGATAGAGTCTTCTGTAGAAGGGCTAGGTTAATCATTAAAACTCATAGTGAATATCTATCTACTTCTGAAATCTTGCCACTGTCTCAGTTTATCATTACATCAGCTAATTCATTAAAGATATCAAGGAAATCAGACTACAGGAATCAAACTACTTTTGGAAGGCTCTGCATCCTCTGTGAATGTGTGGACTGTAGTTTTTATCCAACGCTGTCCAACCTGACTAAAAGAGAGTTTAGTCTTCAGTTATCCTTATAGCAGTATTCACTAATGGAACATTTACTCTTAATTTTAAGCCATCTTCCTCAGATCCAAACAAGTTTCCTTCCTAGCACAATCCTATAATGATTATCATGTCATGGTTTTATAATGCATCCATACATTATTTATGCCATATGGCATAACAACAATGATCACAACCTTCTCAAGAGCTAACACAAAGCATGAAGCCTCTGGGCAAACGCTCAAGGTGTGACAGCTTTTCTCACTGAAGTCTGTCACCTTCAGAAATGACTCCAACTACACCTTCCCATTATCTATTCCCTCAGCCCTCCCCCATTTCTCAGCAGTATCTTATTTCCTGCACTCCAAGGTGCAATAAGTTGAGACAAACAGAATTAGGTGACAGAGATCCCATGAGCTGGCACAAGGAAAGAGAAAGAAACAGAAGGAGAAGGAAGGAGGAGGACCATCCTCTTCAGTAGCTGCAAACTCTCTGTTCAGAACACCTCATCCCACCTTTAGTTCCTATAATTTCAAAGGGAGACCCAAGAATTTCTAAGGAGTTCAGAGAGAGATGAACTCAAGCATCAGAGTACTAGACTCCTAGTCTTCAGTCCTAAAATGTCCCATTTATCTTTTCTCCAATAGTTCTTGTATCTGAGAAGAGCAGCTGCCTTAAGACCTTATCCACAACACAAAAATAAACTACATACCAACATGCCTAAAAGATTTTTCCACTTTCCCAGTTGTTCATTTCAGCTAAATAACTAATAATGAATGCTGGCTGTTATTAACTAATTCAAATTTGCTTTGAAAAACTAATCTTATTATACTTTTTTTTTTTGTTCAAGTTGCAAGAAAATTCTTTCTAGTGCCTTAATAGTGTGTAGATTAATGTGTTTGTCTCTACAAATCAATACTTCATTTTTCCCCTTCCACCCTTGTAACTCTTAGAGAGTAATTTCTGCACTACTAGGAACTGTACTGCTATTTCATAAAATCATAGAATTGTTTGAGTTGGAAGGGACCTTTAAAGACCATCTGTTCTAACTCCTTTGCAATAAACAGGGACAACTACAGCTCCACCATGTGCTCAGAGACCCATCCAGTCTGTTGTTGAATGTCTCCAAGGGCAGGGAATTCATCAACTTTGTGGGCAACCTGTGCCAGTGCCTCACCACCCTATTGCAAAACACTTCTTTATATCCAGTCTAAATCTCCCCTCTTTTAATTTGAAACCATTTCCCCTTGTCCTATCACAACAGACATCTTGTTATGATAAGATTTCATACTTTACATTATTTTTTTTAAAAGTTGTGTTTTTATGAAATTTGAATGTTTCAGGTCCTGGTTCAAGCAGAGACGAACCTCTCACTGATTTTTAAAGTTATCTCATATTCCATTCTATTTTTTTTTTCAGGACGAGCGCAAGGTTTTTAACAGTTTTGGAATTACTGGGCTGTACCTTTCATCAGATGTCAGTTAGACTAAGCATCCCAACTTTTCTGCCTTCCAGTTGGCTGCTCTTCTGCATAGACCTGCTTGAAGTGACCCAGATCTCAAAACAAAGAGAAAAGGAAACCGCATACAGACACACATAGTTCTGTTATTCATACTAGTCTTGCAGCCAGGCCTGCACAAGAGGCAGCTCTAGTATGGTAATAATCCGGTTAGCAGGGATTTTATGCCTCATTTAAATGTTAGTAAGAGAAATACTCCTGCTTCCTTCAGCTATCTTATGTCAGCAGACACTGAATACCTTGTCAGACATGTGATTACCAATAAGTAACATGTAATTGCACAGTTCTTAAAAATCTCCACCAGGTAGATTATGCTACTAGGCTGGATTTGGATTTCATTTTTTTCCCTCTTTTTTATTCCATTTTCCTACTTCCCTCTTATCACCCACTTTCCAAATGTCCAGTGGCAACATTTCTGCATGGAAAAACGTCATCATCTTTGTAGTAATTTCCAAAATTCTAACATTTTCCCTCCTTCTACTTAATCAGGAAAAGAAAAAGAAAATAAAGAGTGTTTTGGTGTCTATCAGGAGGGAGAGAACAGGTGAATCTTACCACAGGTGAGGAGACATTTGGATCAAAGCTCTAAGTATCTATTGGCATTTGTGAGTTTTAGATCATATATACTAGCTGATAAGCTGGCTGATATAATACACTGGGAGGTATCTATGTCTGATTTAGCTAACACTGTAGGAAGCATACTTCCTATACAGCCAGTAAATAGAGCGTCCATTCCAAGTGTAATCTTTTTTAAGACAATTCATAAAATTACATACCCATTGCTTTCTGATCATCGGATTTGGTGATTAAAGGAGACTGTTCATCTGTCTGAGCCAAAAAGCACTTAAGTTTCTGTTCCAAAAACAGGAGAGAAAGAGGAATGAAATAACTCTTGCTGCTACTAGGTTCAGCATGATGGAATGGGAAGTAGCGCATAACTGATGGGAAAAAGGTGAGATGTTCCCTTGTACCATATAAGGACTAACAGCTGAGCTCTGCACTATGAGCACAAGAAAAATGAAGAGCCTCTTGCTTAGGCAAATGCATATCCAAACAGCAAGATGTAAAGGGAATTCATTATGTGTTGGCTTGGTTGGTCAGCCTCATAAGTAGCCAGACCTAACAGCCGTGTAATAACCAGTGACTTGCAGTGCTGGGTACACGAGCAAAATTCTGCACACACCAAGTTTAAATGTAATCAGGTTGAGTTGTAACTGAAAGTAATCAGCAGATGTATGGTCCAAGACACCATATTGATATACCATGATATGCCACTTCAGGTTCACAAGCAGAGTGCCCTGAAGCAAGCCAAGGGCTATTTATTCACCTTAGGGGACGCTCCAGCACCTAGGAGCTCTAGGTATGATATCAGAAAGTCTCCTGAGGCATGGTGGTAACAAACTGTATGCATCTCTGTCAGGATTTGTAAAATCCTGAACATTTCAATAAAAACAAACACACCAATCCAGCCCAATGTGAAGTCATCTATAGCAGTTCTCACTGAATTCCTCCACCATACTCTGTCAAGAAGCTCTCACAGGTATCTAGTCTGCATAGACTTGCAAATAACACACACACACAAAACACACACACACACACAAAAAAAAAGAAAAAAGAAAAAAAGAGAAAAAAATGTTATATTTGAAACAGAGCCCCTTGCCCACTTTATTCTATAAGAGAGGGTAGCACAGTCCTGGGAGGCAAGAAATGATGAGGGAAGTTAAAGTACAAAAAGTTAGCTAGTTTGCAAATTGGAATGCAAACCCCCTTCCCACTCACCTCCTTGTTTATTCACACCTCCCAGCTGAAAACAAATAGAACTAACTAAAACCAGTTTTTCACTTATTTAAGGGATATTATAATGCATGCTCTGAGGAAAAGCAAAAGCTGTGTTTGGGCATACATCTCCACTTGCTCAAGTTATCCTGAATATGCATTACTGCCTGCTGCTTATGGCTAAGTTCCAGCTGCTCTCCTCACCGTTTCTCTTTTTTAAGGGTTCATCTGGGATGAGCAGAACTCTGATTTGCCCCTCTCTTGATTTGCCCTTCCTACCCACTCTCAGATGCGTGCCAGCATCCCACCCTGTAAAGCAGAGGAAGGCACTGCTTTCCATTTAGAAGCAGAAGGAGCTCTTCCACAGAACTCTGCATTCCTTCTCATGGAAGCCAAGAGAAGGGTAAAAGCATGGGAACAGCAGAGCAGAGAGGAGACAGGCTTTGGAATAAGGTGCTTGACTAACTGTGTCACAGCAGTTGCTAAGCTGTCTTTATCCCTAACAGGGAATACAGCCCTAGGGACTAACTGAGCCCTTGGGCTTCGAAAAGGGCAGGCAGCATCAGGCAGCCATGCAGCCAGGCATAAACAGCTGTCCTGGCATCTGAAGCAAAGCTTCAGGAGACCTGCTTAAGAGGCAAAGCAGACTGCTGAAAACCAGAACATCACTGCTTACTTTGGAAACAGAATCAATTTATTAAATGAATACCACTGCAGGAAAGAGTTCACATTACAATCCATCTCCTGTATCTTTCTTTATGCAACAGCTTTCACACAAACAATCATACTCCAGATGCATTCTTGCCTTGACAGCCTGAGGTTGCTTCTTATGATAGAAATGCGTAGGTACTCTACTCTAGATCGTGTTGTTTAGGTGCTACATAAATTCACAAATTCATAGATTCAAAAAGCAAGAATTCAGCAATGTTAATAAACACAGATGGTAGGTAGGAACAGGACTCGTGAAGTGACATTTGCACTGTGGCACATCACAGCTATTAACAGGTCAGAGAAAAGAAAGCAAGTTTCTGAATCCCAACCTGGAATCTTACCGAGTGGCATTGGCACTACTATCCAGTTATCATTCTCTTGTCTTTTTAAATGCTCATCCCTAAATAACCCACTAAATGTTACTTTTTTTCTTTTTTGGCAGTAAGGGTGACAGTCTTGCCTTTTGTGTCAGGTCATATCTTCATAGGTGCCCATTTGTAGTTGCAGATTTCCATGTCAGGGGCTGATCCAGGTAGAAGTTGACATCAAATGACCATCAGCATTACCTCTCATGTGGTTCAGTCCCAATTTATTCTGGGATGTGCCAACACGTAACCTAGGGAAGAGACAAGGGACCAATCAATTACCTTGTAAAACCAGAATCCTGCTGACTGCATTGGTCAGCATGGAGACACCTCACTACAGACCCAAACTCAGTTTGCTGAACACAACTGACCCAATGTGGTGAAGTTAACACGTTCTGCACTCAAACAACGCTGTGCTCAGAGCCACGCATAAACACTTTACTGCTGGCCATTAAATTTTATTGCTCTCTCTAATATGCTTTGAGGTAACTAAACTCATGCCTGAAAGAGGCATTTAAACTGTTTTAACAGTGTCTACTTCACATAATCTTCTTTATGGCAACGTCTTATGGTTTTACCCATTTTAAATGTGTTTGTTGTTGGCTTTCAATCAGGGGATTTATACTATGACCTTTAAGCAACAGCAGCCCCCGCAAGAAGACAGCTGGCAATGCAGTGTGCTGTACAATCTGTAGAGATTAAACTCATTTCAGTCCCTCTAAAGACAGATGACTGGGAGCCTGGCAGATCTGCTGGGATTTTGGTGGATTGAATTCCTTTTTATTTCAAAAGGGGAGCTGAAACAAAGAAATAAAAGACATTTTTGCTCAGCAGATTAAGCCCTGTGCTGAATTGCTTCTCCAGCCTGGATAAGAGCAGATAGTGTTATTCTTGTACAAAATCCATGGAATAGGCATAAGAGAATGGATGTGTGTGGTGAGGAACAATACTTTTATTCTGATGAGTTCAGTGTACTCCCTCCTCATGGACTAGAAGGTTAATATCTGCCCAAATAACTTGAGCTTCTGCCATACTACCTGGCCCTGAGGCTCACAAGGGACTTACACGGTGAAAACAGAGCTGGAAATGTGGTTAGCAGCCCGTTTTTCAACATAGAGGTGGTGAACCCATCTCCCTACAGCAGTATAGCCACTGTGGAGGAAAGCAAAATGGAGCTGGTCTCATGGGTGCTCAGTGGTATGCAGCCTTTAGGACTTTAAGTGACAAATACAACCACATAATTCCAATTTACTCCACATCAGCAGGGGGGTAAGGGCAGCTATGACACCTTCCATCGCTCAGCTGACACAAAAGTCAGTCGAGCCCAGTAGTCTGATGTGTGCCAGAGGCATACGCCATGGAGAGTTGAGCAGACAGACCAGATAGAAAACTCAAGTATCTAAAAACTTCTCTCTGCACACACATTTGAGGTAATTAAGAATCCTCGTTAATACATCACAGGGCTGTCATTGAAATAAACTGAGCTATACCTTCTCTCTGGCATAACACAGAGTACCACCATCTATGAAGGCCTTATCAGTAGGGTTGCATTAAGAAGTCCTTGCATCTCAACAGCTTTGGGAACATTTCTGAAGTTTGTGTTAATGCCCAAAGCTTCTTCATTTACTCCTTATGACAGCGCAGAGCAGACCCAAGTGCCAGGTGATGCAGAGAAGATCTCTTGGATCATCCTAAGGGGTATATACATTCAGGATGTTTTTTGGACCTTCTCTGTAGAACTCAGCAACCCTCAGGAAGAAAACAATGGCTATATATTCCTTTATTAATCTTTCAAATCCATGTGAACTCATGAACATTAATAGAAAAACATATAGGTGAAAATCTGCTGACACACACATCCAGAAATAAAACATTTTCTTCTGTGGCAAAATGAAAAACTTGTTTAAGATGATAAGATTGACTGCAAGTTGAAGATTTCGGTGGCTGCACTATGAGCTTTATAATTGCCAATGGCCTTTCCATTTTGGGGGTCAGTGTACTAAATTGAAAATCTACAAGAAAGCATTCAATTTAGGTTAATGGAAAGTTTTAATGTTAACTGGATTAAGGCAAATGATTTTTTTTTTCTTCTGAAAGGGAATTAGCCACTAATCTCCCAGGACAAATTCTTAGAAGGTGTAAAATAGCGTTAAACACTGACACTCAAAGGAGTTTTGCTATTCAGTTTTTACTATTTTATACATATTTGTATGGACAATATGCTTAGTTTAAGTTTGTTCTGGCTATCTTCTTCCTCCCACCTGTCTCGCTCCAATTTATAGGAGGGAGATGAGGTTCTTTTAATATCTGTATACCGGTGTGAGATTAAGAAACAACGGTTCATATGTTGGTCCGACCAGTTTATTACAAAGCCTAATCAGGGAGACAGGGAAGGGAAGGAGGGCGATAGAAAAGATAGGAAAGATGGAAGAACTGTGTAAAGCGGGGATAGTCACCAGCAGGATCCAGCAGCGGTCCTGTTGCACAGCGTTTTAAGGTCCCAGGCAGACGCAGCAGGGGGTGGGGAGCAGCAGCGTGGCCGGCCTTGGGTAGCAAGCAGGTAGCGGAGGCAGTCGCGGAGCCAATCCTATCCTTGATCTTCTTCATGAGAAATCTGTTGCCAGAAACCTCTGTTCTGCTTCATGAGGAATCTGTTGCCAGAAACCTACCCTCATGGTTTTCAGTTCCCCTTTTATCCTCCTTGTTCTCCTGCCTAGGTGACAAGGATGGGCCTTGAGCAAGAGTCATTGAGCACCCTCTAAGATGGCCATTGTCCTGAGATAAGCCCACACAGAGGAGCACTTCACAGCTATCTAGCTGCAGCTCATCTCGCTCTGGTTGGCCCTGGCCTTGTCCATCTGCATCCCCCAGACAAAGGATTTCACAATCCTTTGCCCAGGACTTGCCTGGCCTTGTTCATCAGAAAACTAAGTCGTAGGGAATATTTTTAAAGATAATTTGATATTACAAATATCACCACACATAGATATTAAATGACTCTCAGAGTATAACCTCCCTACAGAGAGGAAGAACTGAAGGGATCAAGAAGAACAAATGAAACTGAAATTAGAAGTAATTAGGACACTTGCTCGTAACAAAGGTACTTCCAAATAGTGTAAGAGGGGTGGTTTTAACCTGCTGTCAACTGAATTATTTCTGATGAGTCCCTCTTAGCTGACCTTAACAAGAGTATAGACAAAAAACACCAAAACCTACCCTTTTAGTGGATGTTTTAATTATCATTTGAAGACCTTCCTGCCTGTCTACTTCTGGATGCTCATGCATAGTCTGCAGCCCATGTTTTTTTCTCCCCACTCACACACCACACCAACTGTATATTGTAAAAGACATCAATTACTTTCCCACTTGTGTTCAGTTGATCACTGTTTGTAGGATAAAACAGTCACACTTGTCTTTAACTTCACAGTTTACAGCATCAAAGCTGATCTTTGTTAGTGTTATGAGTGCATAACAAAGAAACCAAGCTGGTATTTTGCTCAGCATCACAAGTAAATAGTGGAACAGTGAAAGTGCCTGCACTTTTTAAGTCTCAGTGCATCCTTCTCCTCTACACTCCTAGATTGCAGTTGAATTTTATATGTGACTAACACTAAAACCAATTCAAAAAGCTGATCTGTTTTAGGACATTATCTGCTAACTATATTTTAAGAAATGTCGTTGTACATGAACATCTTTTGCAGAACTCCCAATCTGTTCTGGAAATGCCTCTATCCAGAGCTTGCCACGAGATAAATTGCAAATATATGTCAGCAATCAGACAGAACCATTCAGTCCTCATTACTAATCATCATCCTACAGAGAGAAAAAAAATGATTTGCAGCCTACTAGTTGCAGAATATGTAAAGTCCCTGCTGCAAGGAATGATATTAATTCCTCCTAAACCCAGTAGAGCACATGGCTGTCTATTTCTCACCACTTTTTTACTCCTTTTTTAAAAATAACCCACTATGAGAAATCAAAACTAGCATTACAACCTGGTGTTACTCCTGAAAAATCACAACAGCAGTTGTGATCCTCCTGAACTGGCATGAAATGATGCAGGCACAGAGCTGGGGGGGGCATCTAAAAAGGCTTAGTTTCAATTCAGCCTGAACTTACTTTCCTAATAGAATACTTTTAGGTTTTTATTTAAAAATACGAACACGCTTCAAAATTTTCATTAGTGGTTTTCACATATACTCTTGTTACGCACAAAAATATGAAATGACAGAATCACACGGAATCACAGAAACACCAAGGTTGGAAAAGACCTACAAGACCATCCAGTCCAACAATCCTCCCATCACCAATAGTTCTCACTAAACCATGGCCTTCAACACAAAATCCAAACGTACCTTGAACACCTCCAGGCTCAGTGACTCCACCATTCGCCTGGGCAGCCCATTCCAGTGCCTGACTACTCTTTCAGAAAAGTAGTATTTTCTAACACGTGACAAAGTTTTAAAGTTTAAAAACATGTTTGAATGCAATTTGAGAAAGAAGAATAATTTTATACTCAGTCTAGGCTAGAAACAGCCTTTGGGGTAAGACATCTAACCCTTGCTTCTTGTGGTACCAAGAGAGATTAAACCCAGTTTCAGTCTTTTTTCCTGAGAGCTATTTCAAGCACATCTTCTGCTGTTTCTAGGGAAAACTACAACCCCTTGTAAAGGCATTTGCTTGAACCCTAGTGCAAAGCAACGGAAAGCTCAGCAAAGACAGCAGAGCAACAAGGCCCTAAGCAATAACTTGCTCAAATGCAACAGCTATAGGCACAAAAACAAAGAAAACAGCTTACCTTCAGAAGGTATACCAGGATCTTCAGCAAACTACTTTTACCTCCCCTGCCAACCTTTAGATGAGGTCTGGGAAGGGTTGGATCCTGGCTCCACCCCTTCCAGTCACTCAGGCACATTGCTTGCACCTGTTGCTTGCACCTGTTGCTTGCACCTGCTGCTTGCACCTGCATTCCCCCGGGTTGGCCCTGCCCTCCCACCAGGCACTCAATCACTGCTCAAGCTGTGACTCATAATTTTTGCTACATGTGGGATTGCTTGAGTACAAACATCCGCTTTCTGACTGCAGATCAGCATCAGAGTGTAGTGTGAGCATTGCCCTACGCCATGCAGCAAAAACACAGAGACATAGGATTGCTCCTCAAAGTGAAATTGCTTGGAACCATAACTTCAGGTAGGGTAAATAGCACCTATATTCAGCTTTCAAACCATAAACTATCTATTCTTTGAATGTATCCAAGTGTTTCTTTGAAGAAATACAGAAATGAGTTGCAATAGCAATATCCTCAGCATTACCACAAGGCTTCTGGAGTGAAAGTGACTGTGTCCTACCTGCCCAAGACGTGTATCATCGAGGGTCAGAAGCCCTCTAAACCATTAGTCTTAAAGAACCTGCCAAAGGAAAGCTGTTCCCCTGACCATTCAATTGATGATCCGCCTAATCAAAAAGAACACAACCTCTTGCTCCTTCTGTCAAACAGCACTGCTCAAAATTCTTTTCCTTAGTTTTTAGCCTTCCCATTGTTCTTTGTTGGCTAATGTCCTAAGTGGAGTCTAGATTAACTCCCACATTCCATGAGTCCCACATGGTGAGCTTGAGTCTGTCTGTGTAGAAATGAGAGGACATACTCTAAAACAGTGCTTCTTTAATCCAAAGCAATAAATGATTCTGTTCTGATTCAGATAATTATCACTGGGAAACTAGCTTTTAGCTTTTGAAATATCTTTTACGTGTTGTTTTTTTTTTTTTACCTTTTAGGTTGGAATCTAAAGCATGAAGGCAAAGATAGAGAATCCTCATATCCCCAAAAATTAATCTTTTAGAAATAATTTTTTTCCCTGCTCTCACTTGACCTCTCTTGTTAAAATCTATTATATTCTCCCCAGTTTTTCTTCCCTCGAGCTGCTAGACCCACAGAGGAGAACAGAGAATGGCAAGACTGAAGCTATTTATAATAATAATCCACTCCCAGGCTCCACTGCAGTAGTTTTAATCATCTGCTATTGTCAGGCATCAAAATCAAAAAGATTTGAGATTTGATTTGTTTGGGTTATAAAGAAGCCCTGAATGCCAAAGTACGGTTGCTTAAACTGCAAAGCACAGTCCCTGTGTGAAGTAGAATGAACCGGTATTGCCCTCTATGATCTTATTTGTAGCCATCATAGCTCTTTAAAGTTATTTGATTTGACACCAATTAGCCAGTTTTTACTAGGGGAAAGTCTCTTTTTGCATTTAGTCCCATATCAATGTCATTTTCCTCCTAAAATGTGACAAGGAGCAGACTGCTTCTGCATAGTTTGCAAGCAACATGAAGAATAGGATGAGGAGGAGGAGAATGGGGGTCGAGTGACTGCAAGATCATTCCACCCCCATCTTCCCATTTATCAAATGCCTGATAGAGCAAAGAGACCTCTTGCTCACCATGTACTGCACTGCTACACTTGCAGGTATTGCTGTCACTGTAGGGATATGGTTCATCAGACCACTGTGTTCTTGGAGGACAGAGAATCACAGAATTACAGCATGGCTTAGGTGGTATTTTGATGGAATAACCAGAGGGTTGCAAAATTAAGAAATGAGCCAATTGCATATCCTTATGAGGACACACAAAAAGGAGATCCAAAGGGAGAGGCATAACATGGCCTGTGTCATAAATTAGCAATTTGTGAGCCCTGATCTCTGAAGAGAAAGGTGTGCAGGACTTCAGAATGGCTTTTTTTTTTTTTTTCTTTCAAAAAGGAAATTCTGAGAAAAGGTGCCTCTGGGAGTATCATATTTTTATCAGCACACTCACTCATCTGCAGCATTTCTGAACTACACATGTAAGTCCTAGAGGTCAACAGTACACCACATAGATCCCACCCCAGGATGCTGAATGATCTATTTATTGATTGCTTCCTTGCTTCTTTGCCAATAGCTCGTAATGTAAAAAACTGGAAAAACTGGAAAAGCATGAAGGAGTATTGTTAGAACTCACAACTCACTGAACTATAGTTAAACCCTTTTTTTTTTTTTCCCAACCCCATAAGAAAACAGATTAGATCTACAACTGCGTGTGATGACCCTCCTCAGGACACTGCTACGGGCAAAGAGGACACCATTGCTCTTTCTGGGAGGGGAAAAAAACCACCAATGGTATCAGTCAGAAGCAAAGGCATTTTCTAAAGCCAAAGAGAAAACAGCCTTCAACACAAATGCAGCCACATAAAAAGTTTGTGTGAAAATAAGCCTTAGTCATTTCTAGGTAATGACACACCCCGCATAGAGACCAGCCTATTCCTCAATCAGTCAATTAACGTACACTGAACTGTATGCAAGACAATTTGTCAGGGGGCCACTCTTCATATGGTATTCAAGTAAAGATGGTTAATGTAAGATTTATTTCCAAAATCATTTTCCCAGAATGACGGGAGAGGAAGACCTTGAGATGGCAACTGAAGGCTGCAAAGTTTGGATTGATTTTCCATGCATTTCCAATTCTCATGTGAGAGCTCAGGATTCTTCTGCCTGCTGAGCTGTGTTGCAGCAGGGAATGGAAGGCAGACTTTCCCTTGCGCTGTCCCTGTGCTCTGAAAGCTTAGCAGAGCACGCATGTCTCTTAGATGGTGGACTTTCAAGGTACTGCCTTTTGCCAGGTGTGCTGTGCACCTGGGACAAGGACATTTTCCAGTCAAGAAGCATCATTCTGAAAGATCTTAATGCTGTGGACTCTTGCCAAAATAGTCTTTTTGTGGTCTTATTTTGGAACCTGCAATTCTTATCTTTCAGTTCCTGAAACTAAGATTGAAGAGAAGAGGTAATAGAGTTGTTAATTTGGGCTTGTAATTATTCACAATTAGCACATCTTTGGTGTTGAGTTTTTTTCTTCACTCCTACTTATTTAGTTATCAGATCCAATTACTAGCCCAAATTATCAGCCCTAATTTTAACTAACAGTTATTCAGACATGAATAACAATGAAACTGAAGCAGCAGAGGGGTCAGAGAAAGCTGGATAACCTCTCAAAAGCTAAATCAATACTTGATAAATACTTCATCTCATAGTCCTCATATTAAACCTACACTGACAAACCTACACAGTTTGCAGTATATTAAAGCCAGTGGAGTCTAAAGCAAGCTGCAATCACAGCTCTGACTGCAAGCTATCTTTACACTCCATTTAATTCAGTGAAAACTGCAACTCCTCACTCCCAGCACCTCTCCTCTCACCACTGAAATCCCAGTCCCATAAAATACAAGATCAGCAGCACTGATGTAACCACCCAGCGAATCACGTTATTCTCTGATTCATCAATGAAGAAACCGAGCCAGATTAAAAATAAGCCTTAAAAAGGAGGGCAAGGGAAGGAGAGGTTATTTTAAATGAGGAAAAAATTCTTCACAGAAAGAGTGGTGAGACACTGGCACAGGCTGCCCAGGGAGGTGGTGGAGTTAATGTCCCTGGAAGCTTTTAAGAGATGTGGAGATGTGGCACTGAGGGATGTGGTTGAGTGGGGATGGTAGGGATGACTTGATAGTTGGACTAGATGATCTTAAGAGGTCTAATTCTGATTCTGTGAAATTCAGCTCAATTAATTTCAGATTGCCCCTGAAAAGGAAGACATGTTGAAGCAGGAATGAATGGCCAATGGTGGGAATTAGGTGATGAGACTGTGGAAGTTTAGGGGAAGAACAGAATATTTGGGAAAAGCTGAAATCCAAAAAGCATAAGAAAAACATTTTTGTATCCACAGCCTTTGGAGTCTGCAGGCCCACAGACAGGAGGTATTATGGCTCTCATTTCATAAAACAAAGTGCTTGTGGAACCAAAAGGTTTTCTTTTAAGTACTTAAACCACAAACAAAGGAAAAAATGGATCAGTTTGGGCTGATCCACACAGAGAAAGGACAGCTATTGTTTCTGACTGGAATTCCTTTACTACAGAATAACTATAGTTATTAAAAGGTTTTGTTTCCGGTATTGTCATAAAGATAAATTAACAAAAAATGTGAAATTGCTGTTTCCAAAAGAAAAAAAAAAAAGGGTCTTCTGTAAAAGCACCGACAGAACTCTTGTCATATTAACTTTAATATTCGGTGTTTTGGTGGAAACTATTCACCCAAACAAAGTGAATTTCTCTAGCTGTTCATCTGAATACATCTCTCCCAGCTCAAGACATGACATACTGATGGACTGCAAATAAGGGTCACCAGACCTGAGAAATGAAATCAACAAATCGCCCCATTGTAACTGTGTACATACACAGGAAAAAGTATACAGTAAGACAGATTTCAAGATGAGTAAATGCTCATTGCTGATTAATCCAAGGGTAAACTTATCATTCTTGGGACACAGCTAAAACACTTGAAGTCGCTATCTTGTATTTACAGGCTTCAGGGTTTTTGGTTTTTAATGAAGACAGCTTGCTATGCACTGAGTTAACCGAATTGCATATCCAGTACCTAAGCACTCCTTAAGCTTATGTAGGAGACCAGTGAGATTATCAGTAATCAAACCCAGATCTCTTGAGTCTCGTTTCCGTGTATAAAATCTGCAAGACTACACTCCCTCGTAACTAACCTGGATGTTGTAATAGACCCTTGGAAATAGAGAATAGAAAAAAGATTCAGGAGAAAACTGTAAAACTTCTTGGTATGACAGCAATAGTGTTACCATCATACAGTATTACATGGCAAAAATACCATCTCATCATCAGGATGAATAACTGTTCCTTGAGATTCAAACCCAACTTTGGAAAAGGAGGGGAAGGCAGGATGGCACTAGATTTCATTGGGAAACAAAAGCACGAGAGAGCTCTGTAGGATTTTTTCTAGGTACACTGGGAAGTAGGGGTTAGACTCAAGGTGACCTCATCCCTCTGACCCCAGCATCAGACCTTCAAGTCTTTCTCTTTCCAGTGAAATAAGAGCAGGCTTTTCCAGGATGCACTGAGAGAAGACCTGTGATCTTAACTGTCAATTAAGGTTGTAAGTAAGAAACTTCTGGGCCATGTTTGAGCCAGTGTGTTCAGTTGTTTCAGCTCATGTAAAAACAGCTTCTGCTTCAGCCTTTTCCCTTCCCTGCCTAACCCATCTTATTTGAACAGCAACCCCAGGCTAATGAGAAAAAGGCTTATTAGTCTTTGTTTCTCACATGTAACCTGTGTCCAGGAAATAATATTGAAGATTGTGAGATACTGAGGTGTTCTCTCAATATTTGCATTTTATAATTGTTTCTCCAAAGAACTGCGCAGGCAGGACTTCCATGATAGGGCTGTGGTCACCCACCCTGTCTGTAACTTGAGAGAAACAACAGAATATTAATCAGGCTCACCCAGTTCCCTCAGCAGATCATTTACTCTCCCTGTTCATTGCTTATTTACAAAGAAACCCTCAGAATGAGTGATTGGAGGGAGCTGGCAGGCTGGGAGCAAAAACGCTCTCCAGAAACATGCATCTGTTTGCAAATACAATAGATTTGTCCCTGAAAGCCTTTGTACTTTAGCTTTAGATCACTATAATCAAAAGCAGGCTCTAGCTCAGTAATCCTCTGCAAAATTCAGCCTGTGCAGTGCACTGGAGCTAAGGGACTGGAGGGAGAGATAAACGATGTCCTTTTTCACCCAGACTCACACCTGATGTTAATGGAGATCATGCTGTTGTACTGCCGGATCTCTCTAATGGCAGCAGTGCAGCTCTGTCGCAGTTGGTAGGACAAAGATGAAAAGCGTAAAGAAGTACTGGAGAGCACAGAGGAATATCTGGGACTTGTACTGTGGTAGAAAACAATCCAGATAGAATTTTAATCTGCTGACCAGACTCTTAATCCAGCATGATAAAGCAGATTCACTTACAGCAGATTCCTGATAGCCTTCTATGTATGTTTCACTGTTCAGCTGAGCAGTCATTAAGTGCTGCGGTGTGGAAGCTGGAGACAGTAGCTGCTCAAATCCAGTGCTACAGAGCTGATTTCTTTTCCCTCAGGTTCTGTTGGGTTATGTTAAGCAAAACCACGGTTTCGTCCATGTGGCAGAGATGTTACACAGGTCAGACATAGCCAGAGAGTATTGCTGAATGAGATCACCTCTCTGCCTACAGGTGCAGTATAAAGTGATGGTTTGTTCCCCTACTGTATCAACATAAAGACCTGATTTTTGCAGCAGCACAAAGCATCTCAGGTAACAGCAGCTTGGGAGGACCATCACAACTGTAGTGAAATATTCTCCCATTTGAAAGTGATTTCAGAAACATGGCTCCAATAAGTAAGAAAAAAAAAGTCTAAGGTATTTTATCTTTACAGCACAGATGATGTAATCGAGCTACAGAGAGGACGAGGGTTGTTTCAGGTACCCAAAAGAGAATGAAGACTCTTGAGATACCAGTACTGCAAGGGATTTGTTAACATTTGCTGACATTTCACGCACCCCTCAGAGCTACCAAAACTGAGGCCATGTATATGCAACAAAAACAATGCAGTGGGAGTAATGAAAGTAAAAGATAGCCAAGGATGATGCAAAAACAAAGGCGAGACTCTACACTCATTTAAATGTACTATTTCAACATAAAACTAGGTTCTCCAAGCCTCTAGCAGTGAAAAAATCCGTAACTGTTCCTCTGCTTAGCTGTCAACACCACCTTATTAGCACTGAGCAAACAACTTGTGCCAGTTTGACAAACTTCATCATTTTTTTTTTTTTTTTCTCTCTCCAGCTTGCAGAGATTTCCTCAGCCTTATGCATTATTAAGACAGCAGACTCTCCAGAGGGTTTTAAATCCAAGGTTTGATGGTCAAGAGCTGCCTATGTCAGAATGGAGCTGAAGAACACATATTGGCTGGGCATGATGAAGCATGTGGCAATGGGTTCACCTTCCTGACTGGATGAATGGCTCAGGTGCAGCAGCATTTCCAGCTGATGCTAATGATTCTTTCTTGGGGTATTTTCCTATAAGAAAAACTGAGGGGGATAAAGAATAACTCTATTTCTGGTGAAGGTTAGTTGTTTGTGTTCTGCTCTCACGTCTGCTGCTAACCCTACCTTTCTACAACCATAAGTCAAGCCTCGTGCCTGTTTGTCTATCTATCCTGTTTTAAATTATTCTAAAACTAGTTTTAAATGTGCATACATAAAACCACTTGCTTATGCAGCAGGTCATCCTTAAGTCATTACAGCCTAGAGAAGTGTTGTGAATGTCAGTCACATCCAAGCAGCATTGGTTTGATCTCACAGGGATTTGTTTGGTATATGTCAGAGTGGTCTCTAACAAAGATGAGGTCTGAAGAGTCTTGGGTTCGAGGACTCATATCACTCAGCGTGAATAATTCCCACAGCTGAAGCTGACCCAGATGGGGGAGTATTAAGCAATGAGAAAAGCAGGTTTGAGGATGATGCAAGTTAAGTACACCACCTGGATGCACACATGAAGGAAAGGACATTAGGGATTTGTTGGTAGAGATAGTGTTATACATGCACTGAAAAGGGGTCAGGAATAATTCAGCAGCTTATGGCCTTCGGGACAGATATTTAAATCCATTCTTCTGAGCTACTCTTAAAATTCAGTCATGGCTGGAAGTCACAAACATTTCAATCTGTTTGCATGGACTTTTATTGTGGAAAAAACACATCTGGCCTCCTCCTAAAGCTACTCAGTGAAATCAGTGCACACCAGCTGGGTCCACCCTTTCCCACAAGTGGGGTAAAATGATTCACAATTAAAAGATCATCTAAACACTGTTTTGCTCACTGATTCATTAAGCCATGAACTATTTGCTCCTGTATAGCATTAAGCAGAGGAGCCTGCTGGTAAGGAGCAAATTCCAACAGCTTTTTCTACATAATGATAAGGTGAACCCGAAAGCAGTCCTGCACTTGTCAATTGGTGTCGGATTCTCAGCACATACTTAGGGCACATTATCACTCTGACACCACATCCCATTTTGCTAGCAAAGCACAGCAATTTTGGTCCCTAAAGGTCTCCTTCCAAAGTGCTTTAAAGTTGTCTTCCTGTCCAATTTATGTAGACACAGTGATTTTGTGGTGACTGAGACAGGTATGAAAGGTGCCACGTTTTGTGATTTCTCTGCCATTAAAATAATCTTCCTCCATTTTAAAGTGCACTAGCTAGGGGATGGAAGACAGCAGTACTCTTGAGTAGCTTGCACCAATAATAAGGAAAAGTCAAGGTTAAGATCTTAAAAGACTGTGTTCTTTTTGCAGCAATAGTGATTTATTATTATTATTATATTTTATTTAATAGTAAAGTCTTAGCTTCTGATCACAGTCTTTTCAACTTTTTTTTTCAACATTATTATTATTATTATACACTCCTCAAAGAGAATTATAGATGAGACTACAAATCTGGCAGAGAGTGACCACATCAAAGATCCACCCTAAGATTTTGTCCCGTCAATTCACAATCTCCATCATTAAACTGTAAAAAATCCACCAGGAACAACACAAGAGTAGAGCAAGAAAAGGAGCAATACCACCTTGATATATTTTCCAAGGCTGCACTAAGCTACTTCTTCTCAAGGCAGAAATGGCCATTTTGTAGTTCATATTTCTGATTAGTTTTCCTCCATGCTGCCATTTGATACTATAGGAAACACTAACATTCATATTGCATTCCTGTCTTTGCTGTTGCGCCAACGAGGAGATTGTGTGCCTGCACTTTTTCAGGCCCATTCTTCAGAATCAAGACAGCTTTTTCTTTATACACGTAGAAAGCAGCTAAAAATTTTCAGTGGAAAATAATAAAAAGTTTGCTTTTTCCTACCCAGGCCAGCCTTCCAACACTATCCAGGTGGCCTTGGGGCACATGAAACACATTCTCATCATCATAGTAGGGAAACAACGATTTGGCAGGCTGTAGCACAACCCTCTCATTATATCAGGCAGTTTGAACTGAAACCTGGGGCTCAGAGACAGCTCAGAGATGTCCTCAGCTGCATATGTGGTCACTTCAGCCTAGATGGTGTCCTCTCTGAAGCGTGTAGCCAGGAGGCAATAAGCATCATTCACTGCAGATAGCCGTGCTCCCTGCCTTGTGGGCTCAGCTTGCCTTTGAGATCCAAGCTGGTTTTGCAGCAAAGGCCTCACTTGGTCAGAAAAAAACTGCAGTACCATGGATATAGAGATCTTGGTCAGGTCTTGCAAGACTTTGCTTCTGAGTATATCATAACTGCGGTTTCTGCAGTGTTACAGATGAAGAATTGGATCAAGGGCTTTTTAACAGAGCCAGATGGATCACGCTCCTTTAAATATTTTTTTCCAGACTAGCTTAGCTATTGTTAAAGGTGAAACAGATCCTGTTCACCTCCCTGTTCAGCAGCCAGCTGCTGTGTGGTGCTGAATCACTTGTCTGATGCCCCTGAGCATTGAAATTTTAGCTCTAAGATGGGGATGAAGAAAGTCTCTTCCTCCTTTTGTTTGCCTTGTCAATTTAAACAGTATGCTGTTTGAAATGGGGACTTTATTGTACACACAGAGACTGTACAGTGCCACCAATTCTCCTAAAACATAAATATTATAGTAAGGATTACCAGCTAATAACATTATGTACAATTATACATTCCTTCCTAGGAAGGTAAGCACTGCAGCGTGTTTTGAGAGATATGGTACAGCTAAGTGGAAGCAGTGCTTCTTTCTCAACATGATACTGCAAATAGAAGGAATTTATTTTGAATTTTAATTTCTCATTTATATAACACTTGTTCTGGTGAAGATTTTCATGAGACATCATGATGTTTTGGACAGTCCTGCCCAGTGTTTTTGATCCTCTCTGCCAAAATGTTTAGATACACACAATAGGTAGGTGACCAACACCTAAATGAAGGCAAAACTCCTGTATCTCATTCCCTTCAATGAGTTTCAGAGGGATGTAATCCAGAAGAAAAGAAAAAAAAAAAAGAAAAGGAAAAAAAAAAAGGATAAAAAAAAAGTCAGTGGACATTTGATGTGGAACGGAAGAAAAGACAGGTCTGAGACACAACAACTTTGTGTTGTTAAGTTTCAAAAATAAGAAATTACATAGTAAAGTAGATTAAGTTTATATTTATAGTAGCATGCAAAAATGTAAGTTAATTAGCTCTGTCTGGGAATCACATTAATTTTAAACAGTAGCTTCCAGCAATGCGGTTCAAAGGGTAGAGACAAGACGAGGAGAAGCAGGAAATTTTCCAGCTTTCTGAGTAGAAAATGCTACTTATAAATTTCCTGTGAGAGCAGAGACTTGTACATAGTTCCCCATTCTCTTCTAGGAGCTAAAGTAGAAAATATGTCAACAAAACAGGGAGAGAGCCAGAGAACAGAGTGAGTCAATAAATGGGGACGTAAAAGTGGCTTAGCAGTTGTATGACCAAAGAAAAGGACCGTAAGCTGTTATTGTATAGTCTTTAAGAGTTAGCTGAGTTGCTGATGTGCTTATCTCCCTTGTTAGATTATGTCATTTATTCTTTCTCTTACAATTACCATTTAGTCATTCTTATCATGGAAGTAACTACATTGCCTGAGTGAGCACCAAAAAGCTTACCATTACTTTCCCAAGCTTTTCATTGTATGCTAGTCCTATTCCTCCACCTCCAAAAGCAGGGTCAGCTGGAACATATCACCTAGGACCATGTCATCCAGGACCACATCCATTTCAGTTCTGAGTATCTGCAATTTTAATTTATATAGCTGCATTATTCTTAAGCTTATGTGAATAGCTTTAATAAGGCAAAATTTCCCCAGTTAATGGGTTAGTCAAAGCACTGACTTTCACTTGCAGTACAGCCTTCTCTGCAATAGCTTACAAACTGCACACTGCAGCTTCTCTTCAGGAAAGCTGAGGATTTCTTATGATGTGAATTTTCTGCTTACTGAAAAGCATTGTTCTTCATCAGCCACAGTTAATGCTTACTTCATGCTGAATTTGCAACATTTTGCCAAGAAAAAAGAAATCACAAAACAAACTGTTTTGGACTTGTGAGAAATTAGTTTTGCCTTTTTTTTTGTTTGCTTAACTATTTTGATACACTTCCAAAACTGACCTTCACATCTGCATTCCCATCTTGAAGATGCTGTCCATCTCATATTTAGCATCTTTCTTTTTATGACCTGCATTCTACTGACTTGTAACAAGCAGTTTCTGGCAGGTTTTCACTGAAGGCATAGTTGCTTTTTTAATGATGGCATAAGATTCCTATTATGAGAATGGTACAGAGGCATTCAACACAGCAATAGCACAGAGCTACAGAGCATATAGCACAGTAGAGATTGCCGCTTGGTCCTGAAAGAAAGAAAATTTTGCTAGTTCAAATGAAGGCAGAAACACTTTCTGTGATATTTCTTCCAGACCTAGAGCTGTCTTGCTTCCAGTAGCCTGGATTTCTCTCTCCTGGGTCTTCATATGAACAAATGTAGTAATGTTTTTCAGCTTGAACTAATACCTTTAGGAAGACCTACAGAAGGGATCTAAGAAATTCAGAATCATTGTCTGCAAAAAAGGAGGTGAAACTTTGTTCCCTAATAATACTAACAGTGTTTGTTAACCTCTCTGCTAACCTCTTGTGATGTCAGCAACCATCTTTTCTTTTCTTTCCTCTTGGTGTGTTGGTTTTCCTGATGTAAAGGATTACCTCAAATAGGAGACACTTAGATCCATGTGAATCACTGTTAACCACTGACTCAAAAGGTTTAGCTGCCATTTCCCACTGCTGCTGAAATGAGTTTTCTTAGAGCTGTCTAGATTAAGACCTTCCCTTTCTCACTACTGCAGAGACAGTTTGGATCCAGTTTTTAATGGATTTTTTTTTTTTTTTTTTTTTTTCTTTTTGGCCTCTCACTTAAGTCCCTCTCCTGGACTCATATCAAGACAGCAAAAGAGACACTGTGACCCAGTTCCTGTCTTGAATCAAAAGACATATTGTACGGCCATCCCCTTATCATATGGCATAGGGATCACCAGGTTTTCTTCATTTTTGTTTGTAGAACTGATCACCCTGATAGTGTGACCATGTGCTTCAATCAAGCACAGTGAGAGTCTTTATGTGGTTTTATTGTGAATCTCAGAGCAGAGATAATACTGACCTCACCCTGCACACTCTCCAAATGAAGAAAAGTACCTGACAAAGGAGGTAAGGCTTCATTTGTACTTCTCCAGAGATGAATGCATACAGACTGATCTCCTTCTACAAGCTTTCCACCTGTCACCTAGCACAGTGATCAGCAAACCTATCTTCTGTTGAGGAAGAGCAACATAGTACTTACATCATCTCTGACTCTGTGACAGCTTAAGACACTGTTTCTCCCAGTTACATAAAGAAAAGTGGAAGACTCAGATATTGTTACGGTTTAGTAAAAAAAAAGGTTCCTTTCTTTAGGTGTGTGTCACACCTGGAATAAGAATACTCAGTAAATCTTGCCCAAGAATGTGGATTTGGAGAAGAGGGAATGGTAAACTTTATAACTTCTTATGCCAAAGTCATCCTTAAAAGCAATATCAGGCAGAAAAAACCTCAATCTCGGTTTGATTATTAGAGTATCACATTTAAACCGTTGCTAACAAGATGTACATGGTCAACCCTGAAATGTGGAACAGATTCCACGTTCTGGTTTAAAAAAGAAGAGTGTTATTGTAAACTGGCAGCAATATGCCCAAGGCTAAAATATCCATGGCATAACAGAAGAAAGAATTTCAAGTGAAAAGGAAAATGACAGCCTTAACACACTTTTACTGACTGCCTATAAAGATCTTCAGGTGACTGAGAAGTCAAATGGATAAATCCATGCTATCTTTTGCCTTTCCATAATAGTAGCTGAAAGCTGAACATTATGAATGAGTAGCATTTAAACTCTGGGGCTCTACTCCATGAGATGGAAAATGGAGCCTAAGATGCTAAATGTCAATGGTACTGATCTCATGAGCTAACTGAATAGTCCAGCCCAGAATGTGCTCTTTAAAGACATTCTTTTGCACAACCTAATGTAGCCATTTTTTTCTGCATAAATATGCATACTTTGGTTAGTAAAGAAGCTATTTTGTGATTGAAAAGAATATTAGGAGGGAATTACTGTTCATGAAATTTTAGTGAAAACTTAACTGTCAAAGGAACTTTCATAGTAGCTAATTAACAGTATTGTACAAGAGAATCCACAACTTTTAAGTGCATCCATCATCTTATTTGCAGAAGCAAAATAAGAATCCGATATCCTGACCTCACTGCACCTACCATAAAGATCAAATAGGTTGGTTTATTTCTGGGTTGTTTTTTGTTTATATTTTTTCCCCTGCTAATACTACAGTGATGATGAAGGATAGTGGGGCCCATATTAGCTGAATACCACTGCATTTCCAGGCAGTACTTCAAGAACTCCTCTAACCACGACATCTATCAGAGTTAATAATAAAGATGTGCTAATTACACATTAAACATCTGGAGAATATGTCAGGTAGTTATGCCTGATCTTAACAGGTCACAAGAAATGTACTCTTAAGAAATAAGATGGGTTTTGTTTCTTCCTTTTTAGCAGAACACACTGTATGCACAGAATGGTGATTATACTCAAACAGAAAGTAGGAACACCTAAACATGCCTAAAGTTCCTGATCTCTGAAGGAAACAATCTCACAGAACATCTCAGCCTCATGACTAGGCAAGGTGTAGTCCTTGCCATTGAGGTCACACTAGGCAGAAGAGATCCCTTCTTTCTCAGGATTATTTTGTCTCCTGCAAATGCTGCACCAGTAATAGGCACTTCTCTAGAACAAACAAATCCTTCCTTCACTCCAGCAGGAGGACCACTAACCTTTCTGCAATGTCTGTTTGCTCCTTCCACAAAGCAGGCACTGCCTACTTCTGCATCCCTGACCTTTCCTCACTGTCTCTCCATTTGTTGCTGCTGTCCTTTTTAAAAAGCCTCTTATTGATGTTTTTAAACTGATGGGGGAACATAAACAAGTAATAAAGAAAGGTTAACAATACTGAATCAATACTGCGGAGAGAGGCGTTGGGGAGATGGAATTGAGGAGGTTGACTGTGAAAGAAAGCAAAAGGCCAAATTTAATCACAGTGCTATTGGCAATTAAATTACATTTTGGATTGTTCTTTCTTTCTTTTTTTTTTTTTTTTTTAAAGGAAGAACTAATGAAAGCACTGTGCTGACTTTCATTAGCACTCCAGAAAAAGCAAATGCCTGAATGGAAACTATGACCAAGGGCCTTTTCGTATTCTTCTTAAGAACAGAATGAGTTATCTTCAACTATTATGGTCTTTTCCTAACTGAGAAGGAAAGAAAGCATAGGAGCTTAGATCTACTGCCAAGCAGACAAATGTATATAATGTGTATGCTCTGAGGAAAGTTACTGGTAGTCTTTGTTGCAGTTTCCAGATCTTCAAAATAATGTGAGAAGAAAGACCAGATCCCACTTCTTAATCAGATAATTCCTTTTTACCTCAGCATATCACCACGAATTACCACCTAGTGACCGCATCCACTGCTTAGTTTGGGCTCATTCTTTCAGTCTGACATGCTTCTTGCCTTCATTTTCTCACTCTTCTCCTTACAGTATTTTTACCTATTCATCATGCTATGCATGCAGCTATGAAACAAAAGCTTGCATCATCTCCTATGTTTGTGATCTCACCGCTGAACCTGCTTTTGCCAAAATAGGGAATGGAGGCTTATGCTAACACTTGGTCCTGCTGTCCCCTAGGCTGCATAGGAAACACAGTGCGAAGGGCTCCAGCCTTGTCCCTATGATCTGATGTGCTGAGTATCTGTGTTGCACCACTGTCATCACCCATGCAGCGTCTGTGGGGTGAAGAAAGGCACATCATCTGCTCATGGCCATTCCGGGTACTGACAGTACATCCAAGCTTTCACCACATGAAATTCGAACCTTTCAGCCCTCACAACTGCTCTTAAGTGCACATAATGCAGATTTTAAGAAAATCTTAATTACACTGAAACTCTTCCTGGTAGTTGCTGATGTGCCATAGGAAACAAGGCTGAGAACTTGTTTATTTGCCATCCAACACTATACAGCTTGCCTTTCATATCAGGATCAGATTATCTTAAGCATGAATTTAAATGCTAAATTGATTGCAGGTGTTTCACACAATAGAAGCCGGTAATTTTTACATTGATTTGGAATGTTCTCCTTTGCTAGATTTTGAGCTGGTAGGAAATTCAGAAGCAACGTTGCTGGATGTAAAAATGTTTTCTACAGCATGTTCCATGAAAGAACACTGAGTCAAAACAAGAAAAAGCATGAGGTGATTTTAAAATGTCAGTATTCCCAGTTTTCTTCCTTGCCCTAGGGATGACACATTCCTGCATCCAGTTCTGCTTTACATGGGGTGAGGGGAGAGACAGTCTAGAGGGGGTACACAATACATATGACAAAGTATTGGTGAGGCTGCAACAGCTGCTCATGAGTCTCTAGAGCATTTCTCTGTGCAGGATATGAACCAGAAAATGCAGGCTTGTGGTTTGTTTGGGAGCAGGATTGTTGTTTTCAGAACTTAGTATTTTTTATTTTCTTCCTGCTAATGAACTTGTGCAGTAGCCTCCTCAGAAAAGCATTCAAAGGCTCAGATGCTAATGAGCAGGTCTCTCATTATGGCAGGCAAAGCCACATAATGGGAACAAGAAAAAGAATTAGCATAAAGAAGGGAAGGATACTGGGGATGAGGACTGTTTGTCATAACTAGTGCTGTGGCCAACCAGCAGCAGCTCTGAATCAGAGGTTGCCAAGTTTAGTTTGTGTGCTGCCTGTGGTCTCCAGATTTCAGATGAAAGATGCCAAATGTGAAAAGCATGAGAGATCCACAAACCAATCCCTGCTAGGCTCTGTAACATGAAAACGTTACTTGTTTGCCTCCCACCAGCTGGCATTCTCTTGATTTCCCCCTTGTCTTACCAAACTTTTCCTTCTTCCTTGGGAATTTATAAGTTTGTATCTCTGATGAGTAGCAGCATCAGCCTCCATGTGCAAGGCAAAACCATTTAATTGGTTTCCTTCCTTGGACTTAGACCAAACGTCAGCTGGCTTCTCATAGGCTTTTTTTAATATGCCTTCTACCTTCACAGCCTGCTCATGTCATTTACATGAGGAGAGGAAGGGCAGTCAAAAACATGACTTCTATGGTTAAAAATATGAAGAGAGCTTAGGACTTGTTTTCCTCAGTTAGAATAAATTAAAAATTTAAAACAGGTTGTCGAGCCTTCCTTTCAGAAACATGGGAAAATTACCACATCAAGTCAAGGACATGACCTGGGACAGGGACGTATAATGGACATCCATTATGGTAACTACAGCTCTGCCTGCTCCAACCAATAGGGTTAGGACCTGAGAGAGCTAAAGGATAGCAGCAGGTCATCTCAGGATCAGTGTCTCTACTGCTCTAAGGGTAGTATGATTCCAAGTATGATTCTCTCAATTGTGCCACCAACAGCACGTGATATTAATCTTTCAATAATGAATCCATGGCCCATTTCCCAGCCACATCTATTATCTAGATGGAGTTGATAGGAGAGATGCTGGCAGGCCAAACTGATTGCAGTTCTTATTACTGTTTCTCTCAGATAGTGTCATGAACATAAGAATGCTGCTAGTTTTTAACAACCATTTGATTTAGATAATGCCTTCCTGAGGTCTCCATTGAAGAGGCCTCTACCATGGAAAAATCAATGCACCAGGCATGCACAGATTAGGAAGAAAATGGCGCTGCTGTGTTTGATACTTCTTTGTGCCAGAGATGCTCAGCTCCCCCACTGAACTGAAGTTCCTTCTGCTTTGCAGGATTTGTGCTGGGGAAAGGCAGAGGTTGTGTTTTGGAACCATGGAAATGTCCTCGTGTTTGATCTCTTTCAAAAAGAAAAATGTTCCATTTCCAAATTTGGCATCATTCTTCCCTAACTCTTGCTTCTGATACATGGTAGATTTACGCAGTTCCTTTAAATATTTACTGCCATGAGCCATGCCACAGAGATGCATTATTACTTTTTAACAAAGATTAAAGTTTAAGAACAGAATAAAAGCCTTGCCTCATACCAGAAGAAACTGTCCATCTGACAAACAAGAAATGCACCAAGTCATATGTCTGCAGACATAAAGAGGAGCTTAAAATTTCATTATTAAAAAAAAGTGGAAAAAAAAAAAAAAAAAGCATTCTGTAATATTGGCTTTGATTCCATCAATGCTGTGGTCTGTTTTGTTGAGGGGAAAATGTTCTTAATACTGGGTCAGGATAAAGCTCATAATGGTTGCTAGTGGAGAGATACTCTCTCCGATTCCCTCCACACATACCTTGCTTGCTGAGATTGAACATTTCTTGTGATAGCAAGTAATATTTAATATTCTTACCTGTTTAGCTGGCAGAGGTATGTGGGTATAACTATTTTTTTAGTCTGCACTCTGATCAAACCAAACAGGACCATTGAGGTATTGTAGCAATGCATAAAGTTAATTCCATATTGTTCTGTAATTCTCTGGGTGCTTCAATGATCATAGTAACAGCTGGATCTAATATTTTGGTTTAACCTTTGGCCTGGAAGAGAAAGCAAAAGTTTAGTTAGCACTGGGCAAAGTAGCATTAGAAGTAACACTAAATCGTTAAGCAACCCAACAAGCTTTATACACCACAGGCAATGGACTGTTGTCATATCCTATACATGTTGTTGCCATTTGAGTCAAAAAAGAGCTGTTTACCTGAAAACAACAACTGTCAGAAATTTAGGAGAAAGCAGGAAGATTTCCCTGTCAAAAGGGAGCTGCAATAAAAATACGTCTAAACAAGATGCCTCTCTTAAAGCCCACTGGTCCTCAGGCACAGCAAAGAACTGCAGGAAGAAGCAACCTTGCCAAAGGATGTGAGTTCAGATAGCAGGTACTGGTGAGGTATACTTCAAATAAAGATCTCTTCAGGGTTACAAGTTGCACATCACTCAGAAAGACCCAAGCTAAAAATAATTGAAATCTCACACGTTTTCCCTGCTCCTTTTTTTTTTCTATAAGAATTGCATACGACCCCTATGGGAAACCTTTTGGTCCTAGATGACCATTTCTGCCTTCTAGTGACATACTCAATTCCCAGGATAAGAATCAGTGGATTGTGCTATAGATCTTCTTTCCAAAATATCAGTATCCACAAGCTTCTCAACACCTGTCTGTCTTAAAAGGTTTTGTCAGACAGGAGAAACATATTTCTCCTGCTCGGTAAAAGGAGAGGTATAGGAGAGCTCAAAAATCATGGAAGGCACCACCTCTCATCAAAGACTTTTCAATAGCAACATTTAACCAAACTTGAGCCATCATTTCTAAGTGAAATTTATTTGGGGGAGGGGAGGTGTTACATATTTTCCTTAGCACTGAGTATATTTGCAGATTTCAGCATTAATTTTTCTGAAGGATTTCAATGCATTTGAAATTTCATTTTTTTCTGCTATCACAGAAGAGACTGTTCCTAGGAGAAATGTCACCCAACTTTAGCAGTGATCATAACTCACAGGAGAGACCTATACTATAATTTCCACTGGGATCAATATTGAACTGAACAGTTGCTTGCTGTTGACGCAACACTGCCAAATGCCTCTGCCGTGCTTTATAAATGACAAGACATACAGCTACTTCTCAAAACAAGAAAAGTGATTCAGCAGTGGCTTCTGTTCGTGGAGAATCAAAAGGAAAAGAAAACAGGCAAGCCAGTATATATTAAGTAGCCTATTTCTCGGCAGTATCACCGACTGTAGCAAACACAGCAGCTGACAATTAGGATACTCGCCACCTACACATCACTGGCCTAGGGCCAGCTTGATTGCCTTCTTTAGCTCACACCAGAAAGTGTTTTGCACTCCACATTAAAATTTGAAGCCTACATTTTCTGTAGCACTAAAAAAATAAAATCCAAAGAGGTGCACTTAGGTCCCCAGAGGCAGCATAATTCTACTTTAGTTTAAGATTTGCTAATGCATTGAAGTCATTAATGTTTCATGGTGGTTCCATTTCTGTGTGCACACAAAGCCTTTTATACCACCCTGGTTAATGAACTCCTCCTGTTTCCCAGGAGGCCTTTGGAAGCAGAGATTTTCCCCTAATGAAATGGCCCAGACTCTTTGTTTTGAAGTTGTTTACATAGTTAATAGCTCCTTAAGGGGAAAGAACAAAATAGAAGCCTGCATGTACAGTTGCTCCATAGATAGACCACAAGTCATTGAGAAAAATAAATCATTGAGTTGTGAACAGTTTTGATATGGTTTGGGGCACTGATTTTTTTTTTTTTTCCCCTAACTAAATTCTAATCTCTACAAAGATAAACAAAGATCTGCCCAGAGGGATGCAAAAAGTGAGAGAGTAAAGCAATAGAGACACCCTCCATCCTGCAGACCATTTGGTCCTTTTAATCAGAAACTCCTACTAAAAACATGCTGCTTCTCTTTGCTTCAGAGTTCCCAACTGCACATAATTTAGGACAATAATCCTGCTTTGAATGGTCTGAGATAGCACCAATTCCAGTGTTTGTGGTTAGAACTGTTTCCTTCACACCCACCGCTTCTGCCTCTGGGGGAAAATTCCAGCATCTCAGCCACTCACCTGTTATTTAAACTTACGCGGTTATCAATAAATAAAACTGAAATAGGCATTCTAAGCCACCACAGATTCATAGTGCCATGTTTTGCCACTTCTGTCAATTTTTATCTGCACCTGACACATTGGCAAGCCCATTTCCATAACAAATTCAAAAAACCAAGTGCTTGAATAGTGAAGGAATGGGTGTAATACCATTTAACTCTGTTTTCTAATAGCTATCTTGGTGGCTGCTAAACCTAGGGAATAAATGAGTGGTATGTTATTTCTGAAACTGAAGGTCATTAAAAACAAAACATCATCATGCACAGACAAGCAAAAACAAACAAACAAAAAAACAAAAAACAAACTAAAGAGGCATTCAAAAAGTCATTTGTATAACTCACCTGGCTCAGTCTCGATGCTATAATTGTACAATGAAACATGCTTAGGGCAAAATGATCCAAATTGCCAGTGTCACCAGGCTGACAGTAAAATGTCAAGGAAAACAGCAGGCTTCCTACAAACAGCTGAATGTTCACATTTCTCAAAGTGAAGGAGTAAGGTGTAAGAGAAAGTATACCTTGAAGAACAGTGTCTTAGAGGAGAAAAGGAAATGGGGTAACAGGAATGAAAATAGCAGAGCATGTTACTTGAAAAGTTGCGGAGAAGCTGAGTGATTTTCTGTTTTCAAGATAGATTAGCTCTCATTTACCAGGTCAACATATTTTAATCAGTCTAATGTAGGCTGTCTGAAGTGCTACCTGTGTTAATTTGAAAGTCTCAGCTGGTGTGACACAGATTTTCTGAATATCTTGGACAAACAGGAGGCCAAAAGACCAAGAGATATTTTACAGAGAACCCAGAGGGTCCCTGGTGAAAACTGCAAGTAGCTTTAAAAAGTAACAAATTTTCATCTTTATTCATTTTCCCTTAAAAAAATTATATATATATTAAAATATGTTATATATATATATATATATTTTTTTTTTTTTTTGGTCAGTGTAGAGAGGGAAAGGAAAGTAGAGCAAGACTAGACAGACAAGATGCTTCTTCTCCAGCCCATAAGGCCAACAGAAAGTTGGCATTCCTTGTAAGCAATATATCAGTCACTGGAAATACAATCATAGAATGGTTTGAATTAGAATGGACCTTTAAGATTATCTAGTTCCAACTCCCCTGCTGTAGAGGTAGGAACACCTCCCTTCAGAGTGGTTGCTCAAAGCCCAGGCCTGGCGTTGAATACTTCCTGGGAGGGGGCATTCACAACCTCACTGGTCCAGACTGAAGAGCCTCAGCTCTCACAGCCTGTCCTCATAGGGGGGGCCCTCTGCTCATCTTCGTGGCCATTCTCTGGACCTGCTCCAACAATGGGAGCTCTACTTCTGATATGGAGGTTTCTTATCATGAAATTGGCTTGTACAAGCAATTTTAAACTTTAAACAATGCATACACCTTGCTTGGCTTAACTGGGAACAAACTAGAACAACTGCAGAGCATTTGGATTCAGCTGCTGCTTCCCAGCTGGGTGGTTGGGAAGGTGGATGAGAAACAGGCTGCTGAGTTGTACCGTTTAAAATCATTTCTCTTCTTAGTTTTGACTCAAACTAACAGGAAGAGGCAATTTTAACTGACACAGAGAGGTTCTGAAAAACATTTTCTAAACTTTTGCATAATTTTCTGTTTGGTTAATGTTGGATCACATCAGAGGACTGGGGAAGGGGCTTCTGTCCATGCAGGGGTCAACTTTCTGCAGAACCTCCACTCCAAACAGGAAGAGAAAAAGAAAAGGATAGAAAGAATCATGAAAATGTGAATATGAATTTTTAGTCATACCTACTTATCTCTCCATGTTTTAATTTTTCAAACAGCACACAAGTAAATGAACTCAGAGGTTTTTTTGTAAGATTTCTTTCTTACAAAAAGAAGAAAGAAAAAAAAAGTCCCACATGTGGTTATTAAATTGCAAGGAATACCATGTACAGGTACTATTTAATTAGCACTAATTGAACAATAGCAAGGACTGCTCCATTTTAATCCACAATTTCACAGCAGAAAACTTTTAATTGTGGGGAAAGCTCTCAAGTCATGGCTCGCAGGTTACACCTGCACACGTTAAGTAACTAAAGAGCATAGTCTGTTCTGTCAAGTAATGATCCATTTTTTCCCTCTGCTTGGGGAAGGAAAGAAAAAGGATCAACATTTAAAGTATGCAGTGAGCATCTACTGAAGGGAAAAGGAGAAATAAGTCTTCCATTCACACACCAGATGTTCCCATTAAACAATCGTTTTCAAGAAAGCTCAGCTCATGTGGAAACAGAGCGCTTCAGAGTTCAGAAGGGGGAAAGAAAGAAGAAGAAAGTTAACTTGCAAAATAAGGGCAGCTGCTGAGGAGATCTCATCAGGTCTGGCCTGGCAGACATCAACCCAGCATTGCAGGGCTGGGAGCCAGGCCTGGTGCAAATCTGCAGTGGTGGTGGCTGAGTTGTGCTGCCCTCCTCATGGGCCTGCCACCCTTTGCTGCTGGGCTGCAGCCTTCTCTTCTCACCTTCTCCTCTCTAGGGTCCTGTTGTCATGGCCACATTTGCTTTGTAACAATGGCATGAATGAGACTTCTTTCAATATTTTTTTTTAATACGTGATTTAGAACCTACCTTAGGCTTCTGCACTTGGAAATTATGACATTTAAGTGCTCGAAGCAAAATGGACCCCTCTCTAAATTCCTCATAGTCTTTGTTGTGCTGCTCAAACTAACACTCACTAGCACAGGCACAGCATATACAGACACCAATAGTCATACGTGAAACAGCTGGATTAACTTCAGCTTCATCTATTCTGGGGTCTAGGCCAAATAGCACTTCATGCCATTTGCAACAGCAGCCTGACTCGAAAGAGTTTTCCCCAGTGCTATTTGCCTGCACTTATTTGTCATCTTTGTGGTACAGTCCTGCTGCTCAGCCACCTACAGCACAAACCACTCTACTCAGGCCAGCTTTTGCCTTTGTACTTAAGGAAATGGGAGGAATCACCAGTCACTGGAGCAGTGATCCCTCAGTGGACCTCCCACGAAGTGTTTCTTGCAGCAGATAAGCCAAGGACTATGCAGGATGAGTTTAAAACCTGTCCTTCTCTAGAGCTTACAGCAGCAAGACGAGTCAACATCTGCAAGAATTACAGTTTTGGGAAGGCAATAACAAAATCAGCACCTGCTAAATTGCCAAGGGCAAGAAAGACATGTATTAAGACCCTTCCTGCTTTCTAAAAATGCATAAAACTAGATCCCTTTAATCTGAAAAAACAATTACTGTGTCACTATTATTTTCCTGTACTCAATTTGTCATTATTTTATTCATCTTCCCTGAACTTCAGCAGAAATTTTAATTAGAGTTCTCCTCTCCCAGGCTGCCCCTCAGTTCAAGGTATCGCCATGTGCCCTTGGCAAGTCAGAGCTCAGCCCCGCTCAAATTGTAGCACTCCATATTCCTGTTAAAGGCATGTTGCTGCAGAGTGATGTATGGCTTGGTGTGGTTCATTTAACACTGTCCTTGTTATGAAGCAAAGCAGGGACTGGTGAGTGCTCAACCACCTGCACAGGCAGAAAAATAAAGTATGTGTGGTCTCTATAGAAGCAGTTGGCCAAGGAGAGTTGTGTGTTTCTGTAAAATACACTACTTCTGCAATGAAATGCCTGATGATAGCCCTAGGTTTAAAATTCCATCAAAAGAAATAGTTGCACCGCAGTATTTGATAGCATTATGTGGTATTATTGCATTACTACTGTTGTCACTGCTATTTGTTACCACATGCTATTTGGCAGCTCTGGATCCAGAAATGTATGCCAAAATTAGTGATAACAGTGACTTCTGTTTAGGAGTTAGAACCTGTGCAGTCTTTCAAGTCATGAAACTGAATTTGCACTTCCTGGGCTATGAGGAGTAAAGCAATTTTCTCTATTGGGTCCCATCTTGTGACAGGTCATAGTTCATCTCCAGCAGCCACCATTGTGCCCCCTTATTCCTAGGGGGGCAGTGGAGCCTTGAGATATCTCTACCTTATGCTAGTGCACATCCAGCAAAGGACCATCCTGCCTTATGTTCACACAAGCCGCAGTAAACTCATTTTAAAGCTGTTTGTCTTTTTTGATTCTTGGGATGGCAAACATGTCCTCTGCACTGGCAAAACAGAATCAAGCAGGGTAAACAGTCATCCCCCACTGAGCACTGCATCATACTGCTATGTGCCTGATCTTCTTAAAGCTGGGGGCCTGAGGAACAGCTGACACCTAGGGAAGCCAAGTGTTTCAGCAACAGTACTGTAGCAGAGTAGTGTGAACCAAGAGAGACTCTCCCTCTGAACCACCAGGAGGAACTGGAGCAAGTAAATTTCACTTCTTCTCCTTGCACTTAAGGGGGAACACAATACTTGGGGAAAATTTTATGCATCACATCTCAGCTCTTTCTTCTGTTCAAGTTGATCAACTACGGGCAACAAAGAACATGATGCTTTAAAATAAAATAAAATAAAAAAAGCAGCTAGAGCTTTTGCTGTCAAGTAGGTCTCTTAAGCCCCATGGGTAATGTTCTCAAATGACAAAGCTGCTCTCCTTTTTGGCAAAGGTCTTTTATCAAGCGATACAGCTGCACATTTTCAATCATCTCCGTATCACAATGAAGAGACAAACCCTGTTAGCGTTGTTCTCCGAAAATCATAAAATGCACTGGCTCACTACACCTAGGGACTAGGCTGGGCTTTGAGCTTCCATGAATCTTAGCAGCAGCAGGAGAAGTGTAATTCAATCTTTTTAACTTGGTGATATATATTCATGTCAGTGGCTTTAAGATAAGGAAAAGACGTTAGTTGAAGAATGAAACTTTTGATGAATAACTGGGAGTGCGATGAATAATGTACAAATATTTCTTTCCTCTCAGTCAAAATGATTCCAGATCCTTTTTCATTTTAATCCCTGTCATATTCTTCATTTTTATAAAAACCTTAAAGAAATGAAAGAGGAAAAAAAAAAAAAAACCCTATATTTTTAAAGGGCATTGGAGTTCTAAAAGAGGACTTTTTTCCAAGTGTTCCCAATTGCACTCAAAGATATTTTGATCAGCTCTCTTAACTGCTACAAAACAGAAGATTGTTTGGTTACAGGCAGTAATAATGATATTAATGATGAGTTACCATGTAAAACCTTAGCTTATCTGTTTGTGCACTGCAGAAAATGTTGAATTTAGTCAAGAAGAATGTCTCTTTTCACCTGGGAGGTATTTTTTATCAAATAAAATATAAAAAGCTGTTACAAACATTTTCCTTCCTTACAATTTCATTCTTAATTCTGCCCCACCTAAGAAATTATGAGAAAAGCATATCTAATGGTAGCATCATTTCTGAAGAGAGGCAACAAAAGCAACTGGTGTAAACATATTTTTGTTTGTTTTCTTGCAGGACAGGAGGGGGAAATGAGACAAATGGCATATTTGCTGAGAGATTTGCCCATTCCTTCATGGGATATATCAAAGCCTGACTTCAGAAAGACTTTTTCTGCTTTTGGCAGAAAGATTTCACTGAGCTGCAGGCAGACACAGCAGCTGATGTTTGGTAACCCCCAGTAGGAGATAGGTCACATTGTCTGGACCTGTTTGAACTTAAAACCTGTGACACTCCTGCCAATGTGTATAAGATGTGCCTTCCCTGCACCCTATAAGTGGAGGGATCTCTTCTTCTGAACCTTTGAACTAACAAGGGCAATTTTCACCTCTGCACTAAATTGGCTGCACAGATTGGAACTTCAGAGCAAGGATGTGATGCCATTTGAAAAGTTAAGGAGGGCAGCAAAATGGATGGTAGGGCTGGAGACATGGGCTAACCAAAAGAACAAAGTGCAATACAGCCACTGGAAAGCATATGATTATAAAAAAATTAGGCAAACTCAATAGGGAATGCTAATTCCTCCTACGGTACTAACAGCAGGATCAGGAGACCTGTTATGCTGCCATCAGCATAATGAAGTTCAGAGCAATGACTGGTGCATGCTTTGTAACAAACATTACCAGTCCACACAAGGAAAAAAACATTTAATTGATCATCTTGGGGGGAGAACTATATCATCTGTACTCAAACCCCACTGCACAGTGCTCAGCACAAAGTCAAAACTTACCTTCAAGATTTCCAGAACAAATCCACCCCTGTACTGCTTAGATTTCTCTCCCCTTTGATTTATCTTCTTTACAAAGGGCAGGCATATCGTGAGACATGTTAGATGAAGTTGCTGAAAGGAAAAATTAAGACTAAAAGAGTGGCTTGTTGAAACCAATAAGAATGCGAGAATAGTCCTTACTGAATGGAGTTCCTCTTTATAAATGCTTTTGTTTGAAGTCTGTCTCTAGAGGGGAGAATGTCTGTCAAAGTATTTTTTTCTGAAATAAAGATGAGGGCAACATATTTTAAAATACTATGCACAGGAATAAAACCTTGTTCTTCCAGGCATTCGCTGAGGATGAAGTGGGTCCAAGTACACTTCAATTCACTAGATTGTGTCTCCTGTATTCCAGTAAAAATGCAGTATATTCAGAGAGACCAGTGCAGTAGCAAGTAATAGCTGGCCCTGGTCCTGGTCTTGGCTACTGTTTGCTGCACAAACAGTGGTCTTGACGACTGAAACCCAACAGGGGAGGGTAAGAGGAAACCACAGATCCATGCCTATCGGATGCTGAGCTTTTTGCCTTTAATAGCTATGAGTACTTCAGGTGAACTATATTGAAGCAACCAAATTGTCAACCTTCCACCTTTTTTGGAGTGGATTTGCTGCTCTGCATCATCATGATCATCCATGAGGACTTCATTGCTCTCTTCCAATATCTGAAAGGTGCTTATAGCAAGAGTGGGGTTGGTCTCTTCTCACTGGTGACAGGACAAGGGGAAATGGCCTTAAGTTGCGCCATGGTAAGTTTCGGTTGGATATCAGGAAAAACTGCAGAAAGGGTTGCTAAGCACTGGAATAGGCTCCCCAGGGAGGTGATGCAGTCACCATCTCTGGATGTGGTACTTAGGGACATGATTTTGTGGAGGGTTGTTAGGGTAGTATGGTTAGGTCATGGTTGGACTCAATGATCTTTAAGGTCTTTTCCAACCTGAGTGATTCTTAGATTCTATGATTCATTTTCTAAACATAAGAGTGAGTAAAGGGGTAATGATGATGCTCAACAGGAAAGCAAACAGGCAGTTTCCAAAAACCACAGTTTAAACCAATAGCAGAGCTAGGGACTGTAATTGGGACTCTACAATGTTGTACTCATTCCCTATACAGAAAAACAACTCCTGTTTCCCAGGGATGCTGTTCCCAGAATCCCTGGTGTTTTCCTCAAAAATTCTGATTGAGATTTATATCCATTCCGTTTGCTCCCAAAACTTATCAGAACATCTTTGAGACAAACTTTTTAGACTCTATTAAGAAGGTCTAGGGTATTGATTTATTATCATTAATTCCTCTTCTTTATCCTTGCCACAGCTTTTCACAGATTTATGAGGTTAAGGAGCATGAAGCTAATTAAATAATCTGACTGGCTGAACATCTGTTGAAACATAATAATAACTGTTGAAGCCAACACTCCTGAGTAGCTATTAATTCTGGTTTAAAAGTTAGAGGAAGGATTTAAAAAAAAAAAAAAAAAAAAAAAAAGATAAAAAGGCTCACCAAGAAACATAGCACTTTTTGGGCTGAGGTCTCTCCCATCCAAATCCCAATGCACTGACCCAGGTGTCCCTCTGGGGCTTCCTCACTCTTAGGAATCAAAAGGTCAAAAGGCCATTAGAGGAATGCAGGACTGTTTGTAGATTGTTGGTGTGCAGCAGCTAGAAACAGAGATTCAGACACAAACAGGATGGAGAATGCAGAGATCCACATCAATTAAATCCAGAAATGAATGAAATTAGCTGAGATTAGAAATGTGGCTGAATAACCATTTAAGTGAGGAACAAAGCCTTTTCTTCAGTTCCTTTTTCCCCTTCATCCATACAAACAATACACAGGATCCCTAAGGAGTACATTAGTTTGGGTTGACATCTCCAACTTTCTGGGAGGGAAAGGCTGAGGTACTCACCCTTATCTGAAGTTTTAGGCTCCTGTTTGTAAACGCTGGACCACTAGGAGGACCAAATGTGCTTCCTCACAAACCACCAGCAGCTCACCCCAGTGGGACTCTTCCTCCTGTGTAGGGTATACACACTCTGACCTGTAGCAGTGACGACTAGAGTGGACATCAGGCACACAGAACGGCTCAGGCTGGAAGGGACTTTAAAGATCATCGAGTTCCAATCACTTGCTGTGGGCTGATTGCCACCCACCAGATCAGGGCCAAGGATCCCATGCAACCTGTCCATAAGCATTTCCAGGGATAAGGCAGCTGTTCCAGTGCCTCAAATCCCTCTGAGTGAAGAATTTCTTCTTCACACCTAACCTAAATTTCCCCTCTTAAAGTTTAAAGCCATTCTCTCTTGCCCTATCACTATCAGACCATGTAAAATATCGCTCCCCTTCCTTCTTATAAGCTTCTTTCAACTACTGGAATGCAACAATGAGATCTCCTCACAGAAGTTAAGAGGACTTGTCCGTAAGTTCGATTTTCACCTTGCAGAGTAAATATAGGCCCGGTGACTGTTTACAAATGGTAAGGGGCCTCAGACACCCAATGGAATCTTACTTACCTTCCTGCCCAAGCTTGTTTAGAACAAAAACAGTGATCTCTCCCAGTTCTGATCAAAGGTATATGCATTGAGTTGATTACGTATTGTGAAAACAGACAGCAGCAGAGTTGCAATTGTCTGCTCATAAAGGGTCCTGATGAGTACAACAGCAGTCTCACAGCCTCATTGACTGGAGACACTTGCCCACAGGCTGGAGATCCTGTGCCCAGGAATGCCCCAAGCTTAATAACAGGCCCTTGATTCACAGCTTAGCTTTCACCGTCTTAATTTGCTTGCTTGCATTTTCTCCACAGCTTGCTCTCCATATCACTTTGTCCAAAAATTCTCAGTGGAGTAGATAAATTAATTAGATCAACTCCTTCCCACTACTCAGATTAAGTAGTCTTAAATCTCCTCCTGTGCTGGCAATGAGTAGGGGTTGTGGGACTCGTGAGGATTCACATTGAGTAGGATGTCCCCCAAGGCCTGCAAGAGCTGATGGCTGACCAATAGCTACAGTCTTGGCTACGTCCACTAATGTCAACATTCATCCCCAGACTGTCCTGCAAAAAAGCCACTAGACTACATATGTTTATACAATCCATATTGTAAATATTGTAAATATAGTAAATTGTTCACAGCTCCAAAGTGAAGTGGGTGTGGATGTGTGAAGAATATGCTGAGAATTTGCTGTTTAACCTACAAAAGGGAGAGAAGTTCTATGCTAAAATCAAAGAGGAAAGTCCCTCAGCATCCTGTAACAGGGATTAGATCTCTAGCAGCCCGTAGAGTGGAACTGACAGGAACATTTCAAGGTTAAAAAAAAGATTAAAAGCACAGTCTCACAGGTATTACTAACAATATCTCAGATTATTCCAAGTGTAGGTTATATTATTAGGTAGTAAGGTCTCAAGTCACAAGTGGATTTAGACTTCCACATTTGTTCAGAATGCTTTAGATACTTAGGGGCATGTGTTCAAGCTGTGAAGCAGAGCTCCTGAGGTAACTGTGACAATTCTCCTGCTGACAAGCTACTGCCCAGCTTGACTCTGCTTTTTCCTGGTGGTCCCCCTTTCATTTCCACCACTTTTGCTCCTCTTTAAAAACCTTTAACTTCGAGGCTGGGCCTCAGGACATAGGGGAAGAGATGACTTCATCTTGTGTACTGGTTGTGCTACATCTTCTCTTGATTCAGTTGATCCAGCCTGAGAGTATTAGACTCAACTCTCTCTACAACTAAACATCCATTTCTCCCTTGTTGCGCATGCTGGTCCACCACAGCCTTTCAGCTAGGCCGCTGTTCTTCTTTTCTTCCTCACTGTTTCACATCTGGTTTTGGGTTCTCCTATCCTTTTTGCCAGTTCACGTAACAAGTACAAAAATTTTAATAGCACACATCACCATAATGTTTCCATTTCCTTTAATAAACACCCTCCTCTCTCCTCCCCACTATGTCCATGTATGTGTTATTTTTGTTAGTAATGTTACAAATTCCCTAATGTTTTGAAAACTGCTTGACATTCACAACAAGGCATTAAGAAGGATTTACTCTGTCCTTGAAGAAGGCATGTAACTCCTCTTAATGTGAGAGCTCAGAGTGATGTAAATCCAGACTAACTTCATTAACATCAGCAGGCCTGCACATGTAAAACTAATGTAATGCAATGAAGAAACCAGCCTTTTTACATTGACCAGGTGAAAAATCCCAACCTCAAAAACAAATATTTTGTGTCCTGTCTCCACCTACACAACTATGTGAAAATTAAAATTGAGCCCTACAAATAACAAGGTATCTTAAGTGCAGGACCAGGCCATTTTTTATATCTGGAAGGGTACATTTAGGTCTTCTGCTCACACATTAGACCCTCACATGTGCTAGTCTCATGAAACAGTTTGCAGTGAGCAGTTGTTACCTTTTTCATGGCCCAAAATAAACCTCTCCCTACAGGCTCATACAGAAACATCAGCAGCCTTATATAATTAATGTTCTGGGGTCAAGAGGAAAATGTATAGATAAACATACTTAAAAGCATCGAAAGCTTAGTGGCAGCCATCCAGCAGTTCTTTCTTCATCTTCACTTGCTATATCAGGGAAAAAAAGCAAAGAAAAAGAAAAGAAAAAGCAGCCGATAAAGCTTCGAAAAGTGATCTGTCTCTGGGTCTTGGACTCCTGTCAGTTGTCAGTCCTGTAACACAGCACTATGATATATGATAGGAGACCAGCACTCAGATGATGTATTACAATAATATGTCAGCAGTGCAATGGCGCTTTGATAGTGCTTAATAACCAGAGTACTTCACTGGGGCCAAGGGAAAAAGAAAGACCTGGGCAGAAACCAAATCCAGATAAGGACTGCATTACAGCATTGAAATGCGCACCAGCATTCAGCAGGAGGCACCTGAAGCACTAGGCTCTTTTGGATTAATTCTCTGAGGTGTAAGAACTTGCATTTCCTACTGCACCAAAATCTGGACTGAATGTGTCCAAAGGAAAGAGGTTCCTCTCCTACCTTGGCAAGGATAAGAACTCTCCGGGCAAGCAGGAGAACTGAGTGTACACCTCTTCAGGCTAATTACAGAAAGAGGAAAATGTTTATTAGAAGTCTCTCAGGTTCTACCTTTCAGCCCAATGCTCCTGAGTCTGAAGACAGAGCTTCAGCTGGTACAGGCACGTACCCTCCCTTCATTTCTGTCCTCCCCTACAGCCTGTGGGTGAGGAAAGAACCAGCTCTGACTGTGTCTCACTGCACTTGTGCAGTCCAACATCAACACTGATGTAACATGGTTTATTCAGTCATGGACACAAGGGGGATGTGTTCTCAGCCAGGCCCTCTAGGTGTTCCCATTATACAAGCAATGAAAGGCTCTCCCTGTCAAAGGAACACAAAAGTATCAATAGACAGCAAGCCCAAACCAACTACACTGCTCAGTATCAGCATAACAAGCTGGGGAAAATGCACTTGACAGTACATTTCTATCCCATACTACAGCTGTCTCATCTCTCATTTGTCAGCCTTTGTTTGTATAGGTGCTGTTGAGCAACACAGTGAGGATGGAACAAGACAGTGGTGAGTTGCCTCCATGTGTAATTAGGCTGGTCTTTTCCTGTGCAACTCTGTATCCCTCATGGAGAGATATTTGGTGCAAATATATGGCTACCATAGCGTAGTAAACAATGCTTAAACTGCCTTTAACAAAGAGAATAAGTCTAATGTGCAGAGAAATTGAGCTGGATTCAGGCAAAGGCAGTTCTCAGATTAGGAGAGCTGCTATTTAAGTGCTTGCATTTGACTTCTCAACTTCATTTAGTTGGATTTCTGCACATAGTTGATTACTGAGTCTTAAGGGTAGCTTGTTATACTACTGTAACTTCAATATTTGTGCTTATCTGTTCAGGATCTATATTTCAGGACTTCATGAACAGAATTATTCTGGCAGTGGTGTAAAGAGGGCCAAAAACAAAGCTTTCAAAAGCTGGAAATTCTTTCTGTGATGCTGGAGGTCTTTCATACACCACTCTCAGACACGGCCACCCTATTTCTTGGTTGCATGACCTTTTCAGTTTAATAACTGAACGAAAAATAAATGAAAAATAGCAACTGCTAATTGCTCATTATAAAATGGAGAATAAACGTATCAGTTGCTTTCATGTGTAATATACACATAAAACATTTGCTGCATCAGGCCAGAGAAAAAAAAGCTTGGCCCATTAGTTTCACTTTCATAAGTGACAAGTAGTAAGACACCTGGGAAAGATTGTGATTGCAGGAAGGAAACAGTGGTGGAAAGATGCTTCCCAAGTAACTCTCACACACCAGAAATCTGCAGTTTAGGAGGGGTGGTGTGGTGATTGTAGAGAGATGGCTGATGTATATCCAGAGACACATTAGCATGCACTCTCTTCTCCTTTTTTAATAGCCTCTTGTGCCAAGGAGTGAAGGTAGCTTTTTCTTTTTTTTTTTTTTTCTTTAGCATGGGCACTCTGCAGTGTTTTCCAGACTAAAGTCTTCTTGATGACAGTTTGGAATTTACAGAGCCTTGGCTGCATAAGCAAAACACAGATAAGTCTCCATTCCTGTTTACTTTCCACACTCCAAAGAAGATCAGATCAGCCTGTGGGATGGGAAGGCAAGGAGATAATTATTTTTGGAAGATAACAGGAAGAAGAAAAGACAGGTAGTTGTTTTACTTTAAAATCTGCTGCTTTATAATGGTTCTCTGCTTGCCCTCCAAGACCCTAAATAACTTATTCATAACATAACTATGGCAAGGAAAATCCAGCAAAGACAGAGGAGACTTTGCCAAAAGGAAATTTGAGAAGAACAGGACTGAAAGAGCAGACAGAGGTAACTCTGATGTACAAAAATACATTTATTTTCAACAATTTCAAAACCACTGCCTTTTTTTTTTTTTTTTTTACAGTAAAAATATTCAAATGGAACAATAAAACCAAGAACAGTATATATATATGTATAGATATGACTCATGCATTTGTATTACTGTGTTTAATACAAGTATTGCAATTGTCTGCCTCATTTAATCCTTTAAAACCATGGTTGTGGTTTGGATTTAATGCACTGTCCAACATAATCAGAAGGGACGTGAGGATTCTGGTTTGCTTTTTCAGACCAGCACAAGCTAGAAGGTATGTGAGAACTGACTGGAGGGATAGGGAGGGGAACAGGACATCTTTTCACGTCCTTGAAACCAAGTCTTAATCCAGAAGAAAATGCATGTTCTCCTGCACATGCTCTTACTGATGGCAGTAAAACCATAACTGAAAACCTCTGCAATTCCAGTCTCTCTAGCTTCATTTTCAAATCTTCTGTGTTTATTGTTGGGGTTCTCAAGCACAGGTTAAACCACATTGTTCATCTACTATGTATTTCTAATATTCACAGAGTCAAAAGCTGCAGCTAGTCTTACGCGTTAGTCATATATTAAAGTCAATATAGCAGAATCCATTGCAAACAGAAGGCTGGCAGTGATAGAAGGCACTGACCCAATCTTTTGCTCTCTCTTTCTTTTCTTCTTCACACACAACTAGACTGTGGGAGCAATTTATGTTATACTCATGTTACTACCTTTTTCCCTCCTCCCTCAGGTAAATAATCATCTACAGCTTCAAGGATTTTGATTACATTTCCTCCAATATAAACTTGCAGGGGAAAAAAAAACAAATGATGTTTTCAGGCTGTTACTTTACATCTATACACAAGTAAAACTGGACAATACCCCAGCCTGTGCCAAACATTCCAGGTCAGTACCTTCCAAAAAAGTAAACAGCTGGTTGCACAAGCCAAATCTTAGAGGTCCCATGGATTGCTGCAGCCTCAGGTACACCACAGTGACACAGTAGTTAGCCTTCTAGCACCCTACAGGAGCAGTTTTCTGTTATGAACACAAGGTTTTTCCAGCTGCCATCATGTTCTTGCAGGCATGATCCCATGAATATCCTAGGGTGAGCTCTTTCCAGACATACATGGAGCCCTCTCTGGTTCAAGTAGCAGTGTGACAAACTACTCTGTCAGGTGGTGATAACCACTAAGTGAAGATGAAGTTTGAGTCAAATCAAGAACCAGGCAAGTTTTTTTGTCATTCAATTTTGGCTCCCTGTTCTTTGTTTATTTGCTTTGGAGCAACTTTAGGATAATCTTTGATTAAAACTAGTTCTCTGGACAGTGGTTTCTCTAAAAATTTAGAAAGTTCTCAACTTCCATTGAGATTAAATTTCTTTTTAAGAAGTGAAAATATTTCAATTTTTTCCAAGGTAACTTCCAATTTTTCCTCCTTGATTCCTCCCATCTGATGAGTTATTTTAACACACTCTCCATTGCATCTTCAAGAGTGTAGATGGAGAAATTGGAGGATAAAAAAAATAGTGAAAAGAAATTGTGAAAACTATAATCCCAAATCTTTCTTTTTGAATGAACATAAGTTAATTTCTGTGAATAACTTAGAAAATTTGAAACAACACTGAACATTTTCATTCGGTTTCCTGGTTTAGAAATTATAATGAAAACAATTTCTCATTTAGTCCTCTGTAGCAGCTCACAAAAGCAGTCCCTCAAATCCTAATGATCAACAAAGACTGAGATCAGCCCACAGTTTAGCTCAAGGCCCACAGGACCATTGTTTATGTACATCCCTCCCATCTATGTCTAAATGGGAAGCTATGGCCTTGCACTAACAGTGTTATTACCAGATTGGGCCATTACTGTAAACTCCTTTGGTGTTTCAGAAGAACAGAGACAGTAGCAACAGTTTATGCACATGTGATGGATGGAAACTTAAATTTAAATAGAAAAACACAACCATCGCTCTCCAGCTTATGTTGGAACCAGAGCAGAAAAGTGAGGGAGCAGAGAGAAAAGAATTCTTTTTAAACCAAGTGAAAAGGTTCACAAACCTTATTGAAATAAGGGAGCAGAAGAATTGAAAATATTTAGCTTTAATATTTCACACAAAAAATAGTTTGCTACATTTTGATTTTAAAATTTTAAACTTTCAATACCTCCCTATTTTTTCAGCAGAACTATGCTTAATCACTGTTTTTCCTTTCTCCCCTTTCAAGAGACATCAGCATTAGAATCCTGAAAAGACTTTCCAGCCCCTTAACAGAATGGACATGTGGAGCTGAGGCTGGTTTGTAGCCAGTACGTTACAATGCAGAGAGGTAGCAAGAAAGGCCTAAATCCTACCCATCTTCCCATTTCAGTCCACATAAACTGTCCTGTAATCAGATTGTCACCTGACCTAATTTCTGTCCTCTCTTACAAATGCAAACACTGGAACACCTTCCCAAACATGCCTCCAATCTTCCTTCCACTCCCATTAGGTTTTATAATTCAACACTCCACAGAATAAGATCCACTTTTAGTACTGTCAACTCATGAGAAGTGGATAAAAGCTACTCACCACTAAGTCTATCACCTGCATCAAAACTCCATCACTCCTTGGGGCTATCCTCAACTCAGTTAGGTTGAGAGATGGATTCTTTAGGAGCTTTTTTTGCTTTTTTCTTCATGAGCCTCCCTGCACTGATCAAAAATGATCAACCAATCCAGCATGCAAAAATTACCCCGAGAGCATTTCCATCCAGAACTGAATGCAGCCATTCTGCAGCACTCACAAGAAAGAACCTTTCCTAGCTCAGTTTTGTAGATCTGACTACGCATCCTGTTCCCCGAAGAGCAGCCTCTAAATGCATGCGTCATGTTCAGCTAAAACCTCTTACACATCCTGAAAAGCATTTACTTTACCTTAACTCATTTACTTCAGCTTAACTCCTAAGCACAAAATATCACACAAATAAAGGTACTGCAACCAGATCCACTGTTCAGCTGGGGTATACAAGGAAGTGTAAACACACTGACGTTTGTGCACACTGAGACTGTGGTTATTTTCTGTTTGTTTTCCTCATCTTCCCTAGCTGATGTCATCAAGAGCCTTCTCAGAAGTGAACAACAGAGATAGAGGTGAGTAGATGATGAACATCATTAAAGTATTCATGACAGACTCATGGTCTGTCCTGATAAAACCTTTTTCTGCTCCATCATAAGAAATGATAATATATCTAAAAAAAAAAAAAAAAAAAGAAAAAGACTTGTAGGTATACACAGAGAAATAAACGGTGCTGATTGAAATATGACAGACAACTGGAACACACTTGGAACCAAAGTGTGATTCAAGTGCTCACCACAGTCCCTGGTTGGCTGGAGTGTGTGTGCGTGCATGTGTGTGTGATTCAGGTTTTGTTTTAAACATTTCTTCCTTTACTAAACATTAAATTATTTCCTAAGAAATAAAAAGCTATGTACATTGTAATTATCTACAGTAGGCCTTCGGCATCCTTGCTATTCACATGCATGGCATTTGAGCTGCATTCATAAACGCAAGCATGTTCCCTCATTGCTTGTGGTGCTGTCCCCTCCAGCCAATCCACAGTCCAAGGAAAACTAATGTGCACGCTCTGAATTTATTTTTCCCCTTTCTCAGCAGTCAACAATGCCAGAGGGTGACTGAAATTAAAAGCAATTACAAAAAGGCAAGATCCTGCAAAAAGCTGAGACATGCACATCACTGGAATGTGAGGGCTGTTGGCAGGTTGCAGAGTCTGGTCCAAAAGCCCAGCCTAAGCCTTCTGGCAGAATGAAGCAGGTGATTCATGACTCGCAAAAAAGATCAGAAAAGGGACCATTTACCTACACTTACCTTGCCTAAGGTAGCATATCTTCCTACTGTATTCGAATACTTAATTCCTATTCTGTATTTAAGAGGAGTCAGGCATTCAAATCCCATTGCACACTTCTCTTATTCTTTGCTTTTTATTTCTGATCTGATGGAAATTTCCTAAGTATGAAGAAACCTGCTATTTATGAATGCAGCCCTGGTAAACAGAAAAAGCCCACCCCCATCCCCTCCCAAATGATAATAATGACATATAACTCTCTTTTTTCATAATAATAATAATAACAATAATAATTACAAATAAAAAGTCAGAAATTTTGTAGACCAAGAGGATTCTCAGTATTAAACACTAGTGCAGTTGGGGATTTCCTTTGTGCTTTCACTGTTGGCAATAGTTGAGATGCTTCCTGTGGAGGAGAAAATGGAGAAGACAGTCAGCGCAGCAGCTTCAACAGTGGGGTCTATATTGCTTCTCACTCCTTAGGATGTAAGTGTAGAAACAGAAAAGGTGCTTAAAAGTAACACATTCTGCATTGCACTTGCAGTAAGCACAGAGTATGTAAAAAATCTGTTATTACAGTTCTGTTGGCTACCAGTAAACTTGTTAAGCTATTAGTGACATATTCATTTGTAAAGACAGCACATCAACAGTGTAAGCTTGGCTTAGTTAATTTTTCTGAGGCTTTACTGAATTTGGGAGCCCTCCACAGGAGTGAAAGGGTCATGAACAGATCAAAGTGTGACTCGCAGCCATTACTAACTCCTATAAATCTACTACTATTTCCAGTTTCCTGCTCTAGTCATATAACAACAGGATAAAGGATGAAAAACTGTAGGAAAAACTCAGTGTTACTATGTTGATAGAATTTTTCCCTATTGCAGTGTCTCAGCATCTGCTTGTACATGGGATCACAGTCACTGCCTTGCTTAACACCCACATCCTCACCTAATATACAGTGAAAAAAGCCCCAGCCAAGGGCTGTGTCTCACCCATCACTCGTGTGTCCAGCTCTTTGTCCATCAGCTCTTCAGGATCTGTGAAATCACTCAGAGTGATTTTGGGTGCATTTTCACTTTGGCTGACAGAACCAATCATTTCCTGCTCCTTGTCATGCTGAACTTGGGCATAGATATTAATCCAAGGGATTTTCCTGCACAGAAAGGAAAATAGGTTCTATTTTGCCAAGGTACATCACTGGTACGTCACTGATTAATCAGACGAGTTAAACTCAGACCAATCTCAAAAACACAGCAGTGGAAGTGATGCAGAATATCATCTCTCAGATGATGATGGCACCACAGTGACATTCAGCCCTAAGCATGCCATTAGCATCTACTAATAACTGTACCAACCTAAAGCTACCCCAAAGTCTCAGGCCACTGCCTTCGTACCCTGTACCCACAGGCTCCTCCAGCAGTAAACCTGATATTCTGGTGCTGCCCTGTTCTGATGTGCACAGTGGATACTGCACACCTAGCTCAGACAGCAGCAGTCAGCTAAGTATAATCAGTCGCAATTGCCAACTCCCTGAGTATTTATTATATGATCAGTGGTGCATTGGAAACCAAAAGTAAAAATCAATTGAAGCACTACTATTAACTGAGAAAAAAATTGCTACGTTTGTTTCTATTGACAGGCCCACAGTGACACAGTAGAAAATGCCACATCAGAAAGAGTTATAAAGAATTGATCCTGCCTGAGAGAAAGAAAAGGACTTGTACCTCATAAAACCTACCTAAAGTCTATTTCTTACCATTTCAGTGCAAAACGTGGTTTGTCATGCTAAGGACAGTGACAGTTTGCAGGGACTTATTTTCTATTGCTACTTGGGGAACTGAGAAAGTGAAAGCACTATTTCTTCTTCCAAACTCCAGGAGAAGTTAATTTGGATTACTGGAATAATATCCTTGAAAATCAGATAGACAGACAGACAGATAGTCAGGTAGGCCCCCAAGCATAGTTCCTGGGAGAATATTTAAAAGAGAACTGACAAGTAACATCTTAAGTGTCTGAGTGGTCACTAGGATTATTTGTGTGCAGTGGACCATGGAAAGGTGACCGATTGCTTTTTCTACCTGCTGAGCCCATAGGTTGGTGGACTTAAAAATAAGGAGGCTGTGTGCAAACCAGCAAAGCACTGATTCTATAAATCTGTGGAATTAAAAATTCATGCAGACCCATGCTCCTCCCAGAACATTTTCCTGTTAACAGCAGTTCTGTATTCAGGCCAGGACCACTGTTAATCAGAAAAGTACATACTGCTAATGGACCTCTGAATCACTAAGAGCTAGAGAAAAGCTTTTGTTTTCATCTCCTTTTAACTTTCCATTCATAACTGTTGCATGCTCTCACTGAGCTCAAGTATTTGCTTTGTGTTAAAAAAAATCAAGCTGAGGACACACTGGGTATCTAATTTTTAATTTTTGGCAGTTCCACATGCTTGGGACAAATCAGATTAAGAACTGGTAAGTTGAAGAGCTTTGGACTAAGCAAAACTCATACTTTTAGCCATCTATTCTCTCCTCTTCCCTCCCCATTCGATTTCTAATGCATTACATTCTCAGACATTCTGTTTTAAAAGGACAGGGTCTTTTCTGCCCTGGAGCACAGCACGAGGCTGATGGATGCTACACTCCAGGTTTCATAAAGGCTCAGGATGCTAGTATAAGAGTTTGTTTTATGAGATATAGAAGCATAACATGATGCGGACTCTGGCAGTCAAAATATGCAGATCCTTCTTCTTGACTTACCCCTGACCACAGATCCAAAGATCCAAAGCACAAACCTAAGACACAACCTTACCAAGATGAAAAGGAAAACACACCTTACTCTGGCCCATAGAAAAGATAGCAGAGGGAACAAAGTAGTTGAAATAGTTGAAATTCGGACAGGAAAAGATGTAATTTCCCAATTTGAAGGTTTGCAACCTATTCGTGTCCAGATATTTATTTTTGTTTCTAATACAATATTTTGTCACTGGGCAGGATGTGAGCACTTAGACCATTTAACGCAGTAAGTAGAGTACTGAATACAAAGTTATTGATAAAAAGCTCCATCTGCCTAAGATATAATCTTCTAAGGTAGCCCGTCAGCTAACAGGTTGTTCTTATCCCATATTTTGCTTGATAGCTTGCAGCAGCAGAGCATCATAGGCCAGCATGTGTCCTGCCTACTGTCAAAGCAAAGGGTATATTTTAACATCTGGCAAAGTAAATCTCAGCACAGATTCCAAAAGATACTTTGCTGCATTACACAAACTTTTCTGACATTAAATCTCCCTCCGTTAATATAATGACACCCATTTCTTTGCTCTTGCCATTCACCTTGCAAGATACAAATGAGATCCTACTGCACTAAAGCAGTTGGCAAGACGGATGTAGACTGTATGAAGACATCAGTCATGTTTTTTGACTAGGTGAGCACACAGGCATTTTCTGGTCTATGGTTCAAACAGATCTGCTGAAGCAGGGAACAGCTTGACTTCTGAGCTCTTTGTGAGTTTTCAGAGCACTGATGTGGAAGAACAGGAGGTGGATTTTTTTTGTATTTAAGAACTATGGAGCTGTACTTGTCTAAGTCTTAGGCCAGTACAACTCATTCTACACCTGCAACCCAAGCACTGCTCTGCCTAAATTTCCTGTAAACCACCCAGCATCTCCTCCTCCTATCCACCACAGTTTTTCATCTTACCTCTTGAACTTGTAGATTAAAAAAACAGCCAAGCCCACAAACACCACAGACAACAACATCAGCATCGCCGAACTGCTGTGACCTGTGCTGGAATCAACAAGGGGTGCTGCAGGAGGAAAGGCAAAGCATTACATTTGCAAGACATTAGCAAACACGTAACAGAGATTTTCTCTAACAGAGAATTGAGCTCACCTCTGTCACATCTGCTTTATTATCACCACTGCATGGTGCATGCTGTTTCCATCAAGGCCAATGAGTATAAAATTAATTGATTCTCATATCCTTTGAAAACCACATTCCTTTTTCAAGGCAATGCAGTCTAACATCTCCTAGTGAAAAGGCACAGCAAGCCATGCTCAGCTGAATGGTCAATCCTGTGTTAACGCTGAGCTATTTCTTTTTAGGTTTGTCCACGGACAGAAGTGGAAATGAAATTTATGAAGTTTGACTTAATAGACATCTATTCTCCTTCAGAGAAGTAATCTCAGAGTGGTTCCCATCTTCCAATTACTTGTCTGCCTCACATGTGAAAGAGTCCTGGTCTTTTGAGAAGCCCCAAGGCTTCTCCTTCTAGCAAGACCTAATTGTTACCTTTTAATTCAGTCATTTTTTGTATCATGAAGGAAACTAAATCAATAAATCTAGACCCAAGCAGGCACCACACTCTGGATCTTTGGTCCTATCCTTGGCATTTTTGATAGAGTAAATAAAGTGTATTATAAAACCTTGTTTGTGCAGCTATTTCCACAGCTCATTGGAACACACTGTCTTAATGGACTGAGAACTATTAAAGTCTGATGAGAACACTCTAATAATGTGCAAATGATTGTAAGTAGCATCTGAATGTGTCTCACTGCATAAATATTATTTAGTTCTTTTTTTTTTTTCTTCTTTTTTCTCTATTGTTCTCTATTCTTTTTCTGTCACTTAGATAACGGGGACAGATTCTCTGCAAATAATTCTCTGGTTCTAGCTGCAACTTTTCAAATTCAGGATTCTGATCCTACCAGTATTCTGCTTCCACCACTTCTATGAACTTTTTCTTGGAAAATAACTGACTCTTATTTCACTCAACTGAAAAAAAATATGGGAATGGTCATGAAAAAAAATGCAGATGCAGCACCTGCACTTACAGTGTCTTACTAGAACAAACCCAGAGAGAGACTGCAGAAGTTGGTATCTCATTGTGTATTGTAAATTAATTCCTTTCAGACTATCTCTGTTAAGGTCTAACTCTCACCTCCAAACAACAATCAGAAAGCAAAGATACAAAGACATAGTCTGCAGAAGAGGAGGTGAGCCTTGGTTTTGCCCAAATCTTCTCTCTGAGTGTCTCAAGTAAAAGGAAGCAAACATGCTTTATCCTAGGACATGAATCTCACTTTTCCAGAGAGTCTATTAGCAGTGTCACATGCACAAGATCCCATGCTTCAGATAACTGCAAGGGCAGCCATAAAAAGCAAGGGCAAAATAAATACTTCATCTCCTCTACAGCCATCATTGTCTCAGCAATAATCAAGAGCTTCACACTAGGCTAGCCAAAATTCTCAGCTGTAGCTGAGAGCTTCACACCAGGGCAGTCTAAAGCAAGTGTGATGAAGCTTGAAGCAACTACTTGCTACTATGTGAAAATGGAGATAGGTAACAGTGAGACAGTGATTTGTAGAAGTTAATATTCAGATCTAGATCTTTTCATGACTGTAGGACACATAAATAGTCCTGGCTAGTCATACCATTAACAAACCCTCTACAACAATGGTATGATCCAATATCCATAAAAATTAGTAAGAATGCTCTCACTTAATTCTACAGGTGCCCAGTGAGAGTTTAATAGAAAACCATTAACCTGATGCTCTAAAACACTTGATAAACATCAACGCACTAGTTAATTACACCACAGGAACTCTTAAATGGTACTTTCAATACTTTTACAAACTAGTGTATGAAGATACTACTGCTTGGTTCTGTTTGTAACACTTCCTTCTGTCTCAGTACGACAAGCTCTAAGTAACCCAGTAGCATATATCAAACTGTTGAGTGCTGTAGTGTAAACCCATTCACCTGGAGCCGTACGAATCCTCTAAAGAATCACAGTTATGCCTCTTACTCCACACTCACCTAATGTTAACTGAGTGACATACACAATGACTTCAACACCAGGTTTCAGTTCAAACTGGACCAGGTTCTGATTGAGAGCATTAAAAAGGATTTCAACAACCTGAGAAAATAGTAAGAGATACAGGTTACAATATAGAAGAGAGCCAGCTCAGGAAAACGTTCAGAAATGTTAGTCACCACTTGTAGGCTACGTACATCTCTTACTGTCTTCAGGAAGAGGAGGAAGAAAGCAGGAAAGAGAAAGGTATGTGAGAAAACTGAGGAAGTAAAGAGAGACATGCACATGCTTTAGATTAAACTGAGTGTTACTGAATTCAAGTCTCCCTGAAGGACAGACACGCTTTTGAGGTTCAGAGTGTTATTATAATTCTCTGGGGAATAAAAGGCAAGAATGTGAATGTGGTGTGGAAAAGAAATTAAGGATCTTCTCATCTTCTACTATGTCTTGTGAGCTGGATCTTACACACTTGGAAATCACTGAGATATTCTCATTAGTGAGTGATGGAATCGAGCTGGGCAGTCTGGCCTACTAACAACTCCTTGCTCCCTTTGATTCAGGACAAGCCTAGTTACATAGCTCCTGCTGAAATACACTGTTGGGATGCTACTATCCAGTGATATCAAAATTTTTATATTTCTCCTTCATTTAGATGAGGGGCCTTGAAAGGGAGGCTACCCACAGCTCAGCAAGCCAGATGTGATGTATTATTTGATTGCCTCACAGCATATATTTTTCATGTCACCTGGAGCCTGAGCTTGTGAGTGCCTGGTCTCCACCAAGTAATTCTGGTGGTCGGGGCAGAACTCCTCAAGTAGGAGCCATTAACAGGTTCCAAAGTACAACTGAGTAGACTGTCAAATACAGTGAGACCACTAGAGCTACAGCTCATGGTCAACTAGGTCAGAAATGCAATCAGATGTCTCCATAATACTGCTATATGAAAAATGTTCACAACTGTGTTTTCAGAGAGAATTCGAATAGGAGTAGGCCCAACCAAACTGGACAGAAACAATTCCAAGAAAATCTCTCCAAATAGCCTTCAAAATCTTCCTTCTTCTATGCCTCTCCTTTGTGCATACTTAATAGCGTTAATTTAAGAATGCAGTTTTGCTAGCTTTCTACGACAAACATACTACACTGAAGGGGCTAACTTTGCTCAGTGGGTGAAAACAACTTCCATGGAATTCAGGAATCCTTTGAGTGATTCAGTGTTTGATCACAGAAGAGTTACTCCCATAGGCACTTTGAGATGGGCTACCCATAGCTTTCACAGAGTAGAACAGTAGGAATGGTGCATACAAGAACATTAGCTAGAGCAAAGCAGCTTTTTCAGCACTACTTCACTCCTTTGCTTTCATAGATTTGATATAACTGCTTGGTAATTTTAGCAAAAAAAAAAAGCTTCAGCAGACTAGTGTTCTTGTTCCTAGCTCTTCCTTTGCCTGTGTATCACTGTAGCAATTCATCACCGTAATTACCTATTTATCTAAATGGATGGATATTGTAACTTTCAAATACAGTTTGCACACACTATGTGCTGCTTCAGAATAAAGAGTTCTTGTTCCTGTGAAATATGAGCTGAAGAGCTTGATTTATTTTTAGTAAACCTCAGTATATTATCTTGCTGTTTTGGCCTTTGTCTATTAGCATTCCTCCAAGGAGTGGAGGGAGTACATATTCAAGTTCCTTTGGCCATAACTACTGTAATGAGGGCACACTACTGATCTAGGTACTGATCTAGTCTACCGTTGCTGGTAGACTGTGACGCATCTCAGTGAGGAGCTTGAAATCCCATTTTCCCTGTGAAAGTCATTCTCTTTAATGGTATAAACTATACTGCCACAATCCAACACGCATCCAGTTACACCTCACATACTGCAAGTCAATTCCAGTGCTGAAAAGGTTAAGGGGTCCATCTGTAAATGTTACCATGGGAATAAATGATCTGTGAACCCTTTTATCCTTACCTGTTCCAGATCAGCTTCACTGCTTTTCCTTCTCTCTGTAATGTTTTTGCAGGGTAGCACAAAGAGCTCAGCAGAAGTAGGCAATCCAGGAAATACGGCTACCAAGATTTGTTCATCAGGAATACCAGTCACCTAAAAAAAGTAAACAGGTGGTCTCTAGCTGCTCTTCTACTGCTGATTTTTCCATTCACTATGGGAAACTACGCTCCCATCAAATTGTAATTTGTCAGTTCTGCTATGGCTGAACTGTTGCAGCCACTGAGTGAGTCTTAAAATAGAGGTTCTGCTAATGATGTTCTCTGTCATTTTTAGAAGTAAATGTAGCGTGGACAACATCCAGATGCCCAAAGATCACAACCCAGAGTTCAAAGACAAAACCTACAAATCTCTTCATATATGAATTTTCCATATAGTCCCTCACCACAGAAGAACAATGCAAAGTCAGATCCAGAGACTCAAGGAGACCAATAAGCATGCAACAAATGGGGACATGTGATGAAAATTATTTGCAATCACCTTCTAACAACAGGTTATAAGGATCCACATTTGCTACATATGAAGTAAATGAAACACATCAATGGGGCAGCCTACTTCTGGTGATTTGTCCTATAAGAACAGACTGTAGGTTGCAACCGAACAGTCAAAAAAGGACATACAGACATGCATTTCTACATGCTTTCTATTGTTGATGTTACTGTTATTCCAATATAGTTCATTTATTTTCTCTGCAAACTTGAATATATTACAATGTACGACCAGAAAAAACAAATGAAATAAGTGTTTTCTCAGGGTGGGAAAATAATCAAGGGAACTCTCATAAGCTGTGAATTTTGAGTAGGCTGCAGATGAGAAAAGCTGAGCAGGAATGCACTTTCTTCATAAAAATAATCAGTCACCATTTCTAAGAACAGATGTAGCTGAAGCAAAAATAAATAAATAAATTTTAAAAAGCAAGATACATTTTGGTAGAAAGTAAAAAAACCACAAAGGCTTGCTCATATCTATTCCTTGATTTCACACAAAACCAAAATCCCGGGCTATTTGATATCATAAATTATTCTGTCCGATTTCCTGCAAGAATTTGAGTGCTAGTTTACATATTCTAATTAATCCCAAAGGAAGATTCAGTATCTTCAGAAGCTTCTCTTTGACCTGTGTTTTAAGAGATAAGTTTATTTTCCCTCTGAATCCTCATTTTCTGCCCCATTTGGAAAGGGAGTAGACCTTTATAACATTCACCAATTGCTATACTTAGTTCCATTGGAAGACTGAGTATTAGGAATAGATCAAAAATATCTTCCTCATACACCTAACATTACTACATCTCTGTCTTCTGAGATGGATTGGATCAGCTGTCAAACTGCACACAGTAACGCTATCCAAATGTCTGGAGCAAAACCAGTGCAACTTGTAACATTGATTTTGGCAAAATAACAATAATAGTGATGCTACTATAATCAGGAATTTTTAAAGTCCTCAAGGATATTAAAAGCTGAAAAAATGCCACAGAAACATTAATAAAAGTAATTACAGTATTTCCACAGAACTCCCAATATAGTTTTCCTCTATAAAAAGATTCAGCATATTAAGAAGCAGTCGATTTAAAATGATAGCTTCATTACTGAGATCTTCCCACTCTTCAAATCTAGTATATTGAAAAAGTCTGAGTAACTTTATCAGCCTATTCTACATCAAGCAGAAGAGGTGGAAACAGAAGCTCACCTGTGCTAAAGCTCTCCTGATGACTTTGCCAATATCTTGTCTCCACTCAGGGATGTCAGGATTGTGGTAGTCCAAGTTAGGAGAAAATGAGAGGAGTTGAGATTGAAAATACTCTGGAATAGAAGAATAGTATTGATGAGAAGATTGAATGGGCAGAACTTAGGGTAGTGCCAAAAGTGTGGATTCAGTAATATCTCCTATTTATTTCAACGGAAACCTCAACAGATATGAAGAGCCCAATAACACTATTTGATAGAGCAAATTCTCAGCTACAAAACATTATTTTTCAACAGTCACCACGGCATTTTCATCAGCATTGAAATGAGCCTGCATGCTGCACTTATAAAAATCTGCAGCTGTGGAGGTGACCCACTGTCACTGCTGTCACTGCTGAAACACTGCACCCACTGCCTCACTGTGCTCACATCCACTGTTTGGTCTCAATAAACGTCCAGCAAGCGTTGATGAATGTCAATAGGTGCCTTTTTTTGATGCATGGAGGAATTCAGTGACACACCATTGCTTCTTAAGCACTTCCATGTCTAACACCATTCTCTCAGACTGCCCCTCCACTGCCATCATAAAGCAGTAACATGTAACGGAACATTAATGGAAGGTTCAATCTTCCAACATACCACCAATATCCACCTCTGACGCCATGGGCCAACAAAATAAAATAGGAGGCATTACTTTTAGAGCAGCCCTCATATTAAAATGATTTAAAGCAAAATAGAGATGAAAGAGTGAAGGAAGAAAAGAGCCTGGCTAGCACCAAGCAGGACAGAAAACTTGCAAATAATGTACTTAGAAAAGAAATCTTGCTCTAATGCCAGCCTGTGGCTTTTCCCAGAAGAAATGGAAGTGAAAAACAAGGGAAGGGAGAAGTCTTGCTTTCATGTTGGTCTTAGGCCACCCAGGTTCAAGTAATTTTGCCACTCAACTTCAACTTCTGCTTACAAAAAAGTTAACTAGTAAATAAGATGGCATCTGCCTGAAATTTGGAAACTGTGTAATTACATGCACTATGGTCTGCAGAGAAAACACATACTGTAAGTAATATGTTTTCAAAAGCAGCCATTATCTGTTTGCTCTCCTGGAGGGAAGCCACAAATGGTTAATTCCCCAACAAATCAGAGCTCAGTGGTGCTAATGACAGGGTAATCAAGTGATGGCTATTCATGAAATGCTTTGAAATTACTTCCTAATTGACTGATGGCAGGAGGAAGAAAAACTTCCTAGACTTCAAATTCACACCAATTTAAAATTTTCTCCAATTCCATCTCTCCTCTGTGGTGTCACTACAGTCCAAGCCTAACATTTATGACCAACACGCACAATGAATTTAGGAGAGTGGGAGATACAAGTTCAGGGTGGGAATCACACTCAGATAGAGATTCTCAGGGTAGAAGACTGTCCTTTCTTTTTGTGCTATGTGTATATGTATGTGCTGTATGTGCTATGTCACACCTTGAAGCACCTGATCTGAAGTCACGTAAATAAGTACCATTAATGATTTTTAAGAAGGTACCAGCTGTAGATCAAGCTAGACCAGCAAGAGTATAAATTAGGAAATCCACAGAACAGCACGGATGTGCCAGCACAGCATTCGTCTTGCATCTTTTGCAAGTTCTGTTCTTTCTTTTTAGACACTGCAATATATTTTTAAATAAAACAAGTATGGAAGAGTAGGCAATCTCTCTCTCGGTTCTTAACCCAGAGCCTGACATATAAAGCTTTTGACATTTGAACTCTCAGTACAACATCCAATTTTTTTTTTTCTTTCACTAAATTCTGCACTATTAGCTACAATTTTTGAAAACCCTCAATAATTCTTCACTGTTAACATCACAAAGGCATACTCATTATTAGAGCCATAATAATTTAACATAGGGCACAGATTAGAACTGGTAACGTAATTTACCAGAACAAATGTTTACAAAAGATGTCCCTTGTTTACATATTCAGACTTGAATTGATCACCAGATTTGGGTTGAGGAAGGACTCCTTCCTTCAGTGAGCTCAGTTTACAATATAGCCTTGTGTATAGGACTATTTGGATGTTCCAACTGCATGAATTACTCTGTGATAAAGTCCCAAGCTTTGGATATTTTAGAAAACAACAAAATTTCTTACATAGTATTTGGAAGCAGAAAGTGAGAAACACACTGGGATCTGCTGGGACCTTCAGTTCGCATATATAAAGATTGAGATCACCTCTTGAATACTCCTGATTTAAGTTTATTCCAGAAACCAGTGGAAAGCTGCAAATTTCACATAACTAAACACTGCATTTTGCAATACCCAAAATATTCAAGCAGAGGTTTACTTAGCATTTGCTAATACTGAGTTTGGATATTTCTAAATCATATCAGCAAATTATTAAAAAGCCATTGCATTGCACAACCAGGCAGTCAATAAATATCTGTTCAGCTGGTAGTTAAAGCTGAACATACAGCTTTCAAGTCATCAGCAGCAAATTTATCTTTAATTACAGAAACAAGACACATGCAGTTCAACCACATAGGGCAACCTCAGTTATTTGAAACCAGGTCCTCAATAAAACTTGCTGCCTAAATAAAGGTTTGTCCTTGAATGCTGGATGCTAAAAACTAGGTGAAATGAAGGCTAGCCCAGAAGAAAATTCTTCTACATACAGGTACAGCACAAACATACCAAACGAGATGCATAGGGATATCCAGTGAACACACAGTGAACCTCCAGCTGTGGTATGGAATATGGGCAGAAATACCAACAATAGAGCCGTTTCTGTCCCATTTCTTTCAAACTCTTCACCTTTATAAAGTGACTATGTGAAAAGAAATCCTGGGTGTATACAGGCTACTTTAGTGACATACCATGTCTGCTTCTTTCCACAACTAGAAAACAGAGGGGAGATGCTCTGCATATATTCTAAAGAGTTTTTTAATTGGAAAGTTCCCAGTCAGGAAGCCAATGAGAGCAAAGCAGAAGCGAGCCATTTCACTACAGTGCTGCACTTACAGATGCAGTTAAATTCTCTATTCAGTTCACTTTGCATTTAGTAATTACAATAAATCTGATCTACTTTGTTCACAGCTAACAAACATTTTACTTTGGAGGTCCCTCTAGGCACTAGGGAGTTCAGAGTTCATTTTGGTTCAACGACAACTGCCTGTTCTTCACTTCTGTATGTTCCCCGACATCTCATTGTAAATGGATGAAGTTACCATGTACTGCGATCTCCTTGGTGTCTTGGATGAGGGTGTTGCCTGCAGCAACCTGCACAGTGACAGTGTTCATCCCCTCCTCGCTGAAGATGTAGGAGATGCTGCTCTCCAGGGTGATGAGGGGCTGCAAAAGGGAAACAAACACAACAAAATCAAAATCAGGGTGCAATTAACTCAGGCACAACAGCCAGCTGAATAATCCACAAGGCCAAAATATCCTTTTACCCCTGGCTGATACAGAGTGCTCAGATCTGCATGTTCTGCTAAGTTCAAAAAGCATGTGATCTGAACATTACCCAATGAGACCATTCCACAGGCTAAGCTTTCTCTCACTTCACTAAATACCTCCTGAAAATTTTTTCCACTGAACTGCAACTCGTTACACTATGAATGCCTCAGCAGAGCACAGCCAGTGATTGCAGAATTAATGCTGCAGAATGCAGTATTGTAAACACACAAGCATGAGCACTCAGCATAGTTGCTTTCTCAGCTGTCCAAAACAGAAGGTTCAACTCAAATCAGCATTTGACTGTAATCCAGAGACACAGTACTTCCTCAAACAACTTCTATTTGTCAGATTCAGTACCAGCCCCTCTCTTAAGAATCATAGAATCATTATGGTTTGAAGAGACCTCTAAAATCATGTCCAACCATCAACCCATCACCACTATGACCACTCACAGAATCATAGTATTATTAAGATTGGAAAAAACCTTCAAAGATCATGAAGTCTTGCCATCAAATCATCACCACTTTGTCCACTAAACCATGTCCCTAAATGCCAACTCTCCACAGTTCCTAAACACCTCCAGGGATGGGGACTCCACCACTTCCCTGAGCTGCCTGTTCCAATGCCTTAACACTCCTTCTGAAAAGAGAATTTTCCTAATATTCAACCCTTGCTAGTCCCACTACACCTGCCTAGGACAATAACTGGACAGGGAGACCACGCCACCATAGTTTGGAGGCACCACCATGCTGTCACTTGGGGTAAGGATGTGGCCAGTAACCCTGTCCAAAGTCACCTTTGGATGTATTAGGAGCTCCCCATAACGTCAAGGACTCAAGCATCTCAGCAGGGTTTGCTCTCACTTACAAGTGCAAATCCACGATCTATCTCAGAGCAACTCTGCTTGGGACAGAGCAGTGGTAGCAAAGATTGTCTTGCCCACGTTTCAAGTCCGTGAGGCATAAGCCATCTTCAACTATTAAGCTAGCAAGTTACGTTAAGAAGACTTAAAACATGGCATAACACCTATAGACACTACTATCTGAACATAGCTGGATGGCTTCCAGAATAAAGCTTAGCAGTATTTGGCCAGTTCCATACTGTGGCAGAGAAGGCTGACTTTATCTACATCTTCTCAAATACATCCTTGACAGCATTACAGCCACCCCCTTTGCACAGGAAATTCTTACAGATACACATCTAGAGGAGAAAAGCGCACCACAATTAGGGAAAGAGATTCACTTATTGAAAATCAAAGGTCTTGCCCTAATAGTGCCTTTGAGCTGACAGCTGGTCTATAGACAAGCCTCTTGTTTGGATTAAACCATTACAATAGAAACAGTGATAGAGTCTCCATTGCAAAAGCACTTAGAGGTCTAAGAGCACAGACAAAACAACTGTACCATTACAGCTGTCCCTTCTCCAAACTGATAGTTTGTCTCCAAAGAAAAATATCCTAAACATTCACTTTCCAGCTCTCACACTTAATCCCATCAAACTGATAATTTGCCTGCATTTCAAAACAGTGACCATTCATGTCATATTCATAGATAAATCAGTTTTCACTGTCATAAAACCAGGCTGGCAAAGAGATTTTTCCCCTGTAGAAAGCCACCTTCTTTTGACCTCTCATCCATTACCTGAAAAAGCAATAAAAGAAAAGCCTGTCTGATCACTGGGATGGCAGCTTGGGGTAGCTCTGGAGTTGCAGTTAACATATACTAAGATACACATCCTGGATGAGCAGAACAGACCTACATTAAAATTCAGTGATATTAGCAATATACTTGGAGGTTACAGGTTGTGATTATGTGCAAAGGCAGAAAAGAGGAACCAATCTGGTCTTTAAAATTACTAATTCCCTTTTGTGTGTGTATGCATGCTGGACATTCCATTATCATGGCTGATTTCACCTCCATCATGGAGTTTTAACATTCAGCCAACTCCTTAATTTTAATTCAGGCACCAAGACCTGGAAATCAACTCTAAATTAAATCAAGTAGTTTAAGGTTCATTTGCTCAACCTATTAGACAGCTGGACACATTTATTAAACTGGACCTGTGTTAATCCAAGCAAATTGGCCTTTGGGTATACTGCAAAAATTAGTACAGTAGAAATTCAGTACAACGACTCCAGCAAGATGTTGAGGGCAACAGAAGGATCTCAGCCAGGTTATTGGAGTGTAAGACAACATTTTCCTGTGCAATAGCACAGAATACCACTGTGAGAATGCGCAGTGACACAAGACACATGGTTTTGCTTGGGATGTCTATGGGCTGATCAGACATAGAAGCTGCTATTCTTCAGCACTGGAATCAGAGTGTAACAATGCCAGACAGTTACTGTGCACAATATTACACACCACATCCCACAGTTCACAAAGAAATCAGTGTGCTCAGTTTTGACCAGTACTGAATGCCACAGTTTGTCCATGAGACACATATCAAATGTCCCAGAAGGAGTTTTGATGTAATTCAGACTACTGTTTCGGGAAGAAAAAAAAAACAAACAAAACAAAAAACAATAAAGCATCTACTGCTGTATCTGCATGTATTGCCATACACTGAGAGCGGCTAAGCAGCACAACTGAAATACACGAGGTAGCTGGAGAGAACACGAAGAATGAATACTGCTCTGGATCTTTAATTGTCTGTAGATAAGAGGAGCCACCTCCTCTGATCTGTATCTCAATGTAATTCAATAACACATAAAACCACTCAAAGGAATTAAAATTTTAGCTACTCCACATACAGCTATGTCCAAATCATCTACGCATCTACACCTGCCTATACTCCACTGAAATTTGAGCTAGCTGATAGCTTAAGTAACAGATCCTATTTACGAGAGAGATCCAAACACCATGACAGATGGATGAAAATCCTTAGCAAACAAAATTGGTTTTCTCCACCTTTTCTATACTAATTTCTATTTCAAAAATTCTTCTACATTAAGGACAAAAGTCGTGGCAGAATAACTATGACACCTAGATTGCCTTCAATATAATAGAAAATGACATGACTTAATTTGCTTCTTATAAATAAAAGCAGATTCTAAATTCAAAAATAGTGGCAGTACAATTCAGTGCTGCCACTATTTTTTATGGAGGATAGTGCCTGTGTCAGCTGTCTCACACCTGAAGCTTGCATCAAAAGCTGTCACTAACATGCAGTTCCACTCTCTCCACTAGAAAACACAATCACAACTTGTAGATTCACTTACTTTAATTATTGATAGAAAAAGTTTTTCATGTTAACTTTTTGCCAGCATCTTCAACAATCCCTACAAAGAATTCTCATCTCTATTTATCTATCTATCTATATATCCAGCATATGAACAATAGTCACAAACAGAGCTTCTCAAGCTTGTAACTTGAAATTCTGGATACAACTGGTTATTTGTGTGATTCTGTTTGAACACCAACAGCTTTAAAGTATTGTGTTGGAATGTAGTGTTATATACAGCACACTGGTACATAATGGAAACACCCATGTTTATTTGAACACTGGCAGTTTTTAAAAAGTGTTGAAAGTCAGTATTATCCCATACATAGAGATATATAATTCAGTTACATTGCAAGTGAACTCTGGTAATAACAGTGGTCTTCAGAGCTCAGTAGGGCAGATAACAACCAGATGTAAAAAAAAGTAACTAATTCTAAGAACAATGTGAGAGAGGAGGAAAAAGATACACGGAGCTGAAGTGTAAAGTAATAGCAACCTTTTTTTAGAAAGTAAAAAGAAGAAAATAACATAAAATAAGCAATGACATGACGTTTTCATTGGGGTTAAGGGAATTCCCTGCCCTGGTACAACAAGCTTAGCAAATAAATGCATATCAAAGGGCAACCGTACCTTGGTGCTGTTACCAAACCACCAGAAGTAGGTAAGTGTGCCTGCTTGACTGGGCCAAACTACTGCAGTAATGTTGATATCTTTATTCCTGATAGCAACAAAAGGAACACTCAGATGGACGTGCTCCACTGGACCTGTGGGAAGAGACAGTTGATTATTAGAGATTCTGAGTTAAATCTTCCCAACTTAGTTGTAAACAGCAAGGATTCTTCTCTTAAATGAATCAAAACACTGTCAGCAGTGAAACTCTATTATAGACATACAAATGAATTTCTGAAGTCAATAAGCAAAAGATACTAAATTAATAAACAAAATCACCCTTTTTTTCCCCACTCAATTCTTGATGAACCAAAAATGTGCACTTCTGACAGTGCTAAGTTCAGACAGGATCAGGCCTGAAGACATTTTTTTAAATGCAGCCTGAGGGAGAACAATAAACTTGTTTTGCGCAGGATAGGGCAGGCTGCTGTTGAAGTCTTGATGGAGTTGTAGATGCTCATGTTCACTGCAGGGGAGTTGGACCAGATGAACTTTAAAGATCCCTTCCAACTCAAAAGATTCTATGATCCTATGACAGGACACAAGAGACAAAGAAAGTGTTTTGTTTAAAATCTATCCAGTAAGCTAAGATTAGTGGGCAAACCACATTAACCAAGTTGGCTTAAACCTGATTACGTAAGAGGTATTTATATATGACTTGATTAAATATGCCTTCACAGTTCCTCTTTAGAAGGTATTTTAATACCTTTACTTTACCATTTACTTTCTTTCTTGAACAGTTAGTTAAGGTTCACTCCCAGGAACAACATTTTCCATCAGATGCTGTGAAGCATTGGCTTTCTCTAACCCTGTTATCTTTTGGGTTCAATGTAAATTATATCTATTAAGACCAAATGTCCAGAATAAGTCCCGTGCAAGAAGTCCAGAATTAAGAAGAAAATTCCTCTTGCCAACCCCAACAAAGAAGAGTAAAAAATATTCAGGTTTTTGGTTTGTTTTTTTCAAAGCTTTTCCTTCTATCTCAATTTCTTCCTCCTTATCAAATATGCCAGTTTTGCTTATACTGAATTCCAGCTGGTAACTGGTGTGTTACTGAGCCCTTCTTGAATGGTACCTTTTAATATACAACAAACTGATAGACTATCACTATGAAAAGGAAAGAATGAGTAAGAAAGGAGTTTTCTTTTCTAATATAAAATATTAAGTCGAGGAAGCACAAAATTGCTGATTTTAACTGAGATTATCTAGTTATGTTACCTCTCAGCTTTTCAAATATGAAATGGGGATATTAATTACTTCACCTACTTGAATTACAAGAATACTGCAAAGCAAGAGCTGTTCTTTTACCAACAGAATATAGAGCTTGAAGGACAGAAACATATTCTAGATTTTGGCTCTCAGTTTAATTCCCCTTTTCCTAAGGGCTCTACCAGCAAGATTTCTGAAATTTGCCCATAGGAAGTACATAGGATTCCCATGAAGAGCAGGTTCCCCCAGATATCTTCTGACAGTGCAGTAAGAAGAAAAATGCTAAAATCTTGCCTTCCTTTAAAAGAGGGGATGAACAGTTTGAAAGTAGATTCCAAAAAGTTGAAAAGATGACTGCTCTCCATTAAGGCTAAAGGAGAGAAAACTACTGTTGCTTGAAGCCCAGGAGCTCCTTTATCTCTCTCCTTTTTTTTTTCAAGCACAAAGTTCCAGCACCAGACAGACATTACACCAAAGGTGATTTATATAGCTGCCATTCTGCCTGTACAGTTGAGCTTCAAGGGCAAATCTCCACTACTGACTAGTACATTAAAATATATTAAAAGTCTAGTACTATTTTTTTTTAAATTTAATTCTCACAGTTAGTGTGAATGTAAATGTCTGGAAAATACTTCCCTAGAGATAATGATAATAAGCTGGCCATCTTAGAAGGCTACAGAAGTCAAAGAAGAGAGATCTGAGAAGCTGAGGGAGAAGAGGACACAAATAAGCCTAGCAATTGCCCCTCTTCTGCATTCTGTTCTAAAATCCTCAGCATGGAACAGCAGTTCCTGGGAGAAAAATCAGATAATCTTTACAAAGTTCGTTGTTATTACCAGGTAACCATCACTTTTGTCAGCTAATGGTCCAAGGTGAAGGAAAAAACAGTTAATGCTCTAATAACAGGTTGTAAAATGCAGCCATGATTGACTTTGAGGGAATTATGAGCATAATAAAAGCTTCCAGGAACATTTATTCTTTCAAGCAAGGAGCCTGAGATTTAAAAGAAGAAAATAGTTCTCACATTTTGGAATTGTCGGACTTGTTTCCAGTGGGAAAGCTCAAGCACAAGACAAGCAGAATAGAATACTTTCTGACTGGCTCTGGGAAAAGATGGACATGTCTGGAAGCACCATTAAGACCACAACCAAAGAGGTACATCTGAACACAGATTCAGTTGCCTATCCAAGAGAAATAGTAGTCTTACAGCAGGACAAAGAACCGAGACCTTCCTGGTCTCATCCTGGGTTCCTTCCTCCCTTCTGAGGCTTTGATAAGGTCAGTCAAGGGCTCTACAATTCTGCTTGTGTGTCAGGTGGAGAGAAATTAGACTCATCTATGTAACAGCAATGGAAAGTCAGAAGCACACATCAAATGCATGAAGCACGAGTATCACAGCAGTTCTCAGTACATCCATATCCTAGGAAATACACTCATCACAATGATTTTTGTCTTATTTAATATGTGCTGAAAACATATAAATACTGAGTAAAAATGCTGCAGATTAATCTAAATCTCTTGGTATCAGAAGCACATTAAAATCACATATCTGGATTTTGTTTCATATGCTGTTTTACCTCTGACCTTTTCAAAATCCTTCTCAAGCTTTTCTCTGCACATGCAGACTGTAAATACACTTTTATACATGCTACTTGCAAAGTAGCATGTATATAAATGAGGTTGCATGCACTCCTAGGCCCCACTGAAGCTGCAGGGATTTTCAATGAGGTTAGGATTTTGCCCAAGGAATCTAGCAGGAGGAAGTACTTACAGACCACATGCAAAAAGAGGACAGCAGTGTCAGAGCCCAAGCTGTTTTCTGCATATGCTGTCACCTGGAAGATTCCAGCACTCTTATATACATGCCGGATGCCATCCTCAACAGGGCTGAAATTTGCATAGGATACCGCGATGCCATCCCCAAAATCAAGTTGAATATTTGTCCTCTGGAGATCACCCTGCAACAAAGAAGGTTGGATTAGGGAACTGGGCTCATAAGAGTGATTAATATTACATTCTATCCCACTGCTCAGCTCCATTTCATCAGTGTGGACACAAACTCATGACTTTACTAAAAAAGTCAAGCTTCATTCTGCCAGATCCAAAAGGGGCCAGATTCAAATCAGTGCCAGCTAGCTACTTATTATTAATGCTAAGAGTAGCTGAACATTTGCAGCTGTTACTCTGTCATCTTGGATTTAGAGATTTTGAGAAAGTAGAATGTCAAAGATGTATATATCAATGGGATCATATTTGATTATTCTGGTACAATGCATGGTTGGGGATTATGTGTCACTGCAAAGGGCAGGACTTTGCACAGCCCTTTGCTGAATGGGTGACATCCAACAAGCACTTTCATCAGAAGCAGCAAGACTGGAGGCACTACAATGATGGGAGGCTAGATGCTAATTGTTAGATGCAATTCCCAGGCATAAACAGAAGCCTTGGGAACATTCTGGAGACAGGTTAATAACTGATGATACTGACATACTTGGATCTAGCCTAACCTAGTTTTCAGGCTTCCTGCATAGTCAATGGAAAAGAGAAAAAGAAAGGAAACAGACCAATACATTCTATTCTAAGATAACTGAGACAGGTGACACGATTTATCTTCTGCAAATATCCATCTCTGTACCCCTATGATAAAAAGTCTAGATAACTAATTTCAGCTAGACATGTAACTTCTGGACAGCAGAATTTATAAAAGTTGAGTCCCACAGAGATGACTGATAGCTTTTGTCTAATGCCAGTCAACACAGATTGGGCCCGGTGATACACAGAAAAATGCAAGAGAAGATGAGAAAATCCCTACTAAGATTACTGTCAGTGATAGTTATTAAATGAAGGAGAGAACAGCAGACAAGAGATTCCAGCATTGCAGGTATTGTCTAAAAGCATCAGCTGCACTGCTTTAGTTTAAATTACGTTTTAAACCACCGCAGTTGAACTATAGAAGTGTCTGCTATTTCAGCTTCTTGGATTCCTACTACGTATTTGTTCTCAGCTGACTAAAAGTAACACAAAACAAGTCTCATTTAAACAGATCTAAAGCCCAGCACAGCAATTTCACTGAAGTGAAATAAAATTACACCCTGATAGTACCTGTGCAGCTTTCTGTACATATATAAAGCTGTATTAGCTCAAATAATTTATCAGGAAAAGGGCTCCACTGTATTTACCCTGGGTGAAAAAGATACCACTACCTCTTAAAGATGATCCCAGCTGTACTGATGATTTCTCACACATCAGTTCCAGAGTAACAAAAAACAACAAATTAAAAATCTCTGCTTCTAAATTTATGTCAGGCTTTTTTTGTTATTTTTACTGTTGTTTTTAAAGGAAATGTGGCAGTATTTCATAGCCATCTCATAAGTCCGATTTGCTGTAAGCAAACAGGGTTAACATCAAAGCTAATGTCAGCTCCAGTCCATACTGATCTAAGCAGGGAAGTAACCATATAACTCAACTCACAGCCAGTTCTGATGTACTTCCAAGCCCTTCACAGGCAGGTCAGACCTTGCACAGTCCTCCATTTGCTGGAAAAGTCAGAATTCACAAAAGTCTCTGGGCCAGTTGTTGCGCAAAAGAAAGCACAGCTTCATAGAATCACAGAATGGTTAGGTTGGAAAGGACCCCAAGGATCATTAAGTTCTAACTCTCCTGTCACACACAGGGCCATCAACCTTCCAAATCTGGGCCACGAAGATGATCAGGGGACTGGAGCACCTCCCTTATGAAGACAGGCTGAGGGAGCTGGGCTTGTTCAGCCTGGAGAAAAGAAGGCTGCGGGGTGACCTCATTGCAGCATTTCAGTACCTAAAGGGAGCCTACAGAGGGGAGGGGAATCAACTCTTTGAAAGGGTTGATAACTGCAGGACAAGGGGAAATGGTTTTAAGTTGAGGGAGGGAAGATTTAGGTTCTATGTCAGGGGGAAATTCTTTACAGAGTGAGTGGTGAGGTACTGGAACAAGCTGCCCAGAGAGGTTGTGGATGCCCCGTCCCAGGAGGTGTTCAAAGCCAGATTGGATGGGGCCCTGGACAGCCTGGTCTAGTATTAAATGGGGAGGTTGGTGGCCCTGCATGTGGCAGGAGGGTTGGAGATTCATTGATCCTTGAAGTCCCTTCCAACCCTAACCATTCTGTGATTCTGTGATCTGGTGCTAGACCAGGCTGCCCAGGGCCCCATCCAACCTGGGCTTGAATGCTTCCAGGGATGGAGCATCCACAGCCTCTCTGGGCAGCCTGTTTCAGCACCTCACCACACTCTGAGTAAAGAACTTCCCTCTGACACCCAACCTAAACCTTCCCTCCTTAAGCTTAAAACCATTCCCCTTTGTCCTATCACTATCTTCCTGAGTAGGCTTCCTACAAAAAATGTACAGACTAGATGAAGTGAAGACACTGACAGGAGAGTTTTAGATCTGACAGCACCAGATTTCTACTAAGCAGTACTTTTCAGGCTTACCTGTGTGTAGAAGAACACACAGTTTTCAGCCTGGATTCTGACCGTGAATCCCTCTGCCATTAATGATTTTTTCTATACAAATAATAATGTCAGCCCTGACAGAAGCAGGATGTAGTGTTTTGCTACTGATTCCAGTTTCAAAAGTACACCTGATCTTATCCTCTGGATGGAAACACTGGCAGCACAGACTATAGACCAGACTACATTGCATTAGGTCTTTGAGACCAGAGCATGCCCCACAAATTTTGTCTTGTCTGCATTAACAAATCAGGGTGGAGAAATGGTATTTTAAATGGGATGATTTTGCCTTGAGAGTACATCTGGAGTCTTCAAGCACATACCCATAAAGTATAGCTTATTATGTGGGTTTTCAAATATGGGCATTTGATTACAGGTGCTAGATATCTCTTCTTTCTTGCACCTCCACTCCCATTTCATACAGGCCAGGGGAATATTGCTATTGACTTTATTAGGAACCAAAAATTTTCAACTCTTTCCTATTAGGACATTAAAATTATAGTGGAAAACAAAAAGAAAAAACAGAAATAGAGTAGAAATAACAGCAAAACCTATATCTATAATACTGAGTAGCCAATAACGTTGTTTCAATAGAGAGGTTTCTTTTTAAGTCATTCAACAGAAATCTCTAACAGGGACAAAATTACTCACTTGGGATACGCAGTTATTTGATAGAAAGGCTCACACAGCTTGTTAAGCCCTTCAAAACTACTTCTCGAGGGAATGTACTAAGACCACAAGCTCATCTCATATGAAAGACGCTGAACAGAAGATAAAAATCAGATCTGGGCTGGATTCATCACTGGTGACCTCGGGCTGTCACTCCTGTACCTATCAGGAGCTCTCCTCTTTTGCCATGCAATTCTATTTTCTCCTTGCTTCTCCAATTTGATTCTATTTGAAAAGAGAAGGTTTGAAGCAGAGAAAGAGGAAGTGACTTCTTGTGGCTAAGTACCACCTGATTATGAGAGTTTGGTCTTCAATGAAAAGCTAGCCCATCACACAAATTTTTTCTTTCTCTTTTCCATACCTCCGTATCCATAATAAAAGAAGTGTTAGCCCCACATACAATGTCAGACATTCTGGAATGAATAAATTTAAATTAAAATAGAAGCTGTTGGAGACGTTTCAAATGGATAAAATTAATTGCTTTCTATGTATAATCAAGAGGCACTTTTATTGCTTTAAGCCCCATAAGCTACCAAAAGCTCTGAGCTAAGGGCTGTCACAAAGACTGGAGCTCTGTATGCAGGCATCAATGGGCATGCAAATGGTAGTAGAACAGGCGGAGAAGAGTATTGCCACATAATGGCCTTCCAAAGTCATCACCCCAACATGACCCTGGAAAAGTTTTCTTATCTGTATACATAAATAATATATTTTGGTCATGAAACCTCAAATAACCCACATAAAGGCAAAGATCGGGGAAGAGCAGGCAGAGTACTGAGATCAGAAACAAAGCAAAGCAGACACAGAAGAGGCTTGGGAGGAAATTTTTCTTCCCATTGCATTCAGAAGCACACAATCTTGTTTCTGCTGAATCTAAAGTTGTTCCTCTAATGAAGCTCTCAAACTGTGTAAAAATATGGCACATCTGCGACTACCTCTTTCTATAAGCGTGGTTCAGTAATCTACTAATAGATGTTCAGAGCTCTAATACTTGCTCAGACTTGTACTTTGAATAGTCACTGCTTGCCTTCTCAGCTCACTTGCATTTACAAACCTGTTATCAAGCTTTGCCATCACCTTGTAATTACTGAAAGAGGGAAGCTGTGTGATGGCATAAACAGAAGACAGTGGAACCAAACACTTCACTATCTGGAGCTGCCACCTAAACAATTACTTAAGCCTGAGGGGCAGGCTTTCAGAGAGGAGCTGAGGATATACAGGAAAGATCAAGTTAAAAAAAAGAAATTCACAGACCTGGTCAAGAATACAAGTCCTTTAACAGCATACTGGCAGTCTTAACTCTTTGTGCTCAAACTCAAACAAAAAGCAGAAAAGGCTCTTATTTCCTCATGTTTCCCTGCATATATATGCAGAGGCCTCACAGCACAGCCCCATACCTCTAAAAACAAAGCAAGATCATCTGTCAGTGCATTTCTTTGTCATTGCCACACACATATCCTGAATTACCACTGTGAACTAAGACTGAATGTGCAAATCCCGAGAAATACTGTTTTCCAGTAACTACAATAAAACATTATTTTATCATTGGACAACATCAAAGTCAGTCACACAACAGTACACTGTGGGTGTATGTCTTTCTAGGAGGTAGAAAAGAACTGATGGCTAAACACAAAGTTGCTGGTCAGGATTAGTCTGGAGGAGTAGAAGGGCTGAACAGAGGTCACAGAGAAAGACTCAGTTGCAACAAAACCCCCAGCAGACTGTGCAGAGAAAGTGAATTAATCTCTACAACAGTAAGGGATGCAATAATAAAGATTTCTCCAAAAATGATTTCTTTCAATTGTTGAGGAATATTTTGATGACAACTCATTTGTTTTGCTGACTTTTCTTTCAGTCTCAGGTTCATACTGATAGACTGAAATACTTTTCCCCAAAATCTCAGGCTGTTTTATATTTTCCCCTTTTAAAATGACCTTTTATTTTAAGTAACAAACTCAACATACAGCGCTCTGTGGAGTAAGCTGTTCACCCACAAAAACGTGTTCTTGCAAATACCCTTTCCTTAGGACAAAAAGTGTTCCAACAAAATGTTTTTCAACAAAGGACAGAGTCAACACCCTCACATATTTATTCAGCAGCCTCTCTGTTCTCTGAAGCTTGTAAAGGCTCCACTTTTCAGCTACTTTGACTGCTGCCTTATTCCCCATCTGTTTATCATTCTTTGTACACAGCAGTTCCGCTTGATTTCCTTAATAAATTACTACTAGATTCCTAATTTTTAGATTATGTCTGTTCTTTTCTGAACTCCCACTCACTAGTGTCTATACAAATCGCCTTACCATGTCAAGTCTGCAGAGTATAAAGGAATCAGCCATGTAGTCAAGAAATCCCTTTGTATAAAACCAGAGCTAGCATGAATCTCTGAGGAAGTATGTAAAGAAGTCCTGTCAGATTAGTGTGGTTCCAATGAAACACCTAGTTACTGGACAAGTCTTTAAATTAGTAGAAGTTTATTGTTTAAAAAATAATAAGAAATCACATGAAAAAATACTTCTCCATGTCCAGACTTAGAGTACCTTATATTCTTGAAGGTTTATGTGGCCAATGTAGTCTACCCTCCTCCCTGCACAGAAGTACAGTAACTGCAAACAGAGCAATCACATAAGCCCCTACACATCAAATCACAGACCAGAAAAGGCAAAAATATTTTGAGAAAAACAGTCCGAAGGCATACAAAATGCCCTAGCTACCTAACTGTCTACCGAGCCACAAGACTACAGTGGCAAAGGTTGCAATGTATGTGTTCACCAAGCAAAGGGATATTCGATTCAAACCACGGGAAATACCTCAATGTTTTGATGCTTCAATCACCAGCATGACACTGTATATTTGTGCTACTGTTTGTGCTACTATTCCTAAAGGAGGAATCCTATCAGATTAAAAATAAAACAAATACACATTGGGGAACTTGGAGGTGGATTGAGGAGGCTCCATTCCTACTGCAAAGCAACAATGTTTAAACATCCCTCGCTGCTTTCCCTGAGCCTGAACACTTCCCAGCATTCTTAACCTTTCCTAACAATGCTTCACCTAAGATGGAACTAAAGGTTAGCAACCCAGAAACTGGGAAATGGTAAGCATAAAGACTCTATCTCTGACTCAACAACTCCCAAAACTGCAGCTCACTGGAAGCAGCAAGAAGCTACTGGGAAAATAAGATTTTCACCGTATCACCAGATCTGTCATTCTTCAACAGCGTCCTTCACTGGTAAGCAAGATAACCAGGCAAATACATATATGAATTGACACAATATTATTTGCATCTGTGTTTCATGTACAATGCTCTCATAAATTCCCCCAGGTCTCAGTAACATTCAGAATTCTGTAACCTTGCCTTTTCCTCTTAGTTGTCTGACAGATGAAGGGAAAAGAGTATCAGTCCTGCCATGCTGTGAATGACTTGCTGAGTTTGGAAACACACCTCTTCCATAAGGATGATGAAGGTGGCATTGTGCCCCTGCTCGGTGACCAACTTTCCATCGCTGGTGACGATGTGCAGTCCTCGAGGTGCTTTTCCAGGGCACTTCTCCATCTTGGCCTTATACTTCTCCCGCAAGCCATCTGTGCAGTTGTTGGACACAATTCTTCGGTATCTGGGGAGCAGAAATGAAAGGAAATTGGGCCAGGCAATGGCCCAAGGTGGAAAGGTTTCTTTTTTGTTATTTGCCCGTAATAATGTATGCATTTCCTCAAAGGCTAACTGCCTGTATGACTCCCTGACTGAAAGGAAGAATCACAAATCTAACACCTTATTAAGCCAGAGAAAACAAAACAAATCACAATCCAGCCTTCTCCAGAGGTTCTCAGCAGCACCACAGAGAACAGACACTTATTATAGAGGTCCATTACTCTGTGTTTTTAAAAGACTGAGAATTTCCCCAATTTGCTATGCCTGCAGGATTGCACCCTGCATCCCAGCTTTTTATTACATTGTGTCTGCCTCCATTCTGCTAGTAAGAACTTGGAAGGATCTGATAATGGCTTTGTCCAGTTCAATGTTAAAATTATTCATGGAAAAGGTTTTTCTCTTGAATCTGCTTGGAAGATATTAGCAAATTTGCAAGATGCTTAACTATTCCCAGTGCTGTTGACAGAGATTAACCCTTTCTGGTAATTTCATACTAAAAGATAGGGTTGGCTGAGAAGGTCCAGATTCCAGCAATTTTATTCTTGTCCTCTGTCCAGAAGGCCACAAGCAATCACACTGGCCAGTGCCTTCATTACATCCCATATTTATAGCAACCTTTGAGATGAAAGGGGATAAGGGGAATGTTGTTTCTGAAGCAAAATGACTCCAGACTCACAGCAGCCACATTTTCTTCAGCCACTCCCAAATATCAACCTTAAATCACTCTGTCCATAATAGATAGGCATGCAGAACCCATGATTTAGAAGCAGTCCTGTAAACTCTTTAGGGCCTGCAGTGCCTGAGGAGGAACATCACAGTTTTGCATCAAGTGCAACAACATTTAGATTATCACCCACACAACAGAATAACATTTGCAAATGATACTACCATAATAGACCAACATTTGCTGTATGTTCTGGGTATAACCAAGAGAACCCAGCACATGTGTTTTGTCTGAAATTTCACTGCACTGTGTATACAACGTGAAAATAGCAGGGGGAAAAAAAATCACAAGGTGAAAACTGTTCATTTTACCCTTACCAAAAGCTATAATAAATAAGAGCTTTAAAAAAAGAAAGAGGTTTAATGAAATATAGGGCGAAATACCATGAACCTGCTCTTTTAAATTTTCAACTTTCTCTCAGATGCACCTTCTGGATTTGTGTTTTAATTTTGAAGCAGAGGAGCTTCAATTCTAGGCTCCAGAGATTACATATCACTTGATAGCAATACAATATCTACATGTCACTTATGTTAATGTGCTTCTCCCTGTCTCTGAAGAATGAGGCAATGTTCCATATAGATGCAGCTGCAAACATTACCACACGAGTAAGATTGGACAACAGCCAAGCAAGATGTGGAGGAAAAGGTCAGACCAGGTTCTCTTGTCTACCAAAACCAGAGAGCTGTCAATGTTCACTTACCCAGTGCTGTTCAGATAGCTTTGACCAATGCTGCAGTCCTTGGATAGGGAGGATGGACTGAACCAGAAGGCTGGGATACACTGGTTGTTGTTGTACCTCTCATAGCCGTAGTCACTATGGAGACAATAAGTCACGAGTGTATTTCTGTTCCTATTCACTGGATTTAGCTCACCTTTAAGCAGTGCTTCTGCTCTCCAGTGTGTGTGTTGGCAGCTCTGGATGGCACAGCATTGCGGATTAGGATCATTCCGAGACAAAGCGCCTGATTAGTTTGTGAAACCTGACAACACCAGAACTACCAACATTGCAGAACACCAGTGAACTTCTGTTTCTGTTGGCATCAAAACAAGGACAAGGATTCATAAGAAAAATGATATTGTTAATTTTTCTCCCATTAATTAATAATCAATCATATTTGTTGGGTTCTTTTGGTGCACATGCTTTTTACAGTCTTTGCTTTTAGAATAATTCAGACTAACTCTGCAATGATGATACTTCTTCACAACGAAGTGCTTTGGAATATGAAACAGTAGGAACACTTCTTGAACAACTAGCTTAGGTATGTCTATAAACATGTATGTTAATGGCTCTTTGACCAAGCTAAGGCTGGCCTATTAAAAAAATAGCTTATGTTTTTCCAACTCTAAACTTAAACAGCACAGACAATACAATATCGAAGGATTAAACAGTATTGTTTTAAGTGAGGAAGTAATCCAGAGTACTGATGCTTCTTTAGATCACCGAAAAGTAGAACTACGCCTAATTGCATTTAAGACTATTTTTACAGCTTCCTTTGCATGCCAATACAACGATGAAGCAATGGGATTAATCCAAAGCTTTCCACAAGCTTTAATAGGCTCTCAATTGAGTTTGTATGCATATCCTTTATTGGCAGGCCGGATTCAAGGGGTAAATAAAAATGGAATTTAGATTTTTGCCTAAAGCAGGTTAACAAATGCCAATAAATTAAGCCTATGTGGAAACACAGATACTGCAGAAGTCACTGCCTTGAAAACACTCCAAGCACTTTAGGACACTCTTGGCTTTATCCTTTCCCCTGTTCAGGGCCTGAATTGCCAGCAGAATGTCTCCAGGAGGAGCTTTGGCGAGACAAAATTGTGTTATGTCTCCAGTGACCCCAGATGCTACTTTCTTTTTTGGAGGGCAAAAATTCTGCAAGCTACTTTAAAAGGTTCAGAGATTCCCTAATGCTCTTTCCCTCAACATTCAATTTAATCATTCTCAGTGGGTCTGACCTGCGCAGTCAAAAATGCCTGGCAGTGACTTGGTAATTAAAAATATTCAGGAGGAGCTGTACTTTGCCCCAAAGAAGAAAAGAACTGCATAAATATTTAATAAAATTAAAGACAACATTGTGGTATGCCCTTAAGGTTCTGCGCTTGTTCATTAACTTCTGGTAAATGTATATTAAAACCTTGTGTGCTGCCCACCTTCCTTCTCATGAGCCCCAGGGTTTGCATAAGTTAAAGAAATAATCAAGTCCAGCTGCTGTGCTGTCGTTTTCAGGAAAGCTATCTTGACAGAGTAAATAAAGAAGCAGGAGGAGAGAAAAGAAAGATCAGTAAGCATTTTAATAACACTTCTGAGTTCATTCTGCCATTCTCTGTCAAAAATGGCAAAGCTTTTATTTTTAAAAATGACGGTGAGGGTTGGAAGAAATCACCCTTGACCTTGACTTGTGAGTATTTGTTGAATTGCGACCCTGGATTACAGTTTTATGCCCCTGAAATTCAGATTAGCCTCATATCTAACAGCAGAAAACTGATATCACTGCTAGATGAGGCAGACAGGGGCAAAGGCTCTATGACCAAATGAGAAGGAGAACAGTTGTCACAGCTTGTGCTGTAGGGCTCCTACAGACATTTGTTCCTTCCGCACAGCTCTCAAAGACAGGTGTGATCAAACCTCATAGCGTGGGATGCTCTGTAAATAGAACAAGCCTCCAAAATTACTTACTGGAGAAGACTGGAGTCAGTCTTTTAGGACCTGCTGGTGACTGTACTCACACAACACAGGCTGTCAGCCCCTCTCCTTTCTCTGGCTCTCCATGGGATGTACTCAGTTCACAAGTAAGAGACCAGTTGGTGTTTCCAAGAACAACTGATGATTGCAAACCCAGTCAGACAGGCTTAGTAGATATCTTCCTTTTCAAAAGCACCAAATGAAAGAGTAGGAGCAGTGCCTCCAACTGTAGATATGTACAGTAGAGGCATATTTCTATCAGATCCCCCGTATAGAGCCTTCTTCTAGTCAGCAAAGAGAAGAGGTGCTCCTCAGTACCTGCCATTCTCATGTGAACACCCAAAAGGCTGATGAATCATATCCTAGAATAATGTGTATCTTGTCACTAAAAGACTACCTCATCCTTTAGAAGTCAACAGTCAGAGAAGATGAGTATATGCCTCTCCTCTTTGAAAATCATCTTTAAGAAAAATTGAGCTTAACACCCCATTAACAACACTGTTAGCACTTTTAGTTTGTTTGGTTTTTTTTTCATTACAATTGCCCCATACCTTCTTCCAGTCAGCCCTTAAGAACTAGCATCAAATCCTACCCTTAATGTGAAGCTAGTCCTTCTGATTCTCCATTAGCAAAGGAGACAAATATACAATTACAGATGTTAGTTGGCAGTGCAGAGTCTGAAACAAAAAGCAGCTTGCTGTCCTCTAACTGCATCTCTTATGCAGGATTGGCAAGGTTAGTAGCAATATTCTCTCATGTTAGTGGGAAAATTAAGCAAAAATGATACTAAACGCGTGCAAGGAGCAATTAAACAAAAAGGTGCGTTCTGATGCAAACACTTTTTGAGGCAGAACAGCATTTAAGGCCAATTTAGTTTTCCACTTCAGCTTAGAAAATATAAGCTTCACTGTGAAATTATAAAGCTGGTGAGGCACAAAGCAAAGAGCAAACTCATAAGCCTCTCCAGAGATTAGTGCTTGGTGCGGCTCAGAGGCATATGCCAATGCCAAGGGCAGATACTGCAGGGCAAGATACTTTGTTCATCCTGTAAGTTCTCAGGATGAGAACAAAGGGAAAGATCTCCTGAGTCAAGCTAAGGAGTCTCAGACGTAATTTTGGCATCAGGAACAAATTAAGCATCCATCCAGATAAGATGAAAATCTCTGCTCTATTTCCCTGAACACCTTACAGAGACAAACTACTCCAATATTCAATAAATCACTCTTGTCCATATTTTTATTCATTTTTTTCTGTATTTCAGTGTGTTCACAATCTAAAAAGAAAGAAGTCTCAGCTAGCCTAGGTCCAAATAAGTGTGCAGACCTTGTGCCTCACATTCCCTCAGGCTGAATTCAAAGATAAGTGAAGTTTTCATGAATCACACTGGTACTAAATCAGACACTGATCCTGATAAACAGCTATAAAAATGAAAATCAGTTTTCTCAGGGTTATTTTCAACCTCATTTAAATGATGTTCTGATCATGTAGGCTCAGACATCACAGCTACTGACAGTCCTAAATCCTTCAAGTATTGCCTATCATGGGCTCCCCATAGGATATCCTTGTACAGAAATCCTGGACTGTTACATATTTCTCTAACTCCTGTCCCTGAGCACATAAGCATATAAGCAGTATCAAAGAGCAGTTCATTATTTCTCTGTTTATATTTTTAAGCTGCTTTCAAAATGACCTTACAGCAGTTCAGAAATAAAAGCCCCATTAAATTAGAAATACTAGCACTTATGCAAAACAAGAGGCTACATCTGATAAGGTTGGGCTGTACAATCACATCACTGAGGCATGTTCCGAGATTTATCAACAAAACACTGCTAAAAATGCACAAAAATGGTTCCCCAGAATTCAAAGGAATAATAATCTAAAATGTGTACGTTTTGCTAGCTTGCTCCCAAGATATTCAATGACCTTTGAAGTGAGTATAGAGAAAATTCCCTTTTCCTACTATAAAGGACATGCTTTGGACCAAAGAGAATAGTCCTGGCTGTCACTCTTTTAAAAACGATGGATGTAGGAATGTCAATCAGTACTCGCATTTTTCTACTTTTGAATTCCAGGCTTGGATTTCTCACAGAGATTAACAAAAACCCCCTGCAAACAATAGGGATGCATCTCTCACATGGTGGATATAAGAATCACATATATGCTACATGGTGCAGTCAAATTCACAAAGCTGCATGAGACCCCGTTTCTCCCTCAGGTTCTTTGTTGAGGTGGTAGTTCAAACACTGCCAATGCTACAAGAAGAAGCTCTGCAAAATTTACCAAAATTACACACTCACCATTCAAAGTCCCCTTGACCACAGATACAGGGTTCAGACACCACAGTTTGGGAATAGTCTCGACCCAGGGAACATTGAGATCCAGGCTTGCGTTTTTTATAGATCTTCCTCTCTCCCATGACACAAGGTTCCCCCTTTGGCAAGGATAAGGAGGAGAAAGAAAAACAGAGAGTTGTAGTAGCACCTGGGCCCTAAACCACGCATTTTAACAAGGAAACAGAAGACAACAAAAGCATGCATTTACCACAGGGAGAGTTGAGAGCTTAAGAGTCTAGCTGCCTTTCATTACTCTTGACTCTGAAAACTCAAAAAGCACCTTGGGAGTACCCACAAGCACTGTGTTCAGCACTTGAGTCGGGATGCTAGCCACAGTGCACCCATAATGCCTGAGTATGCAAGCCATCACCTGGTTCATGTGGTATTTCAGAAGGCACCCACTACAGCTTTTAGTCCTATGAATTATCCTGAGAAGAAATGGGAATGAACCGCTAGGTTTCTTTTACATGTCAGATAACACTGATAATGGGAAGAACTGCTTGAGTCTGAAACCCAAAATCAAGTTGTCAGTCTCAGGAGTCCTGGCTCCCCTCTTCTTTCTCTGGTAGATCTGGCTTCACTACAGGCTTCAAGTAATTTTGATGGCATGTTACACTTGGTTTTGTGCACACAAAGTTTTTCAAGAGCATTACTGTGTATACCTTATCTAAAAGAAATGTTTGACATTTTGGCACGTTGTTACAAGCAGAATTTTCTCTGAGGCAGAAATAATTTATCTACATAAAAGTAAGTTTAAAAAGACAGTATCTAATTGAAATATTTCTTTCCCAATAATAGCGATTCCCAAGATGGCTGCCTGGCCTTATTAATGTTCATTTCTAATTCATGGGTTTCATACAGGAAAATCACAGTGCCAATAGTTCTGGCTCCACTTTAGTTCCCCTGCAGGGAGTGGGACATCATACTGGTGGCCCATAACCCATAATGAATCTTCAGAGGGTACTGAGCTCCTTCTAGCTCCTTCAGCCCTAGCGGCTTCAGGGTCCAAGTATATCCAGTATGAAAATAAGACAGAATGTATGAAAAGAAAAGTATGTATCTTTAAATAAAATAATTTGGTTTTCTCTAGTGGCTTTTATTCAAGGACTCCCTGGAGTTTTACAGACACCTGCAGGATCTGAAAGATGAATAAATGTTTTTATTTTCATGTTTGAGTATGGAAAATAGAGGCAAAGTGAAAGAAAATTATTTTTCTGAGTCACTGATAAAGCTACAAAGAGTTCAATGTCTTCTACGTTTCAATCACAAGGTGAGGTTTTACATTGCCACGAACACCAAGGGCAGAAAGATCCACCTGGTAAAATGGAATATTTTAATACAAGGAAAAGTTAACAACTTCCCAAACTTGCCTGGAGAAGTCTGACCCCATGTTTATTTATGCGTATATTTCAGGGGAAATAAAGCATCAACAGGTTAGAATTGTGACTTGATGTATGTAAAAAACATGCTCTGCTGAAAAGAATGTATATATTCCTAAATGGAAACACAGGGTATCAGAAAAGGCGCCGCCCCCCCCCCCATCTCCTCCCTATAAAGTCAGAGTACCTGATTGTGCAAATGCCAGGTTTGGTAGTCATCTTTGTTACACTTCCGGCTGAAGATAGGCTTGTAATCCACCTTGACCAGCTGCCATTCAGAACGGAGACTGAAGTGCCCAAAAATTCTATGAGAAAGGGAAAAAAAAAGAACCAGAATCAGGCAGGGATATTCTTCCACTAAGCACAACAAGCTCTGAGTCTAATGCAAAAATCTAGGTACTGCTCAGAATAGTAAAGAGCCACACTAGAAAGTTACACATCTAAAAAAAGGGAGGGAGCTACTCTGATGAATATATCTATTTTGTCTGCCTCAAAATCAATCCTTTTCTTCATGTAATCAGTCTCTTCACTGCTCAGCTGCCTGGTTGCATAAACTTACTACTTCAGGTTTTTGTAAAAAAAAAACACCTGATATAACATTTGGGACATGGACTATAGGCAAGAAACCTGTAAAGATGACAGCCTCCCTTCTAACTTGTAAAAGCTACGCTTGTTTTTAAAAAGCACTCCTACAGCTAGTAGGGTGGGATTATAAAGTGTCACCACTGTAAGGTTATCATCTGAGCTTCTTCTTAATTCTTTTGAGTAGGTCATGCATCATCAGCAGTCACTGATCACAGTCAATAGTTCAACAAAGTAATAAATTGATTTTCAGGATGAAAATAACATCTTCCCCACACAACTCCAGGAGACCTCAAGGCTCATGCTGAGTAAAGCTGTTGGAGCTGAAGTCAGTGCTCAGAAACAAAGGGGAAAGGACTCACTTTAATTTGTAACCAAAACACAGACCAGTTACAAATAGAATCTTGAAAGTGATCATATAAAATTAATTAGCATCGGAGCCCAAGCTTGGACCTTGCTTGCATGTTGGCAGTAGAGACAGTTATCAAACACATCTCTCTAAATCCCTTCCCACCTAAACAATCCTTCGTCATCTGCACGGGAAACTATATCTAGTATCTTAAGTTCCTAGAAAAGAAGGACCAAAGCAATGACGAGCACTGGTGGAACACATCACTAATCAACCATCATCCCAAAGACTAAGGGAATTTTCCTATTCGCTTGGTCAGCCATGGTTTTCTCAGTAAGAAGCAGTTCTTCAAGCCACTGCAGCTGGATTTACAGAGAAGTGTGTAATAGGAGGAGATCAGGGCAGGAATACAGGTGACCAGACTTTAAAAGTCATAATACAACAGTACACATATTCATTGGCTGGGGGAGCACATTAAAAAAAGAACAAAAAAAAACCCATAATTATGTTGATATATCATTAGAACAAAATGTCTTGGTCATGTTCAATGAATACATAAAAGAACCTAAAAACTCACTGTCATTACTTATCCAAAATATGAGTTCTGGATTAAAAGACTCTGCGTATATTGAAACTGAAACTTTTCTGACAGTCATTCAGCAATGGCATCATATCACTCTTGCAGCAAAATTCAGAAGGCAGAGAAAAAGCATTTTTTTCATTACACATATTCCTATATGTTATTTCTTATATCTTCCACTAATCTACGTTTTCAACCAAGCCACTTACAAGAATTAAAGTTTTTATTATTTTAATTATTCCAGACTAGAAAAGAAAGATTGAGAGATACAGACGATATACAAAATTCCCTATGAAAGTGAAGCAAAAGAGAAAATTTGTCTTGAGTTTTCAGATCCGCAATCCAGATCCTGCTGTGACCCTTCTGTTACTCCAGTTTCCCAGAATTTTCACTGTAATCACTTTGTGTTGCTGGCTTTGCTCTCACCTCACTACCCAGACAACTAACTTCAGGCCAGATCATGACTCTGTCTTGTCACTGGTTAAATCCCACCAGCTCTTGTGCCACAGTTGCTTTCACTCCATCCACTTACAGGGTGCTCATCTGGTCATGGTATTACTGCACAGCTAGGCAGCTCTCCCATGAATCTGGTTTGACGCATGACTGAAATGTCATTCCTGCAAAGCAGAAACTCAGCAAACTCAAATCTTTTAGCCCAGCAGATTTATATCAGTTCAGGATTTGACCTATGTGTGTGTAACACAGAAGACAGAGCAAGGGGAAGGGAGAACATACAAACACTTGCCTGAACCCAAAAGATAACAGAGTTAGAGAAAGCCAAAGCTTCACAGCATCAGAAGGAAAATGTTGTTCCTAGGAGTGAACCTTAACTAACTGTTCAAGAAAGAAAGTAAAATGCTTCTTTGTGCTACAAAAATCAAGCGACTAGAATCACCAGAACCCTTGCTTTTTAAATCTGTTAGAGCAAGCTAAAAACCCTCTGTCACTGAAATTCCTGCATGATAACAATGATTAATGAAAAAAAAAAAAACAAGGATTCCTAAGTGGAAGGCTATATATTAGCATTCCAAAAGCGCAGAGCATTAGCTACTCTTTAATTAAATGATTTCAAAGAAGATCTTTGTATATAATTGCTATAATTTAGATGGAAACAATACTACTCTAAATGTAATTAGAGGAGTGTGAACAGAGAGGGATGTTTTTCTCTGTGTTGCAGAGATGGTTATGGGTCACTTGATTCCTGAAGTAGCAACTTTTTCTCTCCTGCTAATAAAAAGCTTCTTAAGCCTGATCCATCTCTGCAGTGCAGCCTTTAGAGTGAAAAACTGCACATATGCAGAGCACCTAGCAAGCAGCTGCACTGTGTAAACACAGCTCACTGGTCAAACAACCCAGATGCCTACGGTACTTTTCAGTTGGGGAGGTGAGCCAATGACAAAGGTTACACTGCGTTTCAAGATTGAAAGTATGAAAGTTTGAAACTTCCATGAAAGTAAGCAAATTTGACAAATGGAAAGGAGATCTGAGTTATCTGTGGAGCTCCACTGAACTCCCTAACACCTTTTTCTGGGAAGTGAGGAAAACTTTCATCTTTTTTTTTGGCATTAGAACTAAGATAAACAAACCATCAAAGGGAACAAATTCTGACTGCATGTTACAGCTGAAGTCTACTTTTATCAGTTTTGTGAACTATATCACTGGATACTTTACCAAAGTGATTCAAGGTGCATCCACCTGATCCCCTCCACAATCTCTGTTTCAGGGTCACCAAGCCCATCCAAGAAGGCTGGGTAGATAGCAGAGGGTTCAAACATCTTAAACTGCTGGTGTTAACATGTCAAAAGTGCTCAGCATTAAGTGTTTTGGTAAGAACATTTGGATTTCTTTATCCAGCCAGCTGATTTTGGAAGAGCTGTAAAGGCAGGACAGGAGACAGCATACAGGAGGTAGCCACAGGACAGAAAAATCTTACACACTCTTTACCTCAGCAGTATGGTGTGTTTTTTCTCATTTTTAAACCTCTCACTTTTAGAAATAAAACAAGTCTCCTCCCCTATGAGGACAGGCTGAGGGAGTTGGGCTTGTTCAGCCTGGAGAAGAGAAGGCTGCGGGGTGACCTCATTGCAGCCTATCAATACCTGAAGGGAACCTACACCCACGAGGGGAGTAAACTCTTCAAAAGGGCTGACAATAGCAGGACTAGAGGAAATGGATCCAAGTTGAGGGAGGGAAGATTTAGGTTGGATGTTAGGGGGAAGTTCTTTACAAGGAGAGCGGTTAGGCCCTGGAACGGGCTGCCCAGGGAGGTTGTGGATGCCCCGTCCTTGGATGTGTTCAAGGGCAGGTTGGATGGGGTCCTGGGCAACCTGATCTAAATGTTTATGTTTGGTGGCCCTGCTAGGCAGGGGGGTTGGAACTACATGATCCTTGAGGTCCCTTCCAACCCGGGTGATTCTGTGTGATTCTGTGTGATTCTGTGCGAAGTCTCAATCACTCAAAGAGAGAAACTGAAAAAGGGTCGGTGGGAATTTATTCCTCCCCCTGTCTCTCCACCCCCCCCCCAAGTGGTAAATCATCACATTGCTCCGAAGATACAATTTCATTTATCTTATCCAATCCCTTATGTATCTTAGTTTCTCATTTACTTTGTTTACTAAATTAGGGGTTGGTTGTTTTTTTTTTTTCCCACCCTAAATATAACCAAACTATCAAGATGACAGAGAGGAAGAGCAGACATGATGTACTATGAATTTTGCCTCAATAACCTTGCCTACCATGGTCTGACTGGGAGCTCCTGAATGCTCATTGCAAAAGCAGAAGACAAAAGAAAGGAGCTGGGTTTTCAAGGTCTTACACTGCAAAGATAATGGTTTGATTTTTTCCAATATTTGTAGTCTGACCTGAAAGCTCTTGAGAAGCAGCAAATACAAGAATCCAGATGGTATTTAGACAGTTTTCTGAGTAAGCTCAATTTAAAAAAGTTTCTCCAAACTAAGCCATAGAATGGCAGTTTACTGACATTAGTCAGGGTGATTTTATTCTGTTTTAAGCAGTTAAAACTCCACATAAAAACCTCAGCCTGTCCTCCTCTAAGGACAGGCATCTTCTCAACTCGATCTATGCACCACTCACAGTGAAGCCATTGCTAGGAGACCAGAAAATTCTTCCCAATCTCTTCTTTTGAGAAACAAGGCAAGGCTTTTATTGCCAGAGCTCGATGTCATTAATTTGCAGCAAAATTACTAAGAACCTGAAAAACAATGCTTACAGATTCATGATGGAGTCATTTTGGAAAAGGTCATTGGTAATGCTGTTATAATTATATCTTTCATTAATTTTTTAAACACACAATAACTTACAAATGTGGAATATAGTGACTGGATAACCTTGTACAGAAACTATTCAAGAGGGTTTTATATTTATACAGTATTCTATTGATGAACTGTAATGCTTTTTCCTTATTATCCCCTGCATTGTTGATAGCCGTGCTTTTTACGTCATTGAATATTGCTCATACCTGACAGGTCAATGGGAAACCTTGGATAATCTGAGGGTCACAAAATAACAACTCATCCACCTCAAGACCACAGACTCAATCCCTGTCCCTGTCTAGATACGAGAAATAAATCTTCTCATTTAATAGTTTCTGCATCGATCTCAGAAAAACTGTCATCTGTATCCATCTGGATCTATTCCTTCTGGCAGTGTCAGATGAGCTGTCCAAGCACAGAAACAGAAATGCCTTTTCATGGCGAAATCAAGTTGTCTTCTACCAGTTCCATAGTAAATTGTCAAGACATTACATGAGGCATGCATTAAAGTTGTCTGTATTTGGCTGGTCTAGATATAGAGGTAGAATTTTTCAATAGTCAGCTCTAGCTTCTTTACATGTAATGAAAGATAACAGTCAAGATTCCCTGGTAATGCCTTCTGTTCTTAGTTTTGTCCATCTGTGAGATGACTGAAGATACAAAGCAAGGAAGCAATTGCTAAGGTCATCTTCACTACACAAAACATCAAACGTATACTACTTTCTGGAGCATTTTTCTTTCACTGGATATCAGCAATGTGAGAGGGATCAAAAGGTATCTCATTTTGCTTCTCACAAAGTATCTTGGCAGCCTCTGAAGTCAAGTTTTAACAAGATTAGCCCCCACAGAATAGATTGCTTATGTTTTAAGCATTTTGAATATCTAAAAATAAAACACTTTCAGTAGATAGCACATTTGTAGATGAACTACACAAAGATACAGAAGAATCAACAGAAGACTAGATAGAGAGCAAACCAAATATACACTTTAATTAGTAACAGTGAAGGAAAAGCTGATTGCAATATCAACACAAATAATTTAGGAAAACCTGAAACCAAGCTTGTTGCTTCTTTTTTAATAACTAATACTGCAGAAGAAAAAATGCTTGGAAAGGAAACATCCTAGCAAGCAAAAGAAAACCGTAAAATCTCCCAGAACGGTAAATGTTTCAGCTAATCAGAAATTGTGCTTTCATTGTGGATCACAAAAGGGAGAGAATAAAGCATGGCTGTCCTCTGGTTCCAGTTAAAATGCCTTTTTAGTCACATCTGTGCCTCTAGTGGGTAATTACAGGAGCAATACTGGAATGGGAGAATCCAAGAAATGCTATTAAGCCCAAACTGGAAGAACCACCTCCTGGAAAAGAATTGTGATTTTTCCAGTTCCCTGGAAAGGATGAAGCTCTCTCAAACATGGGCAAGACCAATGTCTGAGCAATCAGAACTGCAGGAGCACTGAGTGGTGAATCCACCACAGCTGAGCCCAGCAAGCTCAAGCACGCACTGCTGTTGCTGGATTTTTAAGAGCTAGCCAAGCACAGAAGACCACCCTTACTTTCCAGCAAGCATCAACAACATGGTTTGACAAGAAGAGCAAGAAGGGAGACTTGGTCAGTTGTCAGCTGTGGTGTAGGGAACATTGACCAACCATGAGGGTTGATTAGCAGAAAAGAAAACAAGATCCAGACAAATATATTAGCTCTAGCTGAGTGGTGACTGTGTCTCTGTAAAAGGTCCTCTCACTTCTGTACTGCCTAGATTTAGCTTTCATTTCTTTTCCCATTAGCCAGGCTACACTCATACTACACTACCTGGGATAAGAGTGAGCCTACTGGCTCAGTGCATGCGCATACAGAAGGACTCAGTAGATAAACACATCTCAATCACTAGTTGACATTCATAGTTTTTAAGACAGTAAAAGATAATATTGACAATTTTGCACACAGACAAGAGCCCATTATGAAATCTGGATCTGAAGCATCTTTCTAAGAAAGTAGTAGGAAAGCAAGACTAGCTCTTGTGTGCAAGCTGTGCTGTTAGGGCTCAAAACACACAAGCAGCCACAGAACAATTGCAAATTATGCTGGGGTTAGGTTTTATGAATGGGGAGTAAGAGATGAGCCATTTTCCCATGAATTAAACATAAATCATGACTTTAGAGAAAACCAAATGGGCTGTGTAACCTCCTGATTGTATTTTATTAAGGTTTGGATGGAATTAGCATAAAAGGAGGTCACTAGTTACATGGAAATTGGATGGAAAGGGACTGAGACAAGGAAGTAGAATCTAATTGAGAGAGACACAGATCAGCAATTAGGGAGAGTGGAAGAGAAGCCAGAGTTATACTGTCTCATGACTGGCAAGATAATGCAGGGACCAAGAGACTGGAAATGAAGGAAATATAAAAGATGAAACATGGCACTGGAAAGGCATGCAATTGCCAGCAAAAAACACTTTCTAATTTTTTTCATAAACAATAAATACAGTCTTTAAGAGCCACTTTGGAGCTTTCAATTCAGTTGCTTTTGGCTGACCTGTTAACTAGGAACAGCAGCCTGAGGGCAACTGGGTGTTGATTCAGGGCTGCTACACTTCTGCCTGGGAATGGGAAAAAGAATAAGAAAAATGGCAAACATTCTAGAAAATGAAGATTAGTTTTCTTCTAAATAAAATATACTGACTATTTCGATCTGGTTTTCAGCTGCTGCAAATCAGTGAAACTTCTATAGAACATTTCAGATATAAGGCCCTATTCTACCGCTCCTCATCAGAGTGGGAAAATGCATTGGCTCTGAAACTTCTAAGAACGTATTAAAAGCAGACAGATGCTCCCATGATGACAAATTTGGAAATAAATTTGCTCAGAAAATCTTGGTCTGTATTCTATTTCCCAAAGGAAAAGGTCAAATCAAAATTTTCACAGAATTGCTCACACAGACAAAATTTGAAGGAAATGGTTTATTTCCATGTCCAAGTGAAAGTGATTGCCATGACACAGAGATTTTCTGCAGAGGAGAAATTCTAAACGTTGGCCAGATTCACTGACTAGCAATCCATATCAAGCTGCTCATGGAAAGCTGAAACATTGCCAGATTCCAGGTCAGGAGAGAGGGGATGGTACAAAGGTAGAGTTTCTACAAATACAGAGAAAAACAAAATCCTCCCATAAAAATCCCGCATGGTAGACCCTTTTCTCTCAGCTTTTGAAAACAGTTCTGGGATTATTCATCACCCTGATGGGCACTTCCTTTAAAGCACAAGAGGAGAACTACTGCAAATGATATGGTACAACATAGTTAGCAAGTAATGCCAAGTATTATTAGCAAGTAATCTGCAGAACATATAATTACGAAGCAAGCCTACTGCTTGGGCTCGATTTCTCCATTAACTGCACAAATACTGTGCAAGGCAATAGGAGATGAAGGGAACTTTTTAAATTTTTATTTTCTAATACAAAGTGCTATCAAAATAAGAGCTCACAGTATGATAAACCAAACCTTTTGAAATCCAGTCTCTAAAAAAATTACTGCCAGTGTGCCCAATACACTTTACATGACAATTGCTTCAAAAGAAATCCCAGTAACATGAAAGGGAGTGTAAGACACTTAGAAAGGGGGATAGGAAAGCACGTTAATTTTTAATGCTGTGTTTTTTTTCTTTTTTTTTTTAATGGTGTTATCTCTCTTCTTCGAAGTAGCCATGAAATGAAACCAGTTTCTGACAGCTTTGAAACTTGAAGATGCTGCCTCCTCTTCTAGAAAAGATACTGGTAGCTATCAGTGATCAGAGCATTTTCTAACAAGTCTGTGGTCCAAGCAGAGGCTGGATGACAGAACACATTCAGTCATTTCAATCAGCCATCCTATGAAACAGTGGATTTCCAACCAGAGATGTTCAATACGTGTGGAAAACATTGCTCAGAACACAAAGACCCAAATACATATAACAGGTATTTTTTGTGGTGGGTCAGGGTTACAAGCTTTTCCTGGCATAGACTATCAGAGAACCTGACACAGAATGACTCAGAAGAGGAGATCAGAGAATCGTTTGAGTTGGAGGGAACATTTAAAGGCCATCCAGTCCAACTCCCCTGCACTGAACAGGGACACCTGTAGCTCCATCAGGTGCTCAAAGCCTGACCTTGGGTATCTCTGGGATGGGGTATCCACCACCTCTCTGAACAAACTGCGCCAGCACCTCACTGCCCTTATGGTAAAAAAATATTTTCCTTACATCCAATCTAGACCTACCCTCTTTTAGTTTGAAAGTAAGATGAGAGCTGTACATAGTAAAGCAATAGTGTGAGGTGGTTGATCGGCTACAGAGGGAGAAGTTTCATGGGTTTGAATCAAAAGGATCATTAAACAGGGAAATCATGTACAATGAACATAAGAGGACAGGCTCTCCTTGGTAACAGAGGCTGTAGCACCACCTGAGTGATGTAAAATCTCAAAGTATAGCACTGCTGCTCTGGAAAGCTGCTTTCAATCACTTGCTGCAGACAATGAAAAATCTGTTAAGAGTGAATCCAGCAGCCAAGGCAGTGCTGAGTCTGCCCCAGCTGCCAGAGAAGCTGTGAGCCACACCACCCTCTGCCCCGTGTGGGATCAGGGTCAGGCTGAGCAGAAAGGTGTTGAGGCCATAGTTTCTCAATCTGCCTGAAGCTGCTGGGATATTTTGGAATATTTTATGGCTTGCCCTAACTGAAAGGTGAAAGAATCTGAGAAAAAAGTTTGTGTACATCACTGCATCCCTGACCGTGCATCCCAGGGTTAGTGTGGGTGGTTCGTACAGCTCACCCCAGCTGCCGGCAGGAGAATAGAACAAGATATATCCATAAGATATATAATCCATCCATCATTTTTTGAAAATACAAGAAGTGTGTTCCATCCCTTGGATTGTTTTTGTCGCCTTCCTCTGGGCATGCTTTAACAGGTCCATGCCTCTCCTGTAATGAGGACTCCACATTTGGACACGGTACTCCAGGCAAGGTCTCACAGCGCTGAGCAGAGGAGCAGGATCACCTCTCACCCTGCTGGCCACGCTGATTTGAGTGCAGCCCAAGATACAGTTGGCTTTCTGGGCTGCAAGGAAACATTGCTAGCTCATGTCCAGCTGCCATCCACCAGTACCCCCCAAGTCCTTCTTGACAGGCCTGTGCTCTATCCTCTCTTTCCCCAGCTTGTACTGATAGCAGGGATAGCCAGGACAATACGTGCCTAGAGCCCAATGCCTTCTCTGAGTGTCATGGCTTCTGTCAGGAATCTTCTGAGTACACAGTGCAACTTCTGGGAACTGATCTCACATCATAGCCATCCTTTTCCTAAGGCCCTATAAATCCCATGATTCTGTCTGAGAAAGATTTCTCCAAACAGTTGTGCTCCTCATCTGATTTGTCTGTTCAGGCACCATCATAAGACCTCAGCTCACACTGCAGCTATGAACAGCATAATCAATACTGTGTTGCTGCAAGCTGCTTAGGTGAATTCATGCAGCAATTCAACACCTAATGAATGTAGCACTCCTTTGGCAGGGAGATGAGAGAAGGAAGTGACACTGATTAATCTGTGATCATTAATAATGTTTTTAAGTCTTGCAAATGAAGATAATGATATGGGTAATCAACTGTCTTTCTTCAGGGTATAAACTGATCATCTACTAGGATAAAATGAGAATTCCTATAATACACATTTTCTTGTCCATTGTAAAATCACTTGATGGCATTAGCAGATTGATCATCTTCTCTCTAAGTTCCAACTATTCATCACTTCCAGATGGTTTTTGAAATTAGATTAACTGATCCAGGAGTGCAGCTCACTATAGCAAATGCTGCTATCCTCTCAATCATTTTGCTTTCCTAACTTAATAACCATACCTGCAATTTTTCTTCGAATATCAAATTTTACTTTTCTGTGTGCAGAGATATCATCAGAGCCATTCTGATTTCATGGATCCTGTTTTAAAGAACCCATACAGAGGTTTTCACAGTGCAATCTGAGCAGTTCCAGAAGTGAGGAAAATACAGTGAACTCACAGGGCCACATCAAAGTCCTGCGACAAAATTCACAGCCAAAAATAAAGCCAGCTGCACCACAAATGGTTAGTGCAATTCATTAAAAGACACAAAAAGTAAACGTACAAAATGCAAGTCCACAATGCAAACAATAATTTAAAAATCACAGTCCTCTATTAGGTACCTAGCCAACACAGATAAATTAAGTTTTGAAATCTTCCCCTTGATTTCTTGATTTCTTGATTTCTTGAAAAAACACCTATTTTAGTAGACCTTAGAGTATGCTCAGGTTGGATATTCTGGGTTCAAGCCCTGTTTTGCAAAATCAGAGATTCTGAAGGATAAAGCTGGGCATCCTTCATCACAACAGCCCCTACACAAGATCCCTCTGAAAACCCTTCACACTGGAAACAGCATGTCAGATTTAATTTTTTACAGAACTCATGAAATATTCCCCCCAGATTCCCTCTTTATCAAATCTCTGTTCAGCCCAGTAGCAACAGTAAAGGTTACTAAAAAAAAAAATCTGGATTTTCTCAGATCGCTTCTTCCCCATTTTTTCAAGCAGAGTGCAGCTAAAAGACCTGACTGAAGGCAGGAGAGTCTCTGTCCTCTGCTGGGCCACAGGAACTGAGCTACACCCTGTGTTTTTCTTTGAGAATGTTAGGAAAGAACCTCAATTACATCTATGAAGAGCAGTCTCTCAGTGTTTTTGCCATCCACTTGCCTCCTCTCTCATCTGCTGAGATTGCAAACAAGGGTTTGCAGCTTTGACAGCTTACCCAGAAAGGAGAAAGTTGTCTCCTCTGACTGTATCCCAGCAAAGGCACTATTCTCTACCACATGTCTGTTTTCACCTTACTTTTCTCAGCAAAACCACACAGAGGTGGCAGATCCACAACTCCCTACCCCTAAGCAAAGGGGCAGAATCATTCAAGGACATTGTGTCAGCTTGTAATTTTCTTTTCCATACCAGCTTTTAAATGTGACAGCAAGACTTGAGCAGAAGGCAATGAATGTTGCCTTGCTTAAAGAGGAAAGATGGTAATCACCTTATCAGAAAGTGACAGAAAAATGACTCTTGACTCCTATGTAATTTTGAACTCAGTGGGAGCTTGGTCCTTGTAGCTGTTGCCCCCATCATATTCAATCTGCTGGACTTCTGCCAAGCACTAATCAGGATCTGACCACATTGCCTTAGTACCTGCACATACTTCATTGATGTCTTCCATAAGTCAGTCCGCTCTTCAGAATAAGAGTTAACTCATGGAATTCCTAGCTGTGATGTGACTACTAAACTTTTTAAAGGATTTAGGGAAAAAATTACTCAAAAAATTAGAAAAATAAATCATTACAGTCTTTGAAATACATAGGATACTGTGTCTGGCAAAGAAAGGCTCTTATTTGCAAATCTCTGTTTACTGGCAAAGATTACAAGGGAATTTATTTTTATTTTTATTTTTATTTTTATTTTTATTTTTATTTTTATTTTTATTTTTATTTTTAAATTGTTTCAGCATCCTCTGCTTGCTGTTGTTGGAACAGACAACTGAGCAAGAGGGATTTCCGGATTCAATCAATCCTGCCTGTGCTCTCAGTACTCTCTTTCTCATCTCAGAAGTGGACCAGCCTCCATCTCACCTTTTGCAGTATTTTACAGCTTAGTCATTCTGCCCTGCTCTCCTGCCACCCTATGATGGGTTGCCAGCAATTACATGGATCTCCCAATAAAAAGCGCTCCCACTTCACCGTCTGGTAAAGCTGTATGGCCATGTAAATGAAAAGGTGTTGGAAAGAGCCAGGGCTCATAAACTATTCATTTACAATTGGAAACTTTTTCTAATGTACACATAGCCACGGTAAAGAAAAGCAGCTACACTGAATGAGTTTACATTAAATCTTCCCAATGAAAATGTTAATACTCAATCATGCATACACAGGTCTATGTGGATCATTAAGCATATGTACCTAGACAACCATACATATTTATATACACATACATAGGTGTGTCTACATAAATACATATTGATGAGCAGAGACAAACTTAATGATCCCCATCTATATATGAGTGTCTGCATTCACGCATGTATAATGAGTCTAATAAAATAATAGCAAAACTTTGCAAGGCTGTGAAGTAAAAAGGTTATTTCTGTTTATGCAGGTTTGGAGAAATGCTTAGCTCAGTAGATGAAGTGGTAGAGATAATAATTAAGAGTAAGAACTGGAACAGCATAAAGAACTTCACTTCATCCACAAAGATCTCTTTGATTTAAATGTTATAGATAAGCACCTCTCGAGAGAACATTGTTTCTTTTTGGATATCACAACCCACTAGAACAGGAATACAACCAAACTCCTTTTCATTTGTAACTATCTCAGACAAGTAACATCTTGCGCCCAGGTCTTGTCAATGTGGAGAAGTTAGACCCAACCTACAAGAACGAAAAGTCATGAAAAGACATACAACTCACAGTAAGGGATACAGGATTCATTGGGTCATCTCAAAATGCACCACACCCACTGTCCTTATTCATTTCAGTTATTTTCCTAAAAGACCCTTTGTTTTGTACAGTTGCTTTCCTCACAGCTAAAACAAATACTGCAGTTGTGCTTTGACACACATCTGCTGAAGTACTGTGATACTAAGCAAACGGAACTAACCATCTTGTCAGATGAAATGGTTGTGGAAATACCAAGAAAAGGAGCTACAGAAATGGATGATCAGCCAGGAATGAAAAAAGGAAGAGTGGATTCACCTTGCTTAGCCAGTAGTTCTGAGTTAGACTTGGAACTCAGCTCACTCACTCTCATCATACTTGCCTGTATATCACAAATCTACATCTGTAGTACCCTAAGGTAGAGCCCACAAAGCTTGTAAGGAAATAATTCATTTCTTCACCCTGACAACTACATTATATGAAGAAAAAAAAAAAAATCATAGAATAATCTAAGTTTAATAGACTTCTGTAACTCATCTTGTCCAATTTCCCACTAAAAGCAACTTCAAATTCCACTATGACAAAGTTCAGTAGGATATTCAGAATCATATGATGTCCCTACATACAAATTCACAAATTTTAGCATACTGCTAAGTTCTTTAGGATTGTTTTAAGACAAATATACATAGCACAAAGCACAGGATCCCAAAGCCTAGGATGTTCCTACAACACAATTACTGCAACTGCTCACAGCCATGAAGTGACACAAAATTCTTTGATAAAGTTGTTACTGCTTCCTATAAGCCAGAAAGCCCACTCACAGGATGTGCCACAAAATTCAAGTTGGGAATAATAGTCATCCTACTGATATACTGATTTTAATAAAATAGCATTGCGATAACATTGTTAATAATGCAATATGGTAATAATAGAATCATAGGCTGTTTAGCATTGCAAGGGATCTTTAAAGATCATCTAGTCCAATTTCCCTGTAGGGACATCTACAGTTCCATCTGGTGCTCAGAGCCCCATCTAGCCTGACCCTGGGTGCCTCCAGAGATGGGACACCCTTCCCTGTCTCTGGGCAACCTATGCCAGTGCCTCACTGCTCTTATCATAAAAACTATATTCAGTCAAAATTTCCCTGTTTATTTTGAAACCATTTTCCCTTGTCCTATCACCAGAGACCTGCTAAAGAATCTGTCTCCTTCATTCTTACAGCCCCCCTTTAGATGTTGAAAGGCCGCTATCAGGTCTCCCAGAGCCTTCTCTTCTCCAGTCTGAACAGCCTCAGTTCTCTCTCAGTTCTCTCAGCCTCTCCTCATAGGACAAGTTATAATAATAGCTGGACTATAATTATTATTTAGTACACATCCTTCACAGCATATATGTTTTTTTCAGTAGTAGCTGAATGTAAACCACTTTGATGCAAATAAATGACAGAAATTTTCGTTCACAGGAATCATCCAAGATCTGTAAATTGAATATCTCACATGTTCCAGGATGAGAGACAAATCCTTAAAAGCCAACTATTCAGTTTGGCAATACTCTAATATGACCACAGTTGCCACTTATACATCCACTCTGTTTCTACTTTAAGAGTTCACAATGATCCAGTCCTTGATTAGAGGATGTTGATTACAAACCATTGTGCTGCACCCATCAGTTTCTTGAAATCACTCTGATCTCTACCTGCAAATGCAAATTACATGTATCTTCAAACACGAAGGGTTGCATAGCACATTCTGACATAGAGGATGGCCTGTAGCAACAGATAAGCATCGATTTCTTCTTAGTCAAAGCTTCTATAAGCTCAGTTTGATCCTACATTGTCCTTACATATTTGTTAACTGAAATACTCACTGTGATAAATACTTAAGCAATTGGAAAAGGAGTGATTTTCAGATAAGCTTGAAAAATGGACTGTTTTCTAAGTGAGTTCCTTAACACTGTGGACCAGAATTAATTTAAACATTTGTGGCAATTTTAATGGGAAATTACATTTTATGACTTTTATCGATTCCTAAGGATAATTTTTGAAGTTTTTAATGATGACCAATCATAATAACAAAATGACAGCAAAGATCTCAGAAGTCAGAAGCCAATACAATATTTAGCAAGATAACACATAATCTACATTCCCCATCAGAAGACTATGAAGGTAAAGAAACAATAACCTTAGATATAAAATGCATCTTCCACTTCAGAATTAAACCAAATTGATTTATAAAGTAAATGGGCTAAATCCATAGCTAGTTGAAACTGATTAGCTCCATTGATTTCAATGAAGTTGCTGATGTGCAGATTTATTTGAGTTCAGACCTGACTGCATGCACAGTTGGAAAGTGACACCCATCCTGCAGTGCATGAAGAATGTCATGGAGAACTGTCACATCAGCCAGCACAGAAGGCTGAACATTATTGCTGCATTTGGAGAAAAATGTGGACTGAACAGAATGCAGGCTCTTATCTTTAGTCAGGGATTGGCATGCATATTCCCAATAAGATGCTTCATAACAGTCTTGCGAAAAGGTTCACAGGTATATGATAAGTCGTCGTGTTTTGTTCTTGGCAATATTTCTGACCGTGAAGCAGCAGATGTACAGATACATAGTCTTCTACGCAAACACGTTCTCCTATTCAGTGAAGAAAAAGCTGAAGCCAAGGCATGGTTTTGGAGGAAAGAAAAGAACTAGCATCCCTACCAAACATGATACAATCTTTACCCCAGTAATAATCTCAATTGTCAGCAACAGAAGCATGGAGGCTGCATTGTGCTGCCCCAGCACTGTTTGGAAAACAAACTCCCAAGTCCCTTAAGAGTGCCACTCCTATGCTTTACAGGCACAAATTATAATCGTAATTACTTACCCCAGCTTCTCTAGGACAGTTCAGAACAGAAGATACAGATGGCCTAGAGTTAGCTACAACTTCCCAATCCACTGGCTACCCAAAATACAGCACCATGACAAGTCACTTGTCTTGACACAAATAGCCAAAAAAGTCATCTCAAATGACCTTTTGCTATATTTTCCCCCAGTCACCTTCAGCTAAGGTGAGCCTTGTAGATTCCATGTATATAAACAGTAAAACTGTTCACAGTCACTTCTGTTCTTGGAAGGCTGATACACGTCAATTTTCTGAAATGCATACCAACACAAATCATGCAACCCAGTTGGAACAAATTCAGTTCACTAGCAGAAATGCCCAAGACAACTGTTATCTTAACCAAGCTTTCCTAAGAAACTGCTGACAAGCATACACAGAAGTCTACTCTCAGTCTGTCACTACCTGTGACAACAGGAATGAGATCCACCTACGCTTTCCTGCCACGTTAAGTAAGCAGATGGACTGAAGCCTAGAAGAAAACATGCCAGGTCCGCTTCTCTTTCCTATGGCAACTATAGAAAATCACTTTGCAGTGTAAGGTGCAGAAAGCAGAATAAACAAAAGGCAGAATAAACAAAAGGTGAAATTTGTCCTACGTTTCCCATCCCTGAATTGGGTCAGGAATGACACAACATCAGACATGCAACAATGTCTGATGTGATTAACCAAGGGCATTTCCTCGTGACACAGCAGATATGCTTTGCAAGAATGCTCCAGTCTAAATACAGCCTCCTAGCTAGTTTGCTTTCTGATGCTTTTCAGAAATCTTTTCCATTCAGCCCAGATAAAACACAGGTAAAGAAGGCATCCCTGTGAGAAAGGCAGCGCATCTGGTCCTTGCTTTGTTAGGAATTCCAGAGCAGAGTGTTCTGATCAGCTTTGCAAGAAAAGTCGGATGACTCTTTAAGGTGCCTTTGAACTTTAAAAGTTTCCCCTCTCCCTTTACAGTTAAATTCAGAAACTTGTCTGCTCTTGGGGCAGGGATATCTTAGCCCTTATCTAGTACTACAGCACTGCTGGGAGGAGGAAGGTCCAAGCACCTTCAGTACCAGCCCAGGCTCCTCTTTCCAGAGCATGGGTAGATCATAGTATATCTCCATTCAGGAAGGTTATTTTGAGTTCAGTTTTGCATCTGCACACTGAGAAAATCTTTATCTTAAGCTAAAATCATATGTAAAACCCATAATGCACATAGTAAGCAACAAAGCTGAGGAATACTCATATCCAGCAGCAAACTCAAACAAGAGTGAAACAGCACATCTGGAGTAAGCATAGAACTGACATTAGGTACAACCATCTACATCACTGGCCTCTGAAGAGCATTACAGTCCCTGGGCCATCAGATCTAAGGAACAGTGTCAAAGCAGTCTTTGCAAGAAGGGATCACTGGATGTAAGTAGTTCAACTCATACTCCAAGACTATCACTGCCTACATTTTAGGACAGATGCAGCTTCATCAAGTCAAGGCTTGAAAACATCCAGAGTTGGTAACACAAATTCTCAGCAACCTGACCATGACTATGCCACCCTAACAAGAAGTAGATTTTCCTTCTGTCCCATCTGAACTCACAAGTCGCAGCCTGGGGTCAGGGACCACCTCTCTTTGTCCTACCGCTCTGTTCCTACTTGGAGAAGTTTCAGTGCATCATCTGTTTGAGATACATGATGATACGCGGACACAGCACGCGAGTCTGCAGTCATCAAAATAATACACAAGTCAACACCATGCATTCATGCAATACCACACGTGCAGCTACACAATGCTACACTGCACAGTAGAGAGGCTCACCATGCAATGCAGGATCTCCACACACTCCTTGTTGCACCACATTTTAAGAAAGTTAAGAGCTGCTATACTTACGTCATTATCTGAGTCTCTATGCCAGGATCTACAAGGGATCCATCCACAAAAAGAGGTGTTGATGTGAAACTGTATTTACTCCAGGATCTTCCCTCATCAAAACTCACCCTGGGGTAGAATCAGACAAGATTTATACATGTGAAAGACTTACTTTAGAGCAACCGTGGCAAGTGAATGTTGGCTGAAGTCTTCAAGACCCAGCAGCTAGATTTATAGACAGGCACCAATCTCCTAGCCACCTAATTCACATTCTTGGTATATTTTGAATGATCAAAAACTTATAAACACTAGCAATAAGAAAATGGATATTCTTGGTCCAGCTGTACTTCAGACCTCAGAAGATAAAGGGGCATTGCCAAGTCCTGTTTCTGGATCTACAAGAGCACCTGGCATGGGGAAAGGCTCAGTGCATAAGTAGCCCTTGTCTAAATGCATGAAAATTGTTGTCAATACCACAGGATTTTTCAGCCCATGTGTGTAGCAATGGTATTAGCTACAATCTCTCTATCCCTGTTCATAGTTACCCCTATTCCAAGAAAGGTTCCCAGTACCCAGGGCTAATTCACGGGGACAGGTCCCAGTTCAAAGATCCTGGCCCCAGTTATCCCCTTTGCTCCTGTCTTCCTGGCCTTAGGGGAGCTGCCAGCCTTCATGTCACCCTGTTCCAGAGAATGCAGAAAGCAGTCAGAGGAAGGTATGCATATTGCCCATTGTATCTGACTGTTAGCCTGGCATGCAGCATACAGCTCCTAAAGCTGCCACCCAACAGCAACTCTGAGATCTGTGAGGTTTCCCTCTGCCCAAGGCTTCATACAATTGCTTCTGCAAATATCTGCCCAGGATTTTATCCCCAAGTTCTACTGGTAAAGGGAGAATAAACAGAGAAACACAGAGGTTTATTGGCTCTGAAATTATTTGATCTCTCCCAGCAGGGTCATTTGAGAGTTCTCCAAAGTACCTGAGCTGTGAAAACTGACAGATTACCTTAAAAGGACATTAACAGAGAGACAATCATGGCCTAAATATCTTCTCCAAGCAGCAGGAAACACTTCCCATTTTAAAGTGAGTATAAAAGAGGAATTTGCCTTATTTTCCAGGCAAGGAAAGTTTAGGGGTGCGTGTAAGTGTGCATGAGCCTGAGTAGGTGGATTTGCATGAGAGGGTCCTACTGGAAACTAAGCCCTACTCACTCCAAGTAGGCAGCATCGGAGACACAGAGATACCATCTAAGGACTGAGAGGTCAGTGCAAACAACAGGTTATACTAACCTGAGTTAAATAATGTAAAAGCCAAGGGTTTTTTTTTTTTCTTTTTCTTTTTTTTTTCAGTGTAGTTACCATTCCCTAAATAACTGCCTCTAGCAGCACTTAGTAAAACCTTCACCCAATTCACGATGCACATCTGCCAGAAAGGGAAGCTGATTATACACCAAAGACAGAAAGCTGGAAGAACAGCAGCATACAAAAAGCTTATCTGTCCCAAATCTATTTATTTAAATGTATGTATCTTCCTGTACACCTGTGCATTTGTATGCTCTTCTGCCTGCATGCTTATCTATCTAAATAGCATTTCAATTTCTGGGGAACAGCACACTTCATTAGGTTAGCTAAAGTTCTCTCAGCTTTTCAATTATCTGCACCTCTTTTCTCTAGGATGAAACTTACTGTACAATGTCTCAGTCTGAGAACTAATAGATATACATATACCCTTTAATTTATTCCGCTCCTGTTCATAAAATGGGTGTCTTCTGAGGCAATATAAAGCAAATATACTGCATTCAGCATTTCATGAGATTAGGTAGAGAGGAAGAAATCTGAAAGGAAACTTTCCAAGGCAGACAAAGGCGAATCGGGTTCTCAGTTCCTATGCAAAATTCACCTGTGACCAAAATCTTTCCTGAAATCTAAGTACGTGCTTGTACACATAGTGCACTTGTTAGATCCAAAGAGCCTCCACAAGGAAAGGCAATTAAAACAGTTACACCTTGGTTGAAGAATTTAGCTATAAATGGTTAATACATGCCTCAGAACTCTTTCAAAAAGTGGCTCACCTTTCACTCTTCCAGAGCTCAACTTGTCACAGCCTGATGCACCTACTGCTGGTGACTCCTACCCTTGGCTAATATACAACTCTCCTGCCTTGGCTTCTACTTCACTTGTTTTAAAGGCTTGGCCATGGTCTTCTTGATGCCCTCTTTCCTGAAGAAACTTGAAGTATGGCCATGATTACCAAATTACCTAGCACAGGCAAATGTTTCTAGTCACACCAAAACAACACACTAACCACAAACAGAAAGATCCTGAGCAGAAAATAGCTTTAGTCTGCTGAGAGCATCAATGGAGGTCTACCCTGTATATGTCCCAGTTATGGAGGCTGTTGGCAAGGGGATGGTGGCCTAGACTGACTATCTTAGTGGTCCTGACTCAGAATCGTTACTCTTAAGTTCTGACTGCTACAAGTTTGCTTATGATAAAACAGAAGTGAAATCCTTTAGGAATCAGTAACATTTAGCAACATATCTTTACCATCCTTAATTTGGAAAGGGCATTTTAATACTAACTTCTGAAAACAGAAGACAGAAGTGATGGAGACACCCTCTGAAATAGTTGGAACACAAAGCCTGGCTTCTTATTATGTATGATCCACTAGCATAAATAAGCCCCACCTGAATCATTGTAGAATGTTTTAGTGCTAAGAGTAATTCACATATGTAATTACGTATATAGCCATTTTATTTGTATAAAGAATGATAATCATAGTATAGATCAATAAAAACAAATAAACATGAAAACATTTATAAGAAAAATCTAATTTGCTCATTTTGTAGGCACCAGAAGAGATTGACCAAGAGATAATAGCACCACTGTCTCACACCCATCAGGAAAACTTGTCAAAGTATCAAGTTTACTTACCACAAGTGTCGGATGGGCGTTGATGTGTGTTTCAGAGCCACTAGTGCCCCTCCCCAGTCCAGAAACCACACGTTATACTCCTCCTCGAAGATCTGCAAAGCAAATACTGCATGAGTGTTCCACTCCATCAGAAAAGGAAGACCAAGAATAGCAAAAGGCTCTATTCTTTCCCTCTCTCTGCAAATCATACCTGCCTCCAGGAATTCCCACCATCAGAAGAGATGAACATGCCAACATCAGTGTAGGAAAGCTCAGAGCCAATATTGCCTGCAAAACAGATGAGTGTCAGAAATTCTTCTGTGGATGAACACAAAACTGCATACAAAATCACACACCCATTTGGTGCACATAAATCAGAGTAGCGGTTGAATAGTGGTTAAAGACCCTGACCACCAGATATTCCACTGCACACATATTTTTCTCTGAACTTTTAATCTCTGCACTCTGGCCAGCAAGTTGAACCTCTGTAATCTGCCAGTCTTCATCATGCGTAATGTAATTATGTCTGTCTCTCTCCCCTTCTTGTGCAAAGGACAGCATCCAAAGATGCAACTGAGTTTAAAAGTGGAAATTAGGCACCCACTGAAGTTCATGATGACGGGCCTTGGAAGCGCACTTGAGATTCTGTTAAAATGCTTAAAAACTTAACGAATCTCAGAATTTGCAGTTAAATAAACAAAGTTTGTTCCTGGGTCTGCTGATGGCTTGCGATTAATGAGGACTGGGACATAATGAAACGTCAGTTCTCTTTAAAGGAAATCTTGATTGTTTGGGTCTGAAACTCAGCCAGGGACAGGAGCAGTGCAGGAAACTAATCTGGGTCAAAAAAAAAAAAAAAAAATTAGCAGAGGTAGAGACCAGCCTAAGCACCATTCTATGAGAATACTGATCATTCTCATTGACCTAACAAATTCTAGGGTTCTTAATTTTAATCTTGTAATTTCCATTATGATGGTGTGTTCTGCAGACAGTTCTACAGAGGGAAATACCCAGCCTTCACCACGTGTTAGGGAATGGATATGCCACACATCAAAGCAATGCAAAGTTCAAACATCAGCCTGAACCGTCTATACAGACAGCCCTGCAAAACATCATTTGGAGGTGCCACCTCAGAGCTTGAAACAGATTCTTTCAAAGGTACTTCATCCAAGAGGCATACAGAACCTCATCTCTCACATTGATACATCTTAATTCAGAGTACATAATGAATTTGTACTGAATCCTCAGCCGTCTTGAATTTTGAGCATCCTCTGAAAGTTCCACAAGTGACATGGTAAGTATCACAAGTGATAGCTGAAAAACTTGCAAATGGTCTGAACAAACCTCCTTCGCTTATCCCCACATTACCCTGAGGTCAGCATCTTGGTTCTGTTTCCAGAATTAAAATGTCTACAAGCACTAGGGTTCACCAAATAATGAATTTAGGCCTGTTCTAAGTCAGTTTACTTAGACCTCCCTGCTTCCCAAAGCAGCCAGTGGTTAACAGAAAAGCTACCACAGTCACCCTGTTTTTCCTGATAGCCTATCAGCAACATCTTCCATCAGTGCTAGGTGGGATTCTGATTATATGAAAATCTGTCCCACAGGAAGCAGGCAGATGTAGCACCAACATTACCAGAAAGTCTCCCAGTCACAATGATCAACAGCCACGATCAACATTGTGGTCAAATCCATAATTCTTTCAAACACTGAGCCACTCGTATACCTTACAAGAAAGACTGGTTTTAAAACAATAGTGATTTCAATGAAAAGAAGGAAAAACTAACATTTCTTATCCAAAAATAGCAAAGGGAGGGGTAGCACTGCAGCATCACATCTGTAGCATCAACAAGAGCATAATAAAAACACCCTAATGAAAATGTTAATTGAATTTCTGACATTTAATGCTGGAAAATGAGAAACTAAAACCCAGCTGTGGGTTGACGCATTCCCAACAGCATCATGGAATACAGCTAGCTCTATTATTGTGACAACAATATTTCCAAAAATGAAACTTCTAGCTCTGGGAAGAAGGGTAATTCAAGAACGACTTTTCCATTAGTGCTCTATCATAGGAAATGATAATTTGCCCATTTACCTGATCTTCCTTCCTGACGCCAGCAAAAATGACAAACTATTGTAGACGAAGGTACAAGAAAACTCTACCATGATAAATCATATAAAAGGTCAGTCTTTAGGGACATCCAGGTTCACAAGAACAAATCCACAATAGTTCAAATGTCTCCTTAGCCCAGTATATTATCATGAGTGGAAGTCATCAAGAATTACCTGCTGGCTTAAATATGGAAAAGAAAATATTGCACAGTAACCTTTTAAATATCAAAACTGGAAGGTGAACATTCCAAATAGGGATTTCCAAATTGTGGCAGGAAAAGAGTAACATGGTGAGGCTGTGTTGATGTCACTTCTCCCTCTTTTACAGTGTAAAGTTTTTCCATAATTTTCTTCATTCTTTCCATCTACCTTCATTCAGTCATATGGATTCAAACCTTACAAAACATAACTAGTTCCCAGACAAGTGAAGGGGATTTGGCAGCTGTAGAATTAGATATTAAAACATAAGTCTTCCTTCTGCAAGAATCTAAACTCTGTATGAGCTTCCAATCATTGCTGGAAATGCACTGCTGTAAATCATATAGTAAGACATTGCTTAACAGAGAGTTTGAGCAGTGCTTATTCTGAAACATATTTGCTAACGTGTTGATACACTCCTGTTACTGTGAAACTAGTTCGTGGAAACAGATGCGTATATTCCCAACAGGTTAAAGTTCTTATTGTACAAAAAAATAAGGCAGAAATTCTGCCTCTTAAAGGTTAATTGTTACACTGGGAAAGCATTCATCCCATCCACTATCAGTTTGAAAAGAACCACATTTACTAACAATGTTGATCAATGTCTAGAATCTCACCGTTCAACTTCCTCTATTTGCTTCCTAAAAGGCTAAAGAAAAATAAGTCTGCAATCACAGCACCCTGAATAGGCTTGCTCCTATGCATTCATCTAGCAAGTGTGGCCTGCCAGGAGTGATGACTCCACTTGGCTAAGCGTAAGAAGATCTGGAGGTTTAAACCAAATTATCTCGCCCTGTTTAGCCCGGATCAGTGAACTGGAAATCACACGGTATTTCCCTTGTGGAGCTATAAATGCCATGAAGGGAACCTGTCTTTTAGGTTCTGGCTTAGTCCAACAGACACGTGGAAGTGTGGAACAACTGTTAAAGGGAAATGACTGTTACAACGTAAATTCATACAGGCAGTATGCTAAAATGGCAGAATTGCAAGCCACTAATGAGCTGAATAAAGGAGATACAGTGAAGAGGAGATCAAGTTAAAATGAGCCTTGGAAAGAACAGTTAAGTTACTTAAATATATTTGAATTTACATAGGAACATCCCTGAGAAAAGGCAGGACAGCCTACCTGCTTCAGAAGCCAGTTTTCAATAGCAACAGCCATTTAGCGAGCACTTTGTTACCCTAGCAGCTCCCACAGAGCTGTGGGAGCTCTGAGCATGGGTGAGATCTCCTCTGTCCTGATTAGGCTGCACACTGTATGTAGGCAATAGAGGACAAAAGCGCCCATGATGGTTGTCAGATTAATTACAGTGGGTCAGCCATTATCACTGTGCAAGTACTGTAGTAGATTGTCATTAAAACAATGAAACCTGCTAAAGCACCATTTGCACAGCAACAACAATGACCCATAAAGTGCTGATGAAACGCTGCCAGTCTTGGAGCAACACCGCATAGAAAGTAGGTGCCATACACAAGACAGGCACTCATGAAGTCCAGGTTTCACCCAATAGGCTTTGGAAACATTCTGTGCTTGTTACTCAATAGGTGGAAATTGTTGATACTGCCTGGGACTCAGTTCTCATTCATAGTTAACTTCAGCCCTATTCTCATTCATAGTTAACTTCAGTAAATGGGTACAGCTACAATAGCAATTGTAATATAGTCAAGCAAGAGGAATTAATAATGACAGTTGGTAATAATCCTACACAGATTTGGGCTTACACCTGCACCATGGGTTATTGCTCAGAAACAAGTACCTGTCAGACATTACATTTGTTGGAGTAAGGGACCACTTGTTCTCTCCTAGTCCACAGCAGGTAGGAGTTAATTTGAACTAGCTTAGCACTACCTGAAACAGAGCTAAAAACTTTTATATCAACACCAAAAATCTCAAAACACACTCAGACTCCCAAGGAAACATGGGTGAGCACTGAGAAGCACATAAGTCCTTACCTGCTGCCACCATCAGCCCAGGGGCTGTTTCCTTACTGGAAATGCTTCCTGAAGTATATGGATTCTCTGAGAGTTGCAGATGCAAGTGCAACGAGCAAAAGGGCTGTTGACAGGAAACAAACAAAAGGCATGAGTTTCAACATTCAACAAGTCAAATAAAAAGAGGAACCTTTGTTGACTGAAGACAGATGCTCTAGTCCTCCTGAAAATACCCCTCTACTCTTAGCACTGTTACAAGCATATGTTCATTTTTTGAATTAGCACCATAGAAGTACCTGAGAGCATTAAGAAGAAATGAGAAAAACCTGCATTGTTTTTTACCATCAATCTGATCTAGAGTACTTTCCACTAAAGACTTTCATATTCTATTTTAAGTTGCGTAAAAAAAGTTGAAGCAAGATGGTGAAAATTTTCTATTTGTACAGCGTCACAGAATTTAAGGGCAATATACTTAAAGGAACTCTCTTAACCCCTAGCAAATCAGGAGGAAAACACACAGAGAAAGTCACCAGTAAAACACCACTCCTTGGAAACAATGGGGCTACAGTCCCTGTGAAAGAATAGAACATAACTGTTCACCGAATGATGTTGAACTACGTTGCGAATCCAACCTAAAGCTCTTATCTGTAAACTGTGCCCTACTGTGGAGCACCTGACTCTGCAGTTCTCTGACAGGCAAGAATCCCTCCTACTCAGCTTCATTTGAAGTTTTTTTAACCCAGTGACTTATGTAAGAGCCTCAAAAGGAGTCAGCTTTCTGAGACCTTTGAAAAGGTCTGCCACTCACCAGCTGGCAAACTACAGGATCGCCTCGCAGATTGGTGTCTGGTGCCTTCAGCAAACGCCAGTCTCTGCCCTTGTTGTAGGTAATGAATGTCTTGACTTGGTCATCTATCTTTTTGTTAGCCAGGAATATGCCTTTGATCCCTGCTACCTAGGAAAAACGGAGAGAGATGAAAAAAAATATATCGGAAGATCAGGCCAATGGAAAGGCCCATCTGAGCACCCTCAGCAGCAAAAGCTCTCTGCAAAAGCAATAAAGCTATCTCAGTCCAGCCTTGTAAGGTTGTGAATGGCATTACAAGTACATCTTGTTACTTCCTACACAGTTGAAAGGGCCTTGTGCCATTCCTCTCTCTTTAAGAAAAAGACAAGCGTACTCATAGAGCAAATCCCTATCAAACAGTCCACTTACAGATTTCCCTAAATGGCTGCAGACAGGTAAGTGATGAGCTTGACAGGACAGCATTAACCACCTCTCACATTAGATCTGTAATCCTGGAGATGTGGTCCACTTCACTCCCTCGTCAGATTTCCATAACATGGAAGGCAGCAGGTCACACCAGAAGCAGATGGGATCTGTTTGTTTCAGGCTTTTTTTTTTTTTTTCCTTCTTTTCTTCAGAATTCAAGAAAACCTGAATATGTCTAAACACTGATGTTTTGCAAACTTGATTTTCCTCCATTCCCAAATTCTGTCAAAATCAACCCAGTTGTTCCAAACGTTTTGATTTTTGTCAACAGAACCAATTCCAACATAAAGCACTCCTGCCAAAAAGGACTGCATTTAGGAAAAAATGTTCCTAAGCAGATTTCATGTTGTTTGGTCTCTATTGCACAGCTCTGAAAGTGAGACAGGAAGGAGGAGCTTGCTGCAAATCTGGAACTTCCAGGCAAGAGCCAGGATGCAAATACTTCCAGCTCTAAAGACCCTTGAGTGACACTACCCTTGGAAAGACCCCATGAAAATCTCCATTGGTATTTATCAATAAAGACTAGTACACAAGTGGAGAATATTGACTTTGCCCAGAAATAGGAGATAATGCATGTTTACTTCAGCTGGCTTACCACAATACGGAAGTACATCTTTTTTTAAAGGCAGGAAAATATATTTAAGCAAGCAAGAATAAAATATAAAGCCTGTCCTTTGTAATGATCCATGTGTTACTTGTGTTACTCACTGCCTTAAACTAATTGGATTTTTATGAACAAATTCATGATGTTGTTTAACTGGCATTATTCTGGCTGAAATAAATTTTTATATAATCCTGACTTATGTGAAACTGGAAACACATTTCTCAGTGTTATACTAAAACTTTCTCAAGTTACTCTGCAACCACTATTAGTATTACCAGTAAGTTAATATTGCTGTTTCTTGCTGGCAGAGCACTGAGCTCTGAACCTCAGCAGATCTTTCAGCCAGTAGGATTAATCCACCAAAGCCAGGATGCTTTGACTAAACCAGTAACTGGAGCAACTACTTTGAATGGACAACTAAAAAGCCTAGCAAGAGAATGAGAACAGATCACTAAGGGTAAATGTTATTTGTTATCTCTAAACAAATGACACCTATAAGCTTTTGTTTACAATTCACTTATTGATTAGTGCTTACAAAGGTGGAATTTATATTCCCTGCCTGTGACCAGATGTCTCTAGCTATCCAAAGGAGAACACCTGTATTTCTAGACCTTCTCTAGACATCTAGATTAGAATGAAAGGGACAACAGTCTTCCCTTTTGGAGATGTTATATAGCATATCTAGACATTCACTTGAGAAAAAAAAAAACAAAAAACACAACAATTATCATGTGCATAGCAGAACACTCTGTATCTATCCCCACATGAGTAAGCTTAGCATCAAATTCACTAAGTGCCTCTAGGCTGATTCCAAAACAAATGAAGATCTTGGAAGGATGGTAAGTGATTTACACTTGCCTGAACTGTTGTAGTTCTTGTAGGATGACCTTTACTACATACCTCATAAAGGTCAATCATGACATTCCCCTCCAGTCCTCTATTGCTTTTCACATTTTCCAAGGCCAGAGTGAAGTAAACCCCTCGGGTGTCCGAAACATACAGGTTGTATGTATCATTCTGGTTCCACTCTTGAACAGCTGCAAATACCTGATTCTCAGCTGTGCTTATAATATGCATGTCCTGTACAAAGAAGAAAAAAGACCTATTAATAGGACCTCTATATTTCTTTGCCCTTTGGGACATGTAATAGTTACCATGACTTATGGAAGAATGGAGATGGAGTGTGAATTATAGGTATGTTAAACAATTTTCTGTTAGAGGAAGCCAATAAATTATCACTATTGTGACTTTTCATTTTTTAATGACCACCAGGTGGGCAAAGGGTTTTTCCTTTCTTCATTTTTGGTAGCTTTAAGGAATTTCATCTAGCTTCATTTTTTATTTATAAATTTGAAAGTGAGCTTTATCATTCATGGAAGATTCACAGGCTTGGAGCCAGGAGTTCTCCCATACTCAGTAGATCCACTGTAGCTAAATTAGAGACAATTTTCATCCACATGCTTACCTAACAGACTTTGTTTCCAACAGGTAATGAATTAGTTTAAAAGAACAACAACAACAAAGTGAGTTTACATATTCCTGAAGTTGAGGCATAAGGAGTTTAAGATAGTGTTGGTAGTGATTTTTAATAACATAATTTTCTATGGAATGTTTGTCCAATAGCGACTACCAAACCACCAGACCACCCACCAACCTTTGCTGGATTCCTTCCAGTGATCAGGACACGGTCCGACAACATTTTAGAATTGTTTGAGTTGAAAGGAACCATTAAAGGCCATCTGGTCCAACTCCCCTCCAATGAACAGGGACACCTACAGACTGATCAGGTGTTCAGAGCCCCATTCAGCCTGACCTTGGATGTCTCCAGGGACAGGACATCCATCACCTCTCTGGGCAGTCTGTTTAAGTGCTCTACTGGAAGCTTCCTCCATTAAGTTTTAATATCAAAGATTTGACAGTGCATTTCCTCAGTGTTTCCTTAAAGCAAGTTCACAACCTGAAAATGATTTTCAGTGTAGCGATAAGTACTGAAACACTTCATCCCTGCCACCCTTGCTGAATGAACTAATACTGGATCCACTAGAATCAGAGACACAATGGCTATGTGGGACTTTACTTACCTATAAGTTCAAAATTTTCCCAGGATGCCAAGGAACCCTGATTAATGTTTGGATCTTGCACAACACTTCTAATTCCTTGCAGACTAAAAACATACACAACCTAGACTAGCAGCATGAAAATAAAGCAAATCTCTCAGTGACTTCAATCTGTTTTGATCAGTTGCAGTGGAAATACTGCATTACCCCATTACCAGCCTCACAATTGCACACAGCTCAGGCATAACTCACTAATGTACAACTAATAGGGGAGTTTTTACAGTACAGCAAAAGTTTTCTGATGACTAAGAGAAACACGAACAACTTCCTTTATATGGCTAAATGACTGCCATGAAATCTTACTTAAAAATATTTTTGATTTTTAAATAACAAAAACAATACAGATTTTTTTACTATGCATCTGTTATAAACCAAGGCCACCAAAAAAACCCATTTCAGAGCAGGCCAGCAACCTATGACAGCATCAGTCAGGACACACACAGGGCACTCATTCTCTCCATTCACTTGTCTTTTTATTGATGGGCAGCTTTCAATACTCAGTAAACCGGAAGCATAAATACCACTTTTCTCATGAAAAAGGCAGCGATGTTTCCAAAGCAGGTCAGACATTTGACAATAGCATAGAAGGACAAAAAAAAAAACAAAACTATATTTGTGCTATACAAGTGTCAGTACACTGTGAACTATCATCAACCCAAATGTGAAAAAGTCAAGGTACAGTACTACAAATTTCTCACAGCTAGTAAAAGTTCACAGCCAAAAGCTGAAGCAAGAATCCAGTATATGCTAGGCTGTAGGTACATTATTGGCAATATCCATAGCACCATTCAACTCTGCGCAACAATTACAGAGTTACCACACAAAAATTTTCACTTATGGAATAAAGGGGAAGGTCATTACTGCAGTATCAGTCCTATACAACAGTAGTCTCAGTTACAAAGAGCAGGAATGGTCTGAGCTACCTAGAAACTTGTATCAGTCAAGGCAGCTTTAAGTTTGGTCCCTTCTGCTCTGCACAATTCTAAGTAAGGACTGCATTAGACAATTTGAGTATCATTTCAGGGATGTATTCTCGCTGAGGTTTGACACATTCCATCTGGTAGATAGCTAAACCCTAAGTGAGGAAAGCCAGCACAGTTGTATGAGAAATACTGGCTTCCCTCCTTCCCAGCTTTGCCAGTAACTGCTCATCTTAGGCACTGCCATCTGAGTCATCTCATAAGCAACATCATACAGTGCTCTTATGCATCCAAAGTATCACTAAGACACAACTTCTGAGGCAGTCAATTTTTTTTCCATGATTTATTCCATGATTTATTGACAATTTCCAAACATGGGATGTGGACAGTGGATCTGCTGTGTCTTGTACTCTATGGAACACATTATAGAGACTGCAGTAGTACACAGCATCCTAAGCATTTTCCAGTACCCCCAGTGCTATGAAAAGGCTTACCAGAGAAATCTTTAGTAAAAAGTAAAACAAGACTGGGGAAAACAGTTCATAGCAGATCTGTCCAGGAGGAGTTGGTTCAGCCTGCCTATTTTTTGAGGTACTTGTTCATTCCCATTTGCTCTTAACAGAATCTGCTTTTTCTGAAATACTCACAGATCAAAGGCAGATAAAGATCCTAACTTCATATTTAAGAAAGATTATTCAGGAAGCACAACAAATGTAGTTTCCCAGAGAGGATGCTTCACCACTGGGCAAGCTATGCTATTAAAGGTATTATTTGTTTGTGTTCATAAATGGTGCACTCACCTTAGGAAGAGAGTATTTGGGCAATTTAATCTGTGCAAAAGGCTCCCGTCTGTATGACACATAGTAATTTGCTCTTCCACCAGCTGTCACCTGTGGAAACATCAAAGAAAGTGAGTGATGGCCCTTGTGAGACACCGTATGCTGACACCTCTACGAGGGTTTAACAACTATTTTTTTTCAGATATCTTTTCTACGACCTGCACAGCTGTCCCTGGAAGCCTCTGTATAACTCCATCAGAGAAATCCCAGACTTGTGAGGGTTGGACAATTATTACTTAAAATGGAAAGTACAATGGCACAGCTTATCTCTCATGCTTCAATTCCAGCATGACTTTAATGTTAGGTATCTCACAAAAAAAGTGAAAATTGTGAAGTTTAAGGTCTTGCGTGGAAGAAAGAAAATGACCTGGTTTTCATCACATGGTTTGAATTCAACTACCTTGGCCAAGTAATTTAAAGTCTCTCCAATTGTCTTTCAACAATCATTTGCAGTGACTAACACGAGAGCTGCACACAAACATTATTTAATACAAACAGTAAACGCAGAGTGTTCTCATAAAAAGCTAAGCATTTAGATGCTCTCTGTCCCTATAAAGCTAGCTTTTCTGAAATCATATCATCCCTAAATGAGAACGTAAGGGAAACTGATAGATGTCCAAGTCTGTGGTATTATGGAATGGAGGAGGTGTAAAGGCTGCATACAAATGCCGTACATCGATACATCGATGAAATCTAGCTCTGATAATGTGCAATATATGGGATTTTAAACTTGTCACTAGTCCTTTACTCTTGTCATGGGTGTTCTTTGGCACCATTTCAGATCTCACTACAACCAGGCTTACATTGGTGAGTTTTCTATATCCTGCTGTTCTGGCAAGCTTGCAGTTTTTGAGATAGAACAATAACACAAAGCATTTATTATATGCTTTTGTTGGCTTCTATGGTTTCCAGTAAAGCTAACAAAGGTCCATGATTCTTTTCTAGATATACTCCTTTTTATCTGATAGTGATATTTCAGAATAAGCTTACATGGAATATTTCTATAGCATCAATTATATTCTCAGTAAGATATCACCTCTAGATAGTAGCATTCTTCCCTAGAGAAGTTGTCATTTGAAGGACACTATATCACTGGTCATGAAATTTGGTACCTAATCTAGTCAAGATAAGGTTTTTCTATTAACAGCTTGAAAAACTGGAAAGAAAATAAGGTTTAGTAATAGGACAGGCTGCACACATAGAGATTTCTCCTTCTGCCTGTTTACCATTCTTACTTGTAATGTTATTACAGTCACATTTATTACTCCCAAAATAAAAAATAAAACATAAAAAAACAATCATTATGCCATATATCACATATGAAGCCAGGAAAAGCCCATATCATAGTGAACTGAAATTATAGACAACATATAGCTAAAGCCAAGGTGAGATAGAAGTGCAAATGAAAAGCAATTTGCCTATAGTCTCAAAACAAGCCAGGAGCAGAGAGAGAACAAGAGTCACTTGACTCTCACTGCAGATAGAGCTCATTGCGGACTGACACAGCAGCATCTATGGGCTCTGCCCTCCAGGTGTGAAGATAGTGAAAGGGCTGTAGTGTTATTTTGAAAGGATATCTTTCCCATCTAGTATTATCTTACCAAAATCAAGTTTTTATAGTGAAGAACAAACTATGCTGTTGATACACAGTCAATACAACTTAAAGGATAAAATTAGTATCTGCAGCAATTGTATCTCCTTATCAAATGTAAATACATTGCACAAAGCATCATCACTTCTAGGTGATTCTACCTTAAAAGCACAGGGAATATTTCAGTATCCCCTATTCTCTTGGTAGTATTTCTGACCTGCACAGGAAGACCCACATTGTAACTGAGATAACTGTGCAGCATCAACTTGTTTTACACCACTTGTGACCTCAATGCCAGCTTAGTGTATATAACAGGGTAAAGACTGCAATTAATATGTCCAGAGACTACTTGGCTAAGTCCCTGTGCTCAATACCTACCTCTTCTGATGGACTGCGACATAGGCATTGATTCTGCTTTAAGATACAGATAAGAATGTTTATATACTTCACAAGGATGCTATAATGATTAATTAACATAGGAAACAGCTCACAATCCAAGATCAAGGGGTGATCAAATTCCCCCAGCTCTGTGCCACAAACAGGTTCTATTTCAAATCTGCCACACCCATTACATAGTTAAAAAGTTTCATACTACTGCAAGTGTATGCTTTTTGACTCTTTAAAGCAGAAACTTTAGGATTCAAACACCATTCAAATTCACTGTACATTAGATACACTCTCTTTCAGCACTCTACCTAGCAATAAGGTCACCTTGACAAAGGTTTAGAAGTAAAAATCTTTGCGGCCTGCGATCTTTCTGAGCCAGTTAATAGGAAGCCACCCACAAATTCCGTTGGCAGGAGTTGCGTGAAGATTATCTCAGCCAAAACTTCATTTTTACATGATTTACATCCAGGGTTATAACTGTTCCAAAAAAAAATGATCAAGCCTTCAACAAAATTTTGGCAAGCATTGTGGTAGAGAATGAATTTTGGAAGGACCAACTTAATTTATTTTGATGAACTTTCCCTATGAGCAAAATCTCAGGCATTGTAAATCCCAGAGATTATGATAGTGTTATCCTCTCTAATGCCCCCTCTTAGTTTACATTTGATGAATGTCACACAATTATTTGCTGTGAGCTCATCTGTCATGCTCAGTACAGAATTAGCTGGGTTTGTCTTTTTTCCTTCTCCTTTGCTAATGACTGGCTGGTTTATCTGTTTTTCTCGATTTCTATTTTATGTGTTTAATTGGCTTCTGGTCAGTGGAAATGATTCCTTTGGACAAACGTGTTTGCCTTTAAACACATTTATCTTTCCCAACCTGTATTCTTCCTTCCTCCTTCCCTCTTTCGTGATCTACTAATTCTTCTTTAATACTTCCATGTTCTGTTACAAGATGAAAGGGTGGTCTCACATTAGTTGGCATTTAAGAGAAACGTGAGAAGTTTCTCTTTAAAAAACATAAGAGTTCTGATCATCTATAGAATACTAGATCATCATCCATCCCAATTTGCAAAACACAGTACATTAAACACAGAAGAAAACAGAAATATGTTCACAAGGCTCCAGAATACTAGAAAATCTGTCACAGAATCCATTCATCTCTACAATTTCTGAGACATGCTTAGAAACATTGATACGGCTCTTTAAAAGCAGATTTGGGTTTTACCTAACCATAAAACAAAAAAACACATTTATCATTCAGAAGAGTTAGGAAGACAAGTGGAACAAGTTATAAGGAGGTTCAAGAACATAAAGACACCCAAAGTGGTGTCAGGAAAATGAATGCAGCATAGCGAACTTCATCTTAACTTCCTGGCTTGCTGATGCTGGCAAACATAACTTCCAGCATAAGACAAGTACTGCTGTAACCAGCATGGAATGACTAAATCTCCAAAATGACTCTGGGCTCAGCAAGGGCACATTTGCTTCCTGCTGCTCAAAGAACTCACAGAAAGGATAAATGTATGCACTGATGCACTGATGTAGACACACACACACTACATGTCAGAGGCACAGTCTTGTCGTGAAACATTTACAGTGTACAGAGAGCACAGCATAAGACAACAGAGAGCTCTTTTCTATATACTTTATATGCTTGGGTAGTTTACAAGGAAAACAATCACTTGTCCTGCACAGTTATTGTAACAGGACATCTATTTTATTTTTTTGCATTGTTGAAAATGTTCATATGAAAAGAGAATTGGTAATAGCACAGCTCAACCTACAATCATTAAACATGTTTAGACATTCGTAATTCCAGTAATTCACCTCCTACATCAAGTCTAGTAAATGGCAACTCAGTCGATTACAGAACCAAATTTTAAACTTCCTTGTTGACAGTATGTCTTCGGATGTTATTTCCAATAAATTTCTCACTTCTTGATGAAACAGCTAGCTCAGCTTGTAGAGCTCTCTCCTTCCCAGAGAACATGAAATAAGTTGGTAGAAATTAAAATATGAGAAATGATGTATAAAACTGTAATGCTTGATCTGTGCTTTCCACCTCCACAGTGTGCCCTGGCATCTCTTCTCACTGTTTTAACACTAGTTACCCTTTCTCCTTGCAGGCATAAAATCTCCTGAGTCAATTTGAGGATTAAAGTGTGGAAGAGTTATGACAAGTAGATTTATTCCTTAGCAAAGAATTTTGGTTGTTTCAGAGCCAGAGCCATTCAAACAAGAGATTCAGGAGGGATCAACACCTGAATGAGCCCCAAGTAACACTCTTCTTTTTTGACTACTCATCATGGCCAAGACTAATCATCTTCCAGATGTTTCTGTGTGCTGAGCTTCCCCACTGCCGTACATAAGCCACACTGTGGTAGGTACAATCTAGCCTGAATTATTATCTCCCTGTTTTTCATTAGTATCATAGCTTTTGCACAGTCATCAAGGCAACATATAATGACTTGAGTGTGAGGAGATAGAGTTCCACGCTGTAGAAAGGCTTCTATAGTAATGTAGTGGGCTAAGCACACTCAAGCTGCCTGGAAAATTCAGCAGGCTTTTAACACTTACCACACAGTGTCAGACTTATCAGCAAATTTTTGTTAAGGCAAAGCAGCATTAATTATATAGGCCTCATACCCATTCATTCATGTACTTCTCCCCTCAGAACTGTGATGGCACACAACAGAATAAAAAGTCTTAAGTGAAAATACGGGAAATTTTAAAACCAACTCCTTCAGAAAACATGCACAGTTGTACCAAATATCAGCCATGTTAGAGCTGCAAACATACACTACCTACACAGAAACCATCTTAAGAGAGGCGAATAATTGTATGTATTCAATCTCCTGAGGGATTTCAGAGGAAACGTGAGTCTGCCATGGCAATTCTTTACATCTCCAGCTGCAGACACTGCTGATAAATCATATAAGATGTGAGCAGGGTAGAGAGTGATAAAAAGTACAGCTCAAAAAGCCACAGAAAGAAAATATATTTAAGTAAATAAATAAATAAGGCAAGAAGAATGCTAATCTATTTTTTCAACAGATGTTTAGCTTCACATTCCAAACCCAGTAACATTTGGCATAGCAAAGATGAAACAGTGCAAGAAATGGATGGAAAATACCCAGCAGTGAGTAGGAAAGTAGCTAACTCCTTAGTGCCTATCTTGCCTTAAGAAGAGCTTTTAACTAGCACATGGCATGCACTTTCTTTCATTTGTATGGATTAATTTCTCCCACTGGAGCTATGTCCAGCATTTTAAATAGGGGCAAGAGAAGATCAGCTGTGGCAGGCATTATTCACCAGTAAAACAAGTGTAATCATGTTCATCATTTAAACATCTTCATCCTATTAGTTTCATAATAAGCTTTTAATGATTTCTTCAATAAAAGACTCAAAGACCAACCCTACAAGTTGGAGAGTGCTCCATTGTCCCGTCAAGCTGTTCTCTCCACCATCGATCGCAAAGATAAAAATCAATCAGAACTAAGCAGGCTGAAGTTAAAAATAAATTGCACCGATTGATTTCTGTTAAGACCTTTGGCTCCTAGTTAAAAAATTGAGGAAAGAAAGATATATTTGAACATGGTGCATTTAGCCTCTATGAAAATAATGAGAAGGCTTCAGACCAGGAAATCAAAGTTTAATTTCTCCCCTTCTATCTCATTTCACTAAGAGGCTTCAAAAAAAAAAAAAAAAGAGGAAGGAGAATATAGGAGAATACATAGCCACTTTTCCTTTCTTTATTCTTGGGGAAATTTCTTACTTAAGTTATTAAACTGACATCTTGAGAGCTGAAGTTGGGTATCCATATGAATTGGTACCATCTCAGCTGTGACTGGTGATCAATGTCTACTCACGTATTTGATTCAAAGCCAGCCTTAAATACTTAATAAACCTGAAACATATGCTCATGTCTTACTATCCAAGTTTTCTAAATAACCATAGTTATAAGCAGTAATAGTAATAAACTATCTGAGCTAAGCTTAAGATAGAATCATAGAATGATTATGGTTGGAAACACCACTAAGATTATCTACAGTCCAAAGGCAACCTATCACCACCATGCCCACTAAACCACGTCACTCAGCGTGGCATTTATGCTTTTCTTGAACACCTCCAGGGACAGTGACTCCACCACCTCCTTGGGAAGCCTGTTCCAATGCATCACCTCTATTTCTTAGAAGTTCTTCATAACATCCAACCTGAACCCCCCCCCCAGCACAACTTAAAGCCATTATCTCTCATCCTACATTGTTCTCCTATAAGATACATGTCACAGAATAATTACGAATTTCTTTTCCTCTACAAAATCTTAAAGAGAATTTTTCCCCCCATCTAAGATCTTAAGCTAGAAATAATCAAATTTTTCTTTAAGACTGAAGGAAAAAAAAAACCCAAAAAACCAAAAAAAAAAACCTAGTACTCATAAAGACATCAATTTGGATTAAAATAGAATTTGATTCAGCTAAGATTTTTGGACACACACAGATGAGATGCCAAGCATTCAGAAAACATTATATCACTGATAGGTACCACAAGAAGCTACCAGTAATTATGGGCAAATGCTGACATCTGTGCGCTCTAAGGAGACTTTCTGATGAGAAAGAACACTGATTTGCTTCAACAGCTTTTGGCAGAAATGTTTGCTCCTGTGAGCCAGAGGAATTATTTGGATCTGTATTACGAGAGTTGCACAAAGCTGCATCACATAGGAACATCTGGGGAAATTCCGGGTTTGCTTGTTCTTACTCATCCAAGTGAGCAGACTGAGACATTACTCTGCTGTACATTTCTCTGAATTAAGCAAAAACTTCTAAGTACAAAATTATTTGAAGGGGTTAATAAGAGCGTTTTGACTTAAACTTTTCACATGGAATGCTTGCTGCATATGTAAGCTGTGACTGACCACCATCCTCTGCTCCTACATGTTAATGCTGCCATCCCATCTCATTCAGGAGGGTTATTAATACCAGCCAAGACACATCTTCCATGCTACCTTACACTTTCTGCTTTCATCATATCACTCTAAGAAGAAAGGACAACCACCAGAGCAGCTTGGCTTTAGGGAATGAAACCTTCACATATCCCAGGACAACCTAAATCAGAGGAATCAAGAGTCAAGAGACAGCTGTGGTTCTTGAGGTTCCCAGAAGTTCAGATCACAGATGAAACAGCATAAAAAGATGCTAGAAGCAGATAAAAAGATGCAAGTAATCTTTCCAAGAGAAGGGGTCAAGGGAAAGACAATAGCAGTGATTAATATGGGAATGCCTTGCAAGTACGTGGGGACCAGGCACGAAAAACCCTCTTATGAATTTCAGCCTGCACCTTGATAAATTATGCTATGGGAGTAGAAAAGGAAAGAGGCTCCCATGTTCTCATTCTATAAAGGCCTTGGAAAGTGATAATGTAGTGCCTCTCAGCATGCCTCTCTGGTTAATGGTGCAAGGAACTTCTCATCTAAACTGGAAATGGAGTAGAGCCTGATGTACACAGGAGACCCTTTTCAAATAGAGCTTGCAGGTTCCAATCCTTGTCCTTACAAGGTGAGACCACCAGGCTCTAGCCCTAGAGACAGATTTGAGTGTCCATCTCTGTCCTGGGTTCAGTTGGTACAGAGCTGACTGTGGCTGGTATGATGCCATGTTTTGGTTTTAGAATAAAAACAATGTTGATAACACACTGATGCTATATTGTTGCTGAGCAGTGCGATATAGAATCGAGGATGTTTCAGCTTTTCAGCTTCTCATACTGTTCCACTAGTGTTGAGTGGCACAAAGAGCTGGGAGATGACAGAATCAGGACAGCTGACCTAAACTAGCCAAAGGTATATACTCCATGCAATACGATATAATGTGAAAAAAGTATAAAACAGGAGAGCTGGCCTGTGCAGGGTTAGCTGCTGCTCAGGGACTGGCTGGGCATCAGTTCGCAGGTGGTGAGCAATTGCTTTGTGCATCACTTGTTTTGTATATGTCATTATCATTTCTGTTCTTTCTCTCCTCCTTTTCTGTCTTAGTAAATAGCTTTTATCTCAACCTACGAGCTCTACCTTTTTTTCCAATTTTCTCCCCCATTCAACTGGGAGGTGGGCGAGCAAAACACCATGTGGCATTTCTTTGCTTGCTGGGTTAAATCACAACCATCTCAAAAGGGATTCACTTGGACTGGCAAATTCAAACCAGATATTAGATTCTTCTAAAACTCACGAGACTTTGATGTGCCCATAAACTCTGTCACTGCCATGGAAGCACTGAAAGTCTGAGCCACACTTCAAATGGACTTCAGCTGAAGGTGGTACAGATTTCCTTTACCAGCCCAGAGAAAAATAAAGGCATAAAAAACAGTTGTGATGGATATTGATTGCCCATCTGCACATCTCTGCACTGACCTACAGCGAGTTCAAATCAAACAGGCCAAAGTTACCTTGAGGGTCTATCAACTATCAACTCACAGAGACACAAACTTAAGCGAGAAATGGGGACAGCGTTAACTGGATGCAGAGCTGAACTGGCATGACCTCTGGGAGGAAAGCCACACACCAACGAGTTTACACAGGGAGAACACAAGAAGATTGATAGGGAGGAGAAACATGTTCTGTGAGACTTACATCTATAGCTGAGGGGTGGGAGTTGGAGGAGATATTTTTCACATATCAAATCCTTCCCCAAGTTTCTTAGGAGTATGCCCAAAAGTTTATCTGCGCATTTTCTACCTCCATCAATTCCAATCTCATAAAAAATATTGCCTATCTCTGTAAACTTGATCTCACTTGCATCCTCAGGCCACCAGCACTGTAACATCAGTACTGCCAGCAACCTTCATGCTAAACTGGAGAGTTTCATCTTTATTACTGTCCCTCACCTGACACCTGGGGATCTATGGGAAAATCCAGTCCTTAGCTAGGCCTGCACTGAGTTGGGAAGTGTCTGCAGACTCCATTGGTAGTCAGACATGTCCAGCATTCCATGCACCCACTGAGTTATCACACTTGAGATAACTACATTACCCTTAAGTAACCTGGAGTGACTTGGCAATTATTAGCTCCCTCTGCCAGCCTTAGGTCTGCCTACATAAATGGTGCTTTCTGAAAAATAATGGGGTTTTACAGGAAAGTTGATTCCTAGCAATTGCACTGCCATTTTTAATACCTCCATTAATTCTCAGACCACCACAAATAAGCAACACTGTACTGAAACTTTTTCATCCTAGACTTTTCCACTCCCTGCAATAAGTGAAGATGTTTGCTCATGCTTTCTTGCATTTTCAGTGGAACTTTTTCGTTTGTTGGCAAGGAAACTTACATAGAATGTTTCAGCTCTTCCTTTTCATAGCTACTCTAAAGAGCTACAACATTGACATTATTTTCTTACTTAGAGAAAATAAGTTTTTCCTCCAAACAATGCTTCTCACTAAAAATACAATTTTCTGCAAAATAATCCCCATTTTCATTAAAGCATATTGCATTCTAGTTTCTTTTCAGCAACTTGAACAATTCCTTCAGAAACCCTGATACGTGACTTGATTGAAAAATCTTTTCCCCAGAACAATACTGATTTATTTTTACTGTAGAAATTCTACAAGCCATCAATAAACTAGACACATACATAAAACAAAAGCCAATCCCTGCTCTCTGACAATTAACATAGGCTGTGCATGTGAGAATACCATAGCAGTTCAGGTAATTGTCAGGAAGCCAACTCTAACAGACAGTTTTCAGGTTATCTCTGTGCCTGAGTTTAGAAAGAGATACAAATTCTGCAGCAACTATAAGACAACACTTACAAGAAAAGGCGTGGCACAACCATGGAGAAATTATTGGCTCCTCTATTGCACAGCTATGTAATTGAACATCACTGACGTTGACCTCAATGGCAAAGTTGTGGCTAATATTTCCTTTACTTTCATGAAATGAGCTCCTTTTAGGTACAGTAAATAAATTCACACTTTATATCATATTCCAAGGTTTTCTCACAACTACACAATTCACATTGCAAGCTCTATGAATTTTAAGTACTATCTATGAAGAATGGAGCTCATAGTGGCTCCTGGCTGCACCGGAGCAATCCTGGGAACAGAATAAAATCTCAACACATAAGAGAGGGCAAAATTTTCTCTTAATGGATCAACTTATACAGAATTACCTAATCTTAGAGCTGTGCTGGGCATCCTTCAACAACTATTGATCAATCCAGCAGAAAGTCAATCAATAAATTCAGAGTAATCATTTACTGTTCTATTCATAAGGATTCTTCCTACTCTCTCCTCATAGCTATTTCTTTGCTCCTTCTTCATTGCTTTTTACTTTTCTCATCATATACTATGTTATTTACCTATGTTATAGGCCTAGTAGCCAAGCCTGAGTTTTTTCAACCTCTCTTTAAAAACAAGTTTCTTTCAAGCATTCTCATTTTATTTCTTTGCACCGTGATTCAGGATGATTCTTCCAGAAGCACTGCACAACACCACATCACATACAGGAATCATTTACTTTTAAGGACTTTATAACATTTTCCATATTCTTTCTTCCCTGTGCATTGTACACCATAATATTACACATACTTTGGGTATAAAGTTATACAGGTTAACGATACAGGCTTGCTTATCAATTTGATTAGAAGGGACATGCACTAGTGAATAACTGCATACAGATAATCTAAAATGACACAAATAGCTGGGATACACCTGTCTTAATTTTAGCTGTTGAAAAGTTAGGGTCTTCTCTAAGCCATAATTAGGCATCTTCTACCGTTGATGAGAAAAGTACATTCAGAGAGAGACCTTCTGCATCCTGCAGTAAGTCTCTAGGAGAAAATGAATTGCTTCTGATAGTTTTCATCTGTCTATTCACTTTAGGGGAACACAGACTACCAGTTTAGACTGAAAACATAATGCTTTCATGATGAACATTACAAGAAACGTTCTACTCTCTACTTTACAGCATTACTTCTGATTTGCTTCAGCACTGACAGGTTGAAACTCATACACCTATCATTTATGCAGTTATTAAGCCTCACCAGGTTCTTAACACTTAAACTGATATTTATTTATTCACCTGTCTAATATTTAAAATTCAGAAGAGCTGGCTCCCATATTCCTGTCCTAGATTATCCAGACAGAATGACATACGTGAGATGCTGCGCACAGCAAATCTAACATATCACATAATAGGTTTGTGAGACTCACATGGTTTTTAAGACTAATACATCCAGGACACATCACTCCTATATATGTACCAGGCAAACACTGCATAACCCATCGACCATGTGCTGAACACAGTGGATTTAACACACCTTCAGTACAGCAAGGCATGTGCAGCTAATCTGAAGTGTTATTGGAGTACTCCATGGACTCAATCAGTATCCAGTTTCTACAGCCAGTACAGGCTGGCAGATGGCTGGAAATCCCACAAGTGGGACGTTAAAAAGGAAGGAAAAGTGATAGAAAACCTGTGAAAGGGAAAGCCTTCTCCCCAAACCGGCAGAAATATTCAGTTTGTGCATTCAAAATTTTTAAGAAGTGTCAGTATGTGATTTTCACTTTGAACATCAACTATGCTGAAATAAAACAGTGCTAAAGCTATTCAAGGCACTTGAAGTATTACATATATATACACACGCATGTTTATATACAAACACATTTATTTTTTAAACTTGAAGCAATTAGCACCTATTAGTGAGCCTGGAGGACTGTTTCCCTCCTTGCTAACTTGAGGCAGAGGCATGCACACACCAGGCAGATGTCCCAGGCTTCAAAATAGATCAGCCTTCTTTTAACATAGGTGAGAGACATGGAATGAGAAACACCTGTGGGGCTTCGTGCTTGCCATAAAGGATTGGATTCTATACAACACCCTCAGCCATGAGTATAAAACGCCAGATAAAAACAATCTCTCAAAAGTACTCTTTGGATTGTACATCCTATTGGAAAGTATACCAATTGGAAAGACGTTGCCTTTAGTGAAATTGTGACTTGCTAAATTGCAGCAGCTACATTCCCAGTATATTCAGCAATCCCAGTATATAACAGCAATCAGCCTCCTCCAGGACAGCTCCCTCCTCTGCACAAAACGAGGAGGCCCCAGTGCTATTCATATGCACACAGTTTCCATATGCAGTCTTCTCAGGTCATATGGATGCAATCCTCTACCTAATCCCATTGCAGAATTTATCAGCCCTCCCTATAAACTCACAATTTCACAACAAATGGAGCAGAACTTCCAATTTGGATGCATTCAAGAAAAATGTTCCCTCAAGAATGAGAAACAGGAGCTTAGCTTAAGCAGTCTTAGCCAAAAAGGAAGTACGTATCTTTCCTTTACCACCTGGCTCAAAGCTTCATCTCATTTCATTCACCCTTTTCAGCAAGGGGGACAGCTGGTTACCATCAGCATGCATGTAATCCCTGTCTCCAGACTTTCTATATCCTAAAATTACTGCAACATAGAGTACAGTCTTCACTTTTGGCATGTCTTCAGGAATTACTCTTTCATATCATATGATTCATTCTCACAGTTCCATAGGTAAGAAGAACTGGCCATATTCCATTTTTTTAAGAAAATCTCATAAACAAGTAGATTCTCATTTAATTTGTCACTTTCTCCTCATCTACAAAACCATCATCAATTGTCTGGCAAATTTACAGCCATCCTCTACTTTGAAGGTGCCCTGTAACATCTTTTTTCAATCTCTCTGCTGTTTACTTCCCACTGCAAATCTTTGTTCAATCCATTAGCGTTACTAGTCTGTCAAATTAGCATAAACCTTTCCATTTGTTAAAATGATCACTCACTCCTCTCCTTTGCTCTTCTCTGTTCTTTTCAGTTCGTCAATAGTTTATTTGCATTTTTCAAGTAGACACAACAATAGCAAGTTAGAGTTTCTGTGACACACATGGACCCTCATGATTATTGATGAGTGAACTTTCAAAATATATCAGATTCAGGATGAGACAAATGAGTAAGAGACATCAATTGTTTTGCTTCAGACTGCATAGCCAATCTACAGCAGGCAGGTACACACTCACTCCCTGCTTTTTGTGATTTGTGATCACATGCACTTGTCCTAAAAATATGCCTTCTCTCTTGCACAGAACAAATAACTTGCGCAGTCAGAATTCCTGTCATGTTCTTATCAAGTCAACGTACCTGGATAAAGATATATTCATCCTGAACAACAAGGGAGTTGATGTCAATGGAGCGTGAAAATGGCCCACTCCTTTTGGTCTCTGAGCACTCCTGGATCCGACAGGTCAAATAGTGGGTGTCTGTAATGGGAGAATATGTACACATGAGAAGTGGCCATACAGGAGCCTGCTGTCTGAAAACGTCATCAGCAGTTCAAAATAAGGTCTCTAATGGGAAGTCTTAATCTCATCTCCAGCTCCCTAAACATTAGCATAAGATCTACTTACATCTTTTAAAATAAGTGTTCACTGGAATCAGGAATTTATCACACTTCTGCACCTACTGTTCCCCTCCCCATTGTGCAGACATTCCCCTGGCAAGTAGAGTTCAAACCATAAATGAAGGATACAAATAATTAATGTGGCACAAAACTGATAACGCTTGTGTCTGGAGGGAAGACAGGAAGCCCCTCACAGTAATGGCATGCCCTGTCAGTCTTTGGCATTGCTTGAGAAAAGGAATAAGAGTGGAAGAAGAATATGAAAGAAAAAAAGACATAAGGCAGTCAAGGTGCTACAAGAAAGGGGCCTGAATAAGAAGGCAGTCATACAGCTCAGTGGTTAAGCAGAGACAGGATCACCTCCAACAATTCGGCAGGGATTACAGGAGATTAAGCATTGTTTCACTCAAGCTAAGAAAAAAAATTGTGAAACAGAACCATCACAGCATAGCACTGTGTCTCTGGATGTATGTAATCTAAATATGTCATCTCTGCCTTTCAACTGTTCTTCTGAGAAGTGCAAATTAGGAAGAAAACGAAAATACAACTAAAATGATGGCTGCAGTGATAAAAGGGTCATATCTTTTACACTGCAGCACTTTTACAGACTTCTTAGCTTTAAGCACTTGTTGACTTTTCTATAAAGGGTGAGAACATACCATACAGGAAGAAAGCTGAGCTTATAATGGCTGAGGTGAGATTGATGCAGCGCTTTTAGTTCCCATGATGGCACCTATTAGTAAGGATCTTGCTGAACTGTGCCCAAAAAGATAAAAGAGAACTTCAAAAGAGAAGTAGCCTGGCAAAGCTGCTTACAGGATTCTCAATCCCATAAACTTGTTATTGTCCTTTGTCTGTGTCTTTGGAAACAGCAAAATGTGTTTAACTGAAAAGCAGTGAGGGGCACAGCTAAGATTCTCTGACAATGCTAACTACCATTTCAGGTTCAAAACCAAATTTTTCCAAGTTTGGCAGTTTTGCCTTCCATCACCAAGTCCCACTTATTGACTCTAAGAATGCAAAGTGAAAACAAAGCAAGTAAGAGATATTGACTCTAAAAAATGCCACAAACAGCCATTAAACTTGAATCTAATAGAAGCTCATGACTGGCTTCATGGACTGAAGGTCCATGGTTCAAGGCTGCAGGCCTGTTAGATGCACTGGGAATTCCAGGTTAATAAAGGCTACACAGCTGATTCAAAGCAGTTGTGTACATCTGGTGCTAAAATGAAAGGCAGTCCCACTGATGATGCTGAAGCAGCAGCAATGGTTGCCAGTTCCAGCTGCCAATTATCTTGGGATAATTAATGCATATGGCGTACACTAGAATATGTCTGACCTAGAGACAGTGCCAAATAACTGGAGTATCAGAGGAGTTGTGCTTTCTTCCAACACAAAATTCCAGCAGCAGCAGAGAAATCAGATTCTTAGGTGGGATAAATTAAGGCTTTTCATCAACTGACACGTCCAGACTTGGTCTGGAGTTGTTATTTATGTCCTGCATGTGGAATCTAAGACATTGAAGCAACTTCTCAGAAAACAAGAGGGTTCCCCATATTCTCCATTCAACTCAAAGAGCTCAGCAGCCCTGATTTGTTCTTTGAGGTAGCACTAAAATTAGGCAGAACAAGGAGGAAAGGTCAGGAGCTGTATTTTTAGAAGCTCATTCCCTCCAGTATGTTCTCCCACACAGTCGCCTGGATATTCTTATCCCTCTGAAAAAGGGGATAATTTGCTGCTGTTGAGTGACAGAATGGGAGGAGGAATAAAAACTTGTCACAAATAAATGCAAATAAACCACAAGTGTTGACATGACAACTAGCTTCCTGCCTACTGAGAAATGTGTCATTTTGAGTGTGCTACACCAGCAATCAAATACACTCAAAGAATGGCACCAGATTAATATTCATAGGAAGCTGGTGGTGGAGAAGGAGAGTCGTATCCTACCCATTTTTCTGCTTAGTCTCTTGTTTACTTATTTTCATGTATTTTACAATACAAAATCTGCAAAAGAAAACAAGAGAAGAAAAAAATTGTCTTCAAATCTGTCTGCCCTTTGGTTCAAAACTAAGTTCAATTTTGTGTTTCTTTCTGATGTCCCAGAGAAAATGAAAAATGATTCCTTTTACAGCACCTTAAAAATCAGGTAAAAATATGACAGAGTATAACAAATAGTAACTTCTGGGCAAGAAAAAAAGTCATCCAGCATAACAGACATCCAGGTGGGCATTTTGCAAAGCCAGAGAATCAAACTAGAGAAAAACCCAAACCAACAGTTAAGACTAGGATATGCAAAAACTCAGAAAATGCAAAGACAAAAATTTCAAGGCCAGGAAGGCTGGTTTTCTTCAAGTGAACAGAAGCTGGGGAGCCAAATTCTAAAAGCAGTAATTTCAGACAACCTTATGCAGCCATTTTCTAAAATAATCAGCATCTCCTTTCTAACATCCAAGTTGCCCCTGCATTTTTCACCCAGCATTCATAATACACTGGAGTATTGCTGAAAGCAGGAAACAATCTGAAGTCCCTATCCAAGCTACCTGAAGGGTAAGATCCCTTGAGGACTGTGCTCTTATTTACAGAGCATATCTTCATCTGTATAGATAGGATTGGGCCAAAAAAAAAAAAAAAAAAAAAAAAATCAAATAAAAAAGAAAGGAACATCTACCATCAAAGCTGTTAAGTCCCTCTTCTCTGAAGGGAGCTCGATTTTCATCCCTTTTTTGGAGAGCCAAGAAAAAAAAAGTATGGCACATGCCCAAGCTGGGTACTAACCTTGTAAAGTGTTGCTGACCTTCCCCTGGAAGATGCATGCCTTATAAAAAGTTGGCTTTGATTTGAGGATTATTTCCAGTTTGTATAATGTTCCATACAACACCAGAATTAGAGACTTTCTTTTCCACTCTTTCTTCCATTTCAGCGCAAAAAGAGTTGAGATTTCCTAGCTGGCCTCAACAACTACTTGTGCTTAAAACCCAATATCTAGTTACTTTCTCAGCCCATCTGTGAATGAGACAATATAGACATTGAGCAGTTCAGATGTTCTACTGCAGCTCCCAACATCCACACCTCCACGCAACCCTTCACACAAACTTATCACACTCCAGATTAGGGAATGGCTTTTTCAGAGGTATATCCATTTCCCAGCTACAGAGCTCAAAATGCTTCCCCACTGCTAATTAACACGGTCTCCCATCTTAAGAATTCAGAGTGTATTTATACTCTTTTTAGAAGAGATAAAGCTGAAGAAAATTCTTGAAATTTGCAGTGAAATGTGCAAGTTAAGACTGCCACAAAGTCCCTTCTTTGCCCACTAGCCATGACTGAGTAGCTCTAGGGGGAAGAAGGCACCCAGGAGGCTTTCTTGTGGTTAAAACCCAAGGATGTGATCCCTTAAAAGAGACTCTGGAGAAGTCAAACCTGCCACTGTGATAGATCTGTGTGGCAGGTTACTGTGACTTGTGATGACACAGGGCAGCAGAGGCTCTTAGCAGGGCCTCCAGACAGCATTAACAAGGCAACTGGAGAAGGCACGGCTAGCCAGCATGGCTAATAGGAAGAAGGGTAGCTGAGGGAAAGAAGTTGTTCTGGCAGATTGGCTCAGATTAAAATCAGTATGACAGGGAAGCTTACCAAGGAAAGAGGAGAAAAATGGCTGGAAAAGAGGACGCAGGAATGTAGACAGGACTGGAAATTACTCCCTAGGAATTAGTAACCATTGACTTCTTCAATCTTTCAAGGGTTTTGTTTTGTTTTGTTTTGTGTTTTTTTCTTCCAAATTTACTCTTTTCCCTTTAACTGAAATACTGATTATTGCATCATACCCGTGAGCAGGGAAATTATCACAGTGAACATCAAGAACTGATCTTTCTCAGAAGCATTGGTGGGAGACCTATATCACCTGGTGAGTGTCCCTGTATCTGTAACAGCTCCCCTTGCTTTCAGCCCTGTCCTTCCTCCTATTACACCGAAGCCAAAGGTACAGTACCTAAGGCTCCTACTTGCTCTTAAATTTTAGAAATGCAGGCCTAGATTATTATTCAGCAACAATAGTTCTGTCAAAAAAAAAGAAAAAAAAAAGAAAAAAAAGAAAAAAAAGTGAAAAATTTCATCTGCTGCAAAAGACAGAAACAGTTTGAGAATCAGCCAGGCACTGTAATTCACAGCATCTTACAGATATTGACTGGGACACGGATGCTGGGGAAGATAATTTTTGAAAATGTTAACATTCCTAATGACCATACAGACAAAACCCAAGGATCAAAGCTGCAGCTATGGAAAAGGGAAAACAGGATAGGACTTCCACCTCCCAGCTCCATGAGTTTGATGATAGCCCTGACTCATTTACGGATGATATTCTACTATATCCCAGCACCTGTATATTCTAAGCTCCAGTGTCTGAATTAATATTAGATCAGGTCTTGAATCCCATGAGTAATTGCTGTTAGAGAAGGAAAGAGAAGTCAAATTCACGATTCTAATTCTAAATATCACGCATTAAAAGGAAAAAAAAGGGGAAAAAAAAGAAAGAGTAAAAGACAAATGCCACCTCTAGAACTGCATACTTTTAAAATTGTCAGGAATATTACATACAGGAATTCTAGTTCCCAACTTGATCTGAGCAATAGGAGTAATCAAATCTGTGTCTCTTAATGCATCAGTATCTGAACCACAGACCAACCTGAGAGGAGTTAAAAAAACAAAGCCTCCTCTTCCTTCTGCCAACCACTGAGGAAAACTTTAGTCACAAACTTTTTGATCATGAGGAGATAATTGCAGGGACCCATTTTCCAGCAGGTCTAAGTACCTTAGCCACTTTTCTGAGAGTATGAAGTACCATTTTTGTTACGGAGCCAGCCAGGAGAAAAACTCAGCCTGCGGTTCCTAAGCACACAGAGCTGCACCATTTCACACCAGGTGAGACCATAGCTCTGAGGCAGCCAATGTTTTCTAACACAAGCTAATATTGTTTTAAGCCTTAAGAACTCTAATTGGAGCAAGATAGTTCTTTTGTGCTATGCTTGGCTGGGAGAGGAGCCTTTTCACTGCTGTCCCCCCAGCAGGGCCAGCACAGCCCACTGGGGCCCCCTAAAGGGACAATGCCTTGCTGATGGGCCTATACTGCTGACACTACTGTTCAAGTCTCACTCTCAGGGAAACCCTCAATGCCATCAATTGCCAATTTCAAAATGCTGAAATTATGCATTAAAACAAGAACAAACAGCACGCCCCAAGCAAACAAGGCCCGAAGGAAGAGAGCTGTCTGGGAACTGCAGAAGCATCTTTCAAATGAAGCATGTTCAGCCTTGACGCATCCAGTATTTAAATAGCTGGCTGAGCTAGTTTAAACTTAGTTTGAAAACAGACTTCATCAGCATTTTGTTTACTTAGTTGCTTACTTTTTCACTTGCTTTTTGCCACTTTTCCTAGCATCTCTACAATAACATATGAAGCAGCAAAAGCACTGAAGATGCCTCCCTACCTTGCCCACCCACCTGCAAGCTTGTTTTGCTCTTTCCCCATACTTAACAAACAGCTGTCACCCCAAAGCTTTATTGCCTGGTTATTTATTCAGCTGCCATCGCTAAATAGCAGTGGGAGGCCCGTGAATGATTTGGAAGATCCACAACCTCAGAGAAGTCACCCTGACAGACAGGAGCTTGTTCGCACAGCATCTGGCCTATGCAGCATTCAACTAAACAGAAAATTTGTAACCAACAAAATGAAACCCTTTTTCCCCTAGAAATCTACAACCTCAGTCCTATGCTGCTTTTCTGCACTGTCCCTGTAGCATAAAAGGGACACATCCCATAGCTGAATAGCATTGAGCTGGAATAACACTGGCTCTGCTACAGGAGATGCATTACCATGCTAAAATTCCTGCATGAAATGCTTAAACAGTATCAGCAGTGGTGGAAAAATTCAACTTCAATGCACATTTTATTTGCTGGAGATTAGTTTCACAGGAATCTATAGTTAGATTCATTTCAGTGAGGGGTTAAGATTTTTTTTCTTTGTTTGTTCCCATTTATACAGGCAATTTTTCCAGGCATGTTTCCAATGTGGAGGACATATTCATACATCCTACACAAAACTAAAAACTCCTTTCAAAATGAGTCAAAGGGTACTTGGGGCATAGGGACATCCTAGTTAGAAAAGTCTGACTGTAAGCAATTTTTCAGACTCCTTGGTAAAACCGAGCTGTTGTGAACTCCTCTGGAAACACATAGAGGCCGTACTGCACAGCACTGGCAGCACAGCTGTTTATGATTTATACGTGTACCACATAAAATATGTGATACTGAGAACAGCTAAACAGTGAACAGCACAGACTGTTTCTTAGTCCAACAGATTGTGCTTCCACCCAGGTTCTCTACAGACATACATCCTTCAGCCTCTGAATTCCCCCCAGATTTAAAGGATAAGAATATGCCTCACATCAAACCCCATGATACACATTTTTCCTATCAATTAAAATGTAAATGCAAAGACAAAATGAGCAAAGTGAATTTCAATTCCCACTCCATTCTTGACTCAAAGTGCAATTTTTCAACATTGACTGCAGGCACTCACGTCCATCAGCTGTCCGGGCTTCCATGTGTACAAGGTCTGGTTCTTTATCCAAACCCATCACAGACCTGGGAGAAAGACAGAAAAAAAGAAGAGTAGTAAAGAGGTGATCTAGAAGGCTGAAATCAGATGGACAGAGCGCGTGGGCTAGCAAAACCAGTTCAACTTTGGGATAGCAGGCATGTAGTTCCCTGCATTCTGCCCTCTTTGTAGTCTCTGTTTCTATGTAGCCTGCTCTCAGGAGCCAACTACTAAACTTAACCTACCTTCCCAGATGCTGGTGAATAAGCCTGCCTGTCCCTTGCCTACAGAAGCAAAACTACAGCAGCCATTTCTGTGGTGGCAAAGCTAGCTGGCACAAGATTCAGTCAAATGAGAGCTCTATTTTCATACTGCAAGAAAGATGAGGGCACAGCAGACAAACACTTATAGACAGCAAACTAAAAAGGGGTTTTACTCAGATGAATAGTGTGGTGAGATCTGTCCCTTGTTTGCTAGGCAATCTTGCTACTGTTTATCTCAGTTTACCCATCTTCAAATCAGGTACACATGCATGGTAAACTTCAGACAAGAAATTGCAAGCCAGTATTCATTATTCACTCCGTGTCATAGCCCCTGATACTCATGAAATAAGGCATGAGTTTCTCTAAACCTTAGGGGCTGACCACCTCAAGTCAAATCTTCATGTGCATTTTTCTTTTATTCCCTAAAAACATTTTGCAAGACACACTACAAAGACAGTTTTTCTCTTGGCAAAGGGAAAGTCAAGCCCAGAACAGAAATGTTATTCTTAGTGTTCTGGCTGATAAGAATCACTAGGAGGTGAACATTTAGTCCTAGCAATGGCTGGCAGGGGAAAAAAAATCCATAGATGTCCACGTGATTTATGGAGCTGCTTCTCCTGAGTTAACCACGGGGTTAGATTAAAAAGGGACAACGACAAAAATCAGTTTCTAATTTGGTGGAAGCTGAATTTGATACAGTAGATTGTAAATAATAGATTCCCTCTGAGCCAACCAACATTCACAATTCCCTAATGCTACGAAGCACTTTCATCACGATCTTTCGTTGCTTATTCCTTAGGGCATCAACAGCTAAAACATTTTTAAAAATAAATAAAAGACATTCAAAATACAGACGCTCTGATAAATTTTTGTGGTGCTGAAAAAACAAAGCAATTAAAACAACAAGCTTACATACGCCCCAGAATTCAGCTAAGATCAGCCAGTGCTGCAAATGCCAAAATAACTGCACTATGACCCAGAGTGGAGGTAACTGAAAGTGGCTCATCTCATTAACTATAGCTTCATGCTAATGGTGAACCCACACTGTGAACTGTGGCAAAAACCAACAAAGCAAAAACAAAGCCACACAAGCAGAGTTTTCATCACTCTGCTCCCAGTGAGAAATAGCCTGTTCCTTAATCGCTTCCATCAGTTTCAAGGTGATGCCACAAGGAAGAAAATGCTGTCCATTATCAGTAAGAATGTCAGAAAAGGCCAGAGTCCCTATGACCACATAATTGTTGGGGTCAAATCTTCTGAAAGATCTGAGCACAGTTAAAAGTGGCAGTAAGACAGGTAAGACATTCCTTAAAATGTCAATGAAAAATATGAGATAGAGCAAAATACATTACCAATGCACAGAAAGAGCACATCTTTCCAGTCCACAGCAAAATTCTTCTGCCTTTTTCCCATAAGTAGCTATAAATTCTATAATTTCAGTTGTTCAGCAATCACAACTATCATTTACGGCACTCCAAATGGGATGGAGGTATGGTGCTCACCAATGTATCTGTGCATCACAACTTTATCAAAAGGGGCAAGGGGGCAGTAATTTTAACACTTTTTGGTAGGATTGAGAGCACATCAAGGATCAACACAATAGCCCTTCCCAGCAGGCTTTCTAGCTGTCACTCTAGAGGCTACACTCTACAGTGTTTTTCTGGAAGCCAGATGCCAGCCTTTTACAAAAGAGCCATTGGCCATGTCAGCAATGCCAAGCTGTCACTATTCCGCTTGGCACCTCCTGGGTTCCTCCCACTCCTGGCCCAGAAAAAAAAACATCAGAATGCTATCCATTTTAATAATGACTGGAATTAGGGGAACCTAAGCATTTCTGAATAAAAGCCAAAATTATTATTACTATTGTGTGTTTGTACACACAGCCTCTGTGGATTCCCTCCACTTAAAATTCGTATTACAAAACCACCAAGGGAGGATAGGAATCTCTTGAAGTATGTCAGTCTAGCTTGAATTTCCTTCCTAATGCCATCTACTTCTTCCCTTAATTAGTTTTGACAAGCCCAATGGCTCTTTTCAGAACAACAACAAAGAGATCAGTATACAGCACCTCCCAGTATTTCTCTGCTTGCTGAACACTGTACTTCAAGTGGAAAAGCTCACAAACCAATCTCCTGTGATCCAAAAGCAAAACAAGCTCCTGTTGACTACAGGTAGATAACAAGCCTGTAAAGTAATGCATCAGTTGTCCTTCCTTCTCCCAGACCAGTTCTCCTCAATTCAAAGCCTCTGACTGCAAAACAAATCCACAATCAATGTGTTTCTTTATGCCTGCTCCCACCCACAATGACAACTGCTGTGCTTTGCAGTTTGTCTGCCTCCTGAACATAGGTGTTTTCAGTAAACATCCTCAAGTCCTTTCTGTCTGGAGGAGCTTTAAGTGAAGAATGCAAAAGAAGATTGGTAATAGAAAAAGCAAGATGTGAACATAGGTCCTAGAACACTCTTGCAAGCATGCACACAGACTGTAAAGCTATTCCTCATCCCACATGGTAACTGAGCTGGTCTTGAAATTACACTGCAACAACCACTCGTGCAGCAATACATGAAGAAAAACAGACACCTTTACAGCTGTACATTTTCTCATGCCTTCTGTCTTTCAAGGACATTTGAAGAATACACTGTGCAAAACAACTTAGCAACTTAAACATGATGAAGAGTATGTCGGCATTCTTTGACAGAACCTTGCGTGTTCTGTACAGTCAAGTGGAACCCACAGAGCAGACTGCCTGGGAAGGAGTTTCATTGCTCTCTGTCTGACAAACAGCTCTATTTTAGAGGGTTACAAAGGAAAGAGTATTTAACAACCATCAGAAACCCTAAGCATAGCTTGAAAACATTTTTCCTTTATGTGGTCACATCTCAGGCTCTAGGCACAGCTCAGCTCTGTTGGGGATGTGCAGAAACTCCAAATGGCACAAACCAAACCAAACCAAACAAAACAAAAAAAAAGGCAGTTGCACTGTGACAAACAGATGAAAAAACGCTGAGAAAAGAGGATGCAGCCAGAAGTGACAGGAAAGGTCATTTTTTCCTGCTGACATGTTCCCTGACTGCTGCAAAGGCAGTTTTTGAAATGGGGAGCCTGCAGCTAATGTTGCAGCTGACACGGGATCATTGGCCAATTAAGAATTCAAATACCTCTGAATCCCATTAGGAAAGACACAGTGGTTACACGGTCTCTATCTTCTGCTGCTTTTCTTTCTTTTTTTTTCTTTTTTTTTTTTTTTTCTTTCATAGTAATTCATTTTCGTGAGATCTTTACTTCGTTTCAGGAGATGACTTTGTGATCTTGAAAGGTGAAAGACAGACAGGACCCTCGCAAGATCTTTATCTCTATCTTGAGGGGAAATCATTGTGCACGGATGCACATTTATTATGCTGTTCTGATAATATTTCATCTCTGACCTGGAGGAAAAGCAAGCAAGAAGGGCAAGGAAAACACAGCACTTTGCATTGTAAGTAGATATTCCTGTAAGACACTGCATAGTTCAAAATTAAAAATGCAAAGAAAAGGAAAAAGAAATATACAGACTCTCAGTCTGGTCTCCCTGCCCTACTAAACATTTCAATTCACTGATACTACCAACTCTATTACCTCTCACTGGAACAAGCCACATTTTTCTACCCATTTTTCAGACATCAGGCATTAATGATGAAGAACAGCATTGAGTTTTAACTACTCTCATATCCTAGATTAAAAATGCTGAGCAATTCAGACTACCTGCCATTGACCCCAGTTTCCTAAACCATAAACAGAAAAAGAGATATCCTGCTCCCCCATCTCCTAGACACCCTCATACAGGGGGTGGAAGGGAGTTATCACTAGAACTCAGGAACATTAGAGTAAAGGATTTATAATGAGGTCATAAAACAGACCATAGGGTTCAGGCTTTCAAACTTGGTCTGGAAACTGCTAGACTGAGCATGTGGCACAGGAGCATGCATTTTTCTGAACCAGCCAAGACAGCATCCAGCAGCTCTGGTTTGAAAACATAAACAAAACTTTTAAAATGGACTGAAACTTCCACAAGATGACAATTTGGAGAGCTTTTTTGGAGTCTGGAATGTCAGATAAAAGATACCTGTGACTGCTCATATCCAGGGACAGAGGAAGCAGATGGAGACTGCTTAGCAGACAGAGTACTATGTAACAGGAATGAAAATAGGAAGGAACAAAGTACATTTATTGTGTAATAATATGTAAAGCAGGAAAAACACATCCTTTTGCTTTAGGCAACTGTAGTCAAATTAGTGGATGCTGCCAATTAGCCTGCTGCAATTCTAATTGTATCCTGCTCCAGAAGTGAGTATAAACCCTTGTGAATGGTGCCAGGCAAGCAGCACTTGTGATCAACTCACCCAAGCAACAAAAAGGGCAAGTGGGAGCAGAAACTGATGCAGACCATTCCTGTTCAGCTGATGTGAATCTTCTAACGTATTATAAATGCTGTTTCAAGATAGATCAGTTGATTGCCTTCTCCATTATGTTGCCAAGGTATCAATAAGTGACATCAGATTTTCCTCAGCATCAATAACTGGGGTTGTCTTCAGATGATTAAGGGGATTCTGTCTGTTTCCCTGCTATTTACTGGAGTCAAGGCTAGAACTAGATCCAACAGGTATTGACTGTGCACAAGTAACAGCCAATGCACACAAAAGCTACATATACTCAGGCTAACAACATGAAATAAAAAAATATAATTGGGGAAACTATACATACAGTTGAAGAAAGAATGCTTTCATTAAACACATAAATACAGCACTATTCTCTGTGACTGAACAGAAGAGACACTGCTGGATGGGGTAGGATGTGAAAAGGCTCTGAAGAGTTACAGATAAAATATCTCCTTGGACAGCATATTTCAAATAAAGCTTAGAAAAAGAGCTTGGCAGGAAGATACTGTGAAAAAATGTCTGATCCAGGTCCTTGGATCTTCCTACATCTTTTCCAGTGCTAATTTCTGTGATGCTACAGTTCTGGACATTGGTAAAACTAATTGCTGTGAGATTTAGCTTGCTAGATAAAGCAAAAAAAAATTTCCAAGTATTTTTTCTTAGATAATTTCTTTTCAGAAGACATTGCAGAGCCAATGTTCTAGTTCATCTTGAGGAGATGTTCTGTCTAGTAATCAAAGAAAACAAAACTTGTGCATCTACAATCTCTGCTTATGCATTCATAAGTGCATACATGCACCTGACCATGTGCATTCCACCCCTGCTACCTGCTGGACATCTAAACCAGTTTTCTGTCAACTCTTAATGGATTAGAGGTCCTAGAACTAAGATGTTGCTACAAGTTTCATGGACATAACAGTGCAGCAAGAGGAAAGAGGTTTGAGCCAACATTTTCATTGAGGAACAGGTTGATGTTTAAACTCAACCCCCTTGCAGATCAGTAGGGAAGCCACACAAGACAGCAGGTTTTGTGGCACACAAACTTTTTTTGTTTCCCCTCTTCTCGTTACATAAAAGAAGGTGACTCTTTATTTCACAGAAATTAACAGAAACTCAAAAGAAATTGTCACTGAACCTGAGAATGCCTTTAAAGGATATTAATCAACTGAACAAAGCCACTGCTGGATCACATTTTTCTTTATTCTGTATGCTAATACCGAAATCTAAGGAAGCGCAAATATTACTCTCTAATTCTCATCTAGTTAACAGGTCTTAGTTCTTTCAAATCCCCTGGCATTTCTTACCGTGCCTACGCTATGAATCCCAATAAACATAACTGAAGTTTGCAATACAATCATGAAAAAGTGTGTGGGCAGTAGGGTGAAGAACCTTACTCGCAGCCCTGTCAAGGTTTGAAAGCTCCAGCAGCACCGGCAGAACACATGCCGGAGGTGGCATCTTAATTTCCCAGCGGTGCCAGAAATAACTTCTCCTGGGGACTGAGGCTCATGCAGGGAGCTAATCTGTCAGCTATGTCAAGGCAGAACTCATAGCGGGTGTGCTCCCAGGTGTAGTCACAGTCTTGCTGCTAACTTACAAACTAAATAAGTTGCTTCCATGCAGTTTGCTGCTTCTCTGCTCTGGCCCATCAGCATACACCTGAACCAGGGTACGTAAAAGCAGATATGGTGGAAGTAAAGCAGTGGCTGCTCACTGACTTAAGATGTTATCGCTGTGAAGATCTCAAAGCTTCAGCACACAATATACATCTGTTCTGCTCCATGCGCATCTAATACAGACAGCAAGGCTCTGAGAAAAGTGTTTATAGAAAGTAGAGAGGGGATTCGCCTGTAATTAGAGGTCTGTAAAATTAACGGTAGACAAGTTTAAAATACTTTCCATCAAAAGGATGATTTGATTCTGTTTTGCATGTAGAAGGATGGGACACTTATTGCAGAACCTTCTAGTATTTCACATTTCAAGTTCTTTGAAAAACCAAGAATAAAAATTGATTTTTGATACATTAAAAAGTACACATTTTCAGCTTTGTCTTCTTTCTTACTATGCTTTTTGTTTTGGAATAGATAAGGGGAAAAGAGCACAGAAAATAGCATAGGAAAGGGAAAACAAAAATACAGAAAATATCTTGTACAAAAGCCATTTCAGTGATCAAAATCTAAGTGAGGGGGATGTTGTAGTTTGCAGCTTTTTTGGGGGGGGAAATATATGTATATCAGTGGAATCACTTTCCTGGCCAGTTGTTCTTTGCACAAATTTGTGAAACGCAAGCAGAGTTTTTGCTTCTGTTCTCAGACAGATCACTGACATTGAGCGACTTTCAGCTCCTTCCCTGCATTTGGTTTAAAATGAGGTTAGTGCCTACTACATTATGAAGTCCAGTTAATTAATGTTTGCTCAGTGCTTGGCTGTCTTCCTTTGAAAGTCATGCAGATTGGGAATCACTGTAGATTATTACTTTGTTTTTTCAGGAAACATGAATCAACCATGTTTACATTCAATTTAGAAAAGCAAAAAACATGTTCAGCAAAACCATCAGCCAGTCCTGCAGACAAGGTTTTTGCTGGAGTTCCTGTTTCCCTCCATGGAAGGGAATGCTTAGAAGACTCCTTGCTCTCAGTTTGTCTCCTATCAAAACTATCCTAAATGCAATCTGCTCAAGCAATGTTTTTTACGACAGAATAAGGATTCTCAGTTCACTGTGTGTTTAATTCCCCTCATTTGTATTAACATTTTCTAACTGCAAATATGACATGTCTGAAACGATAAGGCTCAGTGATTCTGCTATTAACAGAATCCAAGGCAGAACACAGTGCTTTTGAAATACTTCAATGTGAGCGCATCATTTAATAAATGAATGCAGCATTAGATGAATAAAAATAAAACTTAAATGTCCAAAGAAGGGACGCCAGTATGAAACTTGGCACAGGCAGAATGTATAAGATATGTTGACGAGCGCCATATGCCTATGGGCATTGTACATTGTATTAATTAAGGAAGGATGAGCCTTCACGTTCCCTGTTGCAGAATACTGCAAAGAATCACCATGGGATAACGTCTAACATTGCAGAAATAATTTTGCTGTTCAGTTTATGCATTTCGGGGAAAGCCACTGTGAAAAAACAGATTTGCACAGCAAACCTTTCCTAACCGTTGTTTTGCTGTATTTCAAACACAAGCCTGAAGAGAACAAATGCCTTATTTCATTCTTTGACTTTTACAAATCAGCCAGGAAAGGCAGAGAAGAAGAGGGAGAGGTGCGACAGGGGGAGAAAGACAAAGGAGAAGAATAAAATCATTCAGGACCAGCAAGCATAACTGCATCAGCGCATCTCCTTACCCAAAAAATCACACTGAATAAGCTGCTGAGAGTGAGATATATATTTGTCCCAGCATCAATAACAGTGGAAGGCATGTCCAAAAAGGAGGAAGCAAAAAGCATTCTGGCAGCAGTCAGATGTGCAAAGACATGTTCTTTCTATAGAAACAGCATGCCTATGTCGCTATAGTGGGTAAAAGCAAACATGACAGGAGTTCTGTAGACAACCCATTATCTCATGACAAGATAGGTTTGCATTTTAAACACAGGCATCCTCAGATACAGCACAGAGAGAAGAATGAAAAGGGCAAGGCTACTTGCACGTCTGTCCATCAGTGGTAGAATGACATTATAGCAGGAGAGATCTGTGAAGTCATGGAGCTTTTGTGGGTTCCTTTGCTTCAAGTTGGATTGATGTCCAGCATCCTGATAGGTTGAGTACAACATGCACTCCCAGGTCTTCTGAATTCCAAAGTGTTGCCATCCCCAAAGCATTCTCCACTTTTCAAGTAAGAAAGCAAAGTGCTACAACAGGAGTACGTGCTGCCTACATGACAAGAAGTGAAGATACAGGGCCAAGTTGTAGGTGAACAAAGAGCTTCTCCTTGTCAAGTTCTAAATCTGTTGTTATAGGTGAGCAATAAGAGGAAAGAAAAGCACAAGGCCAAGTGAAATGTAATACTCTGCTGTTTTCTGGCTTCAGGGCAAATTCCAAAGTGTCAACACATTTCTCAAATCTAATGATTTGGAGAAAGAAAAAAAAATCTGGAGAAAATACACAGATCTAGAAATGGCTTTGGAGAGACGCTATTACAGATTGTCCCTAAAATCAATATTATAATGGAACATGTCTCTTTTCCTCAACGATTTTCAATCAAAACCTGAAACCCAAAAATACTGTGAGAAAAACCCAAGAATCTTTCCATACTCTTTGCCTAAAGACTTGGCAGAGTTTCTGGTTTGTTTTTTTTTTCCCAATAAAAAGCAAGATGTAATCCTGTGGGAGATCAGCTCTGAAGACTGCTGGTATTACTTATTATTTCCTCAAGTCTTTTCCAGTATTCGCAAGTTAGTACCTTTCTCTGAGACTCAGCCATGGAAATTTTGATGTTTCACTAAACATGAAGATGTATCTACAATCTGATTTTATTACCTTCTGCCCAATGGAGGACAATTATCCATAAGATAATTACAGAGCTACGATAACCACAGCTATCTCCTATTCCAATTAGCTTGCTACAAATATGCAAGTAAAGCAGCCTCACTCACTGCCTTCTCATCCTTATTCTGTATATGATCAGCAAGAGACAAGTTACTGAATCAACATTATTTAAAAGAACCTGTGGTGTAGCTAATAAGATACTCCTTCCCACTCTTACGTTCTGATGTAGCTTCGTGCTTGTTATGCTGAACAATAGCAAAATTAAACTCATCTCATTCTACAGAGGAGGCTCAGGGGAATGCCAAGGAATGAAAGGATGGGAGTTTCAATTTCTTCTCTTCCCGAGAACGAATTCAGCCTCATATAACTGCTGATGAATTGTCGTTTTAAGAGGGTTTGTTAATTTCCAACAGGCAGAAGGCATAAAGAGGGACCTCCTTATCTTTAATGGATGTTATTGAGCAACACAAATGGCTCACATTTAAATGAATGCAGAAGCATCTTGTCTGTTTTGTCACGATAAGACTGTTCTTTCTGCACGGCATGGGTTCAGCTCCTTCTGTTAAATAAAACAACTGTTTTTGTTCAACTTAATGGCAGGCAAACTTCCAAAGGTTGAGAGGCTGAAGTCAGTTCAGGGAAATGAACTGGAATTTATCTGGGTCTTTTCTGATTCTTTTTGAGAAAATTACCTGAGGAGCTTTGAGATATGACTGAAATTCGAGTTTTAAGCAAAAATGGCCCATATGTGTGTGAAGAACTTACTGAGAATTAGTTCTCCATTAGATTGCATCCTTCTCCAATGGAAGAATGCTTCCAGACCCAGCTGCTGCAAAAAGGCAGGAGCTGTAATAACTCACACCAAAGCGAATCTCTGGAAATCCAAGTGGGACATCCAGGATGAGGCCTGGGGCAGGAGGGGGGCTATGCCCAGGAAAGCTGCTCAGCTCTCCGCTGTCGGCAGATGTTTTGCAGCTGAATTAAATGCCTGAAAATTTATATCCATAATCAAAGCAGGTAAAAAGATCATTTCAAATCTTCTCAGATCAGTGGTGGTTTTAAAAACAAATCCCACAGGTTTCTCTGTCAGTTATCTGAAAGCAAGAGTGGTCCCTCCCACAATGAAAACCAGCCCATTTGTCCAGAAACAAAGAGATTAGCATGGAATGAGCCAAAAGTGAAAACCTAAGCCAAATTGCACATGCAAAATTAGGAGAATATTCCATGCTAGCCAAAGAGCACAAAATACGATAATACCATTGGTCTGGCAGCCTAGCTTTCGATTTGCTTTGCCAAGCCATGACAGTATGGGAGATCCCCATATGCCTCAGGGAGATGCATTATTCAATATATTAATTAGAGGGAGCTGGCTTTCATCATTGCTTCCTACAAAGTATTCACACAGAATTACTCTGGGACTGTTACTGACAGGCTGAAATTAATTTGTGTTTGAGTTCACATGCATTAGGGAGAGGCAGAATAAAGTCTGCCCATGCAGGCCACACAAGTCTGTATCACAACATTTAGGCTTCCAATGCTGACCATGAGTTTCTCATCACATCTTATTTGGTTCCCTGTTGCATGTGAAGGAAATAGATTCTTCCATCATACACTGTCTGGAATGACATGGTACTGGGATCCAGCCCAGAGATGAGCCTTATCTGGGAGAGGCACTGAATCAATTCCTCCTTAGACTTTTCTTGCAAGGTGGTTTCTCTGGTCTGCTCAGGTCACGGACAGTTAGTCATGAGAGAGTGGGGGATTACAAATGGATCCAAGATTTACAATGGGGAAATAAGAGAAGAGACTAGCCCCTAGGGACATGAAGAAACCTTATAGATAAGAGACTGAATCATGAGGCTTTTAGATGGCAGAAAGGCTGAA